>NC_060150.1:15660345-15726985 GCF_021292245.1 Micropterus dolomieu | reverse complement strand
GTATGTGAGCAGCTAACATTTCTGAGCCCCGTTTGTTTGGGTGAAGTCCGTCTGTCTTAAAAAGAGACATTCTTTGCCAGAAAATATTAAAATTATCCACATAACACACACAGTGAGCCCTGCAGGCGGACTGGAGCCAGTCGTGGAGGCCAAGGAGTCTACTGAAGCGGCCAGCACCGCGACCAACTGTGGGAATGGGACCAGAGATAAAAACGGACTTTCCGCACTGCTTTAAAAAGTTAAAAAGACGGTTAAAATCTGATTTTGTCAGCTCAGACTGCCGAAGAGCTGTGTCATTTGTTCCGACATGGACTATCACTCTTGTGATGGAGGACGGGAGCGATGGCATCAGCTCCTGGAGTTTTTTTAAAATGTCAGCCGTGGTGGCACCGGGGAAGCATTGAGTGGTAGCGTTAAAGAAACGGAGGTTTCTGGTTATGGAGTCACCAATTATTAGTGTGGTTGGGGAGAAAAGGGGACGAGGAGATGCCGGTTGTTGGGTTCCAGAGCCGGACTGAGCAGAATCTGCTTCAACACTGCGTGCGGACTGAGGATGGAGTGTGTGAGCTGCCGAGTGTTGTGTTGGAGTAGCAGTAACAGACCTGAGAGAAGGGCTACCCGACTATACTTCTGTAATTTAAATTTACAGAGGGAAAAACTTATAAGAATTGTGCTGTTTTCTAACAGTTTGGACTTGCAGTGAAAAAGAAGTGTTTGTGTACTTCACCAGAAATTCGGGAATAAAACAAAATTTTACAAACTCAAAATGTTTAAGAATATATATATATATATTTTTTTTTTTCATCATGTTTATGAAAGTCATATTACAAAATTGACATGAATATTTTTCACAAAAAAACAATTTCCCTCAATCTGCTTCTTAAAATAACATATATAATCAGTATTAAACGTTGTCTTTGCATTCATTACATTGTCCTGCCTAAATGTAGGGTAACAGCAGAGGTGAAGCACAACCCCACCAATGCGGTGGTGTGTCGCGTGCAGGGCGAGTGGAACGGTGTTTTGGAGTTCAGCTACACCAGCGGAGAGACGAGGGTGGTCGACGTCACCAAGCTGCCTGTCACGAAGAAGTGCGTTCGGCCGATTGAGAAGCAGGGACCAACTGAATCCAGGTCAGAATGATGGCTGTGGAGCGGGCATACAAATCCAAATCCAGCCCCAGTTAGAAGTTGCTTATTCATTTCACTGCATTTCAGACGCCTGTGGCAGCATGTGACAGAGTCCTTGCGGGAGAAGGATATCGAAAAAGCCACGGAGCACAAGAGGCTTCTCGAGGAGAGGCAGAGGACAGAGGAGAGGCACCGTGCTGAGACCGAAACCGCTTGGAGGACCAGATACTTTGACAGAGAGGTGAGCGGGGTGGCCACAGTTCATCACAACAATGATTCATTTTCCTGTTGAAACCGTAGACAGCATTTTTACATGTGCCCTGACCTGAAAATGATCAGGCCAGGGCACATTCCAAACAGGAAGCTGCAGCAGAAGACAGTAATGTAGAAGCGCGTTCGGGACAAACAAAAAGCACCGCCGCGCTGACTGAATACATTTTAAATCACCTTGAGCATTAATTCTGGCTCCTGCTACAGCTTCTCCATTTCAGTGTTCTTACATTGCACTAAACTATTTTAAATGTCTTCAGAATCTAGGTAATTTCAAGACTTGACGGGTGATAAACACTGTCACTTTTGCTACAGGAGTTTTATTGTAAACATTGCGCCATAAATCTCCTATTATATTTTTTTATTTATTTTATTTTTGTAGTCAGCTGCTGACCTTCTTCATTTGCGTTTAATGGCGGTTGGCAAACCAACTGCATACCGCCACCACCTGGGCTGGTGTGTGGAACAGTAGACTGCTGCTGAACTGGTGGTCAGATCAACACACTGCCTATGTTCATGTGCTGAATTGCATCTCGCGGACATGTAACATTTATTTCTGGAGATGTGCACAACCTACACTCAGAAGAACGCAGGATACGCGTGGCAGCCATCTTGAGTACTCAAACGCGTAGTTAAAAGCAAGTATGTCCAGGGCTTAGAGCAGAGAAGTTTTAAAACGCTGCTGAGCCCGTCTCCGTTGTGTTTGCCGACAGATGTCACGTTGGGTTTTATCAGTCATGCAAAGAAAAAAACACAATGCTACTGACGGTGTTTTTTTTTTGATATTTTTATTAAAATATATTGTAACACTCCCAGTCTGTTTTCCGCCGCCATCGCCGCTTTGTACTTTAGTCATAAGTAATAATGTTCTGACACTAGTCTCTTCTTCTCCCCCAGGGTGAAGGTTGGGTCTATCACAAACCACTTTGGAAAAACTCTGCATTCAAATCCTAGTTTCTTCTAGGATTCTTCTTCATCTCTATCTTGGATGTAGATTCAGGAGTGTGTGTGTGTGTGTGTGTGTGTGTGTGTGTGTGTGTGTGCGCGCGCGAACACATGTGGTTATGAAATGAGAGCATGACCTGCACTGACGTACAGATGAATGCAACATGGGGAGGGCAGAGAGACAGCATGACTGAAGGTGTTGTCGAATCTCACTCATGACGTTCACAAAGCCTCCCAGTACAAGCTTTTGTACTGCTGATCAGTTTGTTTTTTTTATCATCCAATGTCTATTAAAACATTCTTGTACAGGTAATGGTACTCTATTTACACAGCCTTAAGATAGTCTAATGATGCTCTAAGTTTGGGTTCTGCTGATCAACCTGGACATGGTTCTTTTCTTCTTCTTCTTCCTTTTTTTTTTAAGCTGTGATATGACACTAAGGTGAAATGACTTTTGAGGAGTTTCTTCTTTAAAATAAGAGATCCAACAAACTGAAAATTTAAATAATTGGAATACTGCCTGATAAATGTAATGCTGTGAAACTGTTGTAAATTGGATTTAGTGTTCTGGAATGTAAAGTTGCTGTACACCTGAAAACTTTGATTTAAATCAAAGTAGTTCCCTATAACAAACATTCAAGGCTAAATACGCAACAATAAAAAAAAATAAATAAATAAAAAAAAACACACTCCCAGTCTGTAACGCAGGCTTTCAGTCAAAGCCTGAGCCCAAGAGGAAATGGCTCACCCAAATGACATCACAATGACATCATCAGGGCTATTGTTTCAAAAGCTCCCCATACAGGACTCCATACAGCTGTTTTCACAGGCTTAGTGGTCCTCACCTGAATTAGCTTATTTCCACGCGTAAAGCCGGTGAAAGCTCTAACCAACTTACACATTGTAACTTGATGTGTTCACACTACAGTTTCAATAGTGATAGTACTGCCTTAATTTGGTAAATATCTGGTAAACTGTGTACATATAGATTTACTTACTGTAATGAAGCCACGCAGTTTATCTCTAAAGTCTCATTTATCTAGTTGTTGTTTGAATGCTGTATTGAAATTGATGTGTTGACTAAGTCACACTGCTGGAATGGCATGGCGTAGACTAGCTCAAAAGTTTAAGTAATGAAATGATTGAGTCACATGTGAATGCATTTAAGAGGTTGCCACCTTCACCATTCATGTCTTTTTTTTTTTTTGTTTTTTTTTAGTTCTGTGGTTTTGCAGTGGATGGTAAAAAAAAAAACAAAAAAAATCCTACGTGCATGCTAGCTAAGTGTCTGTTCACATTGATTGCAGCAAGTATACTACTCCTGTGTCTGCATTACAACAATTTATAAATGTCTGTTGAAAAAAGCTTTTAACCAAATTTGCTTGTTTTGTAATGCAAATAAATATTTTCTTTGAATGTGTGCTTATCCCCTATTTCTAATTGCTCTTAATTTTAGAAACACTTTTTGTATAGAGACATTTCTTGTTCTATCGGTGTTTTTTTATTTTATTTTTCTTTCGGAAGTAATTCGAGCTACTGAAATGTGATGTACATGTGATAAACCTTATTTTGTTTTCTGCCCCCTAAACAAAAATGTTACTCACATTCTCATATCAGTATCGGGTAGTTCCTATTCTCTACAGAAAGAGAAAATCCACCCTGCCATTGCTGAGCTACTCCCTCCCTCCATGTCTTGGTGCCTTACGCAAACTTTGTGTCTTCCAGCTAAGATGCACAGCATTTTCACCAGTTATTCACCTGACCGATGCAATGGCGTATGTATTATTTGTGTGTGTGCGCGTGTGTTCTTTTTTTTTAAGAATCACTGCTTGATGACGGCAGACGTCGACTAAGCACTTTTACTCTTACATTTTCTTGGTTTTGAATTTTACCAGTTGTCTCGCTGTCCTATGAAATGCACTGACATTGAAGGAAACCTGATGTTGTTGAACAATGTGTGCTAATCAAATAAATTGCGTATGCGTTGTGTATACTGTGTTGCAAGTTTTGTTCTTTTTAACGTTATTAAAAATATTTAATGAAAAGGACATGGAAACACCATCACAAGGCTCCCAAACTGCAGTGCGACAAAGGCCTAAAATATGATGTAAAACGGATAAAGAAGACCAGTGGTACCAACTGAAATTAAAGCAATTTTTTTTTTTTTTTACATGACAGAATCTCAAAACTGAACTCCTCCATCCCCATTTGACATCCACAAAGGCAAGGAAAGTTTTAAAATTTTAACAAAGGGGATGGCGGCTGAGAAACCATACAGCATAGGCCTACTTGACATACTATACGTAAGGTGGTTACCACATCTTACTACTACTACTAATCAGTCCTATCCATAAATCTCACCACCAGAGGAAATCAGTGTGACAGGAAGCCACATATGAAAGAAACGATTGCACGAAGCCCAGTCAGTCTTGTCCTATACTTACCATAGTACTTAATACATGATTATGCCTAATGTTCCTTAAGTTGGAAAATTAAGGGCATGCATCATCTTATAAACCATAGGAGGGTTTTTGTGCATTGGAAATCCTTTGCTTTGGAGGTTATGTGAACACTAGGGCCAGTGAACACTGAAAGGGAAAAAGACTGGATGGACCAGATTACCACTCCAGTTAGGAAGACAGATGTAGATGCACAGCAAAACAGTACAGTAAAATCTGACACCAAAGGCAGGTACAGTATGTCTGTAGTATGAACATTATTTGGAATTTAAGTAGTCCTAGATAATATGTATGGCTTAAATTGGGATGACCCGCAATTGTTAATCCTGTGTCACTGCAAATCTTTCTAATCCTATCACAAATTCCAACAACGTACACTTTCCGACCATTGCCCTGTCCACTTACATACCCCCCCACCATGCTATTGTACCTCATCACACCTGCCGTATTGGTCCATTATTATGGTAATACACTTTTATATCTCCAATTAAATCGACACTTTCTTTGATATTAGCAGCACACCAGATGTGTCAACACCTGCTTAAAGCCTTCCTAAGGTGGCGGATCATTTCATACGCAGCTTGTGAAAAAAAAAATAGAATGTGACACCTCACTGGCAGACATCAACAGATACTAGTGCTAGACAAGAAAAATATGCATCTCATTCTAACCCTGAATTGTACAAAGACGAAGAAACAAATCTCTCCGCTAAACAAACTGTTAAATAAAGCAAACCTATTACAGCACAGTGACAGGGTTGGTAAATTGTTGTCCCATTAACTTTGCCAAACAGATGCTAGTATAATATGGAAGACATAATATCAAGTGAAGAAATAACCCAGACTATGAATACCAGTGCCCGACTGATGTTATGAGCTACTTGTAGATAAATCACTATTGGTGTTTATAACAAATTAAACAACTGACAATAAATAACAGAAATGGAAGCCAGATCCTTCAATCGTATTATGAGTGTTGTCATTGCATAGTTTGTCCACTAGAGGGCACTCTACAACTCCCCTGTTGGCAACTTAAGTGTTTAGAAGCCTCAAATTCACCACAAGACACAGCAATCAGCTGTAATTTTGTTCAAAGTACTATGTATAACAATAAAGAAGTTTATTTTTAAACTGCATAATGTTATCTTGGTGAGTTCTGATAACTACACATTAGTGTTGTAGTACTCAAGACCGGTTTTAAGACCATGATAAAGCAAATGACCCACACAGGTATTAGGATATTTTCTTCTAAATTATGTCCTTTTTTACTTTTTGTGCATAAACTACCCCCTGACATAACTTAAGCACTAGTGGATAGAAGCAGTGAGTTTCTAACAGTTTTTTTGTAAAGGATCATGATAGGACTATTTACAATTTAATACATTTAATTTAAAAATGGAAACTTTTTCTCAGTGAAAATGTGACTGTTGAGCCCTCTGTGAAACCTCTCATTTGAGAGAGAAGGCAATGATCCATCCTTGTAGCCAACAGGGCCGGTATTTATCAGGCTTCTCAAAGTGCCATTTTAGTCCTAAGTCCTGAGAATTCATGAAATTTACTACATTTAAATTTAAGAATAAAAGCAAGTTATCACATTTCTTAAAGCTAAGACTCACTCTTACTCTCCCAGTAATTTAAGACAACTCCAGAGGTCTTTCAAGTGGTTAGGAGTTGCCAGTAGGGGTTTGTGATGGTGCTGTGGAGACAGAGACATGCACGTATATTTCAGGAGAGGAAGAATGTTTCAGAATTATTTCAGACGGCGCACACTTAGTTAGACGGGTTCGGACAGCGCAGGCATAATCTTTATCAGCGAGTTGGTGAGAGATGTCATCTTACCACTTACTGACTTTACGCAGCAATACGTTTTCCGCTAAACTAAAGGTGGTGATGACACTTTGTTTATTTGACACAGGAAAAATGCAGCATGCTGATGATTTTGACCATCAATAAGCCGAACTGTCATGGAAACAATTCTGGTACTTATAGCTCCACACACTGTCACGCGTTTCATTGACTTCCCAACAACACCTCGCGTAATCTGACAGAAGCAAACATAATTCACATCGGCTTCCCAGGAGTAATAGGCGCAGTTGATGGCACTCATGTAAAGATCAACTTTTTTATCTTTCATTTCCAGTGTGTACGCAGCCTATGTATATAATGTATTCTCTTAAAAATTCTTAATTGTCAAATGTGTGTTGAACGTAAACTCCTCTTAGGAATTTCACCATTCAATGTGAATTTATCTGAGAATATTCTTAAAGAATTCAGTAAATCACTTATAGATTTCCTTCTTCCGTCCTTGCCGACATCGTCATCCAAAATCCTGTTTGCGGCACAGCAAAGTGTCGTGAATCAGTTCTAAGACTGACACCTAAGATTTAGTCCTACACTTCACTCAAATTAGGACTATGATGCTTGATAACTACCTTTTAAGTGCAGCTTTGAGCTAAGAATTTTTTTACTCTTAAGTCAATTCTTAGCAGTGTTCTCATGAGTAAATCTGAGAAGCTTGATAAATACTGGCCCAGTTCTTGAAAGGTCATGCGTCCCTCAAAGGAGCTGGCAACTGGAACTAGGGGTGGCTGGTGCTATAGCAATTATTTTATATAAATGATCTGCTTCCCTAATAATGACAATAACGCAATAACCAATGACAATAAGTCTGTCACTATAACCAAATGATAATGTCAAGAGAGACATCTGAAATTAAAACTTTTAAACAATTTGTATCCGGCATTGATTCAGATGCAAATGTTTCACGTCAACACATCAGTCTCATGCAACCTGGGAATTGCAGGATCACAGGGAGGCCTAACAACGGCTCCCCGCACAGCAGCATCATCACCACTGCGACAAGGTAGCCTGCGATCGCACCATAGCCATTGGATACCTTGGAGAAGAGGATGCAGATGAGTTGGGGGAATATAATAGTGTAAGTCAGGTCTGAGCCCAGGATCCAGGACACCAAGATGCCACCTTCCAGATAGGTGAGGGATGTTCCCACAAGCCTTGCAACCACTATGGAGAGACGAATCACCCACTGCAGCTCTCTATCTGATGCCTACAGAGGAGAAAAATACTTGAGTGGATATTTACACATCTAATGATGTCTTCACTATCAAATTTCAGCTCTGCTGGGATGTTTGCCGTACTGAGAATCAACACAAAACTGCCACTTCCGTGCTCCGGTTCCTAATACCTGATTCCTGATGATCTGGTAGATGTTGGCGGTGAAGATGGTGGTCGCGGACAAAGGGAAAGAGTCAGTGGACGACATCACCGCAGCAGCAACAGCTCCCATGCCAAAAGCAGAAATGTAGGTCGGGGTAAAATGCTGAAGGGTGATGGGAAATGCCATAGCCGCCTCCCCTCGTTCATACAGAGAGGGAGAGCCATATGAGGTGGAGTTCCAGTCTGAAATAAAGGAGCAGGAAACAAACAAAAGTAATGGCTGCATTTACTAATCTGGAAGCCACTACGCGCTTAACTCATAAATGTACCTGTTGAAGCGGCAACCGCGGCAATGATGACTCCACCTGCTGCCATGAAACAGATGACTCTGGCTGTAGACGCAGGAGCTGGAGGAGAGAGTCCTTTGATGAAAATCCTGAACGGCCAAGTTGCCCACAGTCTAGAAAATGAAAGACACAGAACAAACCAAAACAGCATTTTATGGAATGAATTGACGATGATTAGACTGGACACTGGCTTAGACAGCACCCCAGAACCAAACCATGTTATGTAAATGACTATTAAAACTGATAAACAGTCGAACACACCCACATTTCCTCATTACAACTGCACATGGCACACACACACTGCACTGTTTTAAAGCTGTCAGATCCTTTGTGTGGTGACCACGGATGGATTATGAGACATGTCTGTTCCCCAGGGGACCCCTCCCCTCCCACGTAAGAGCAAGACCCATTGATTGAAAGACACAAAATGAGGTTGCAGTTTGTCGTCTCTTTTGTGGTACATTTGGGGCATCTTTGCACTCATTTTGCTTTTCTTTGTGGTCGTTGTGTCTCATTTTGCGCCTTGTTTTGTGTCTATTTGTAGCCATTTCATTGACACATCAATCAATTCAAGGCCCTGGCCCAGGAGCACTGAGCCCTTGACCTCCTGAGTCTGTGCCCCGTAGGCCCGATCAGGCATCAAGACCATGGATTACACATCCATGGTCTTGATGCCTGAACTTTGTTGTAAGGCTGTGTCCAGCAGTTACCACATTCCCATGTGTCTCATGTAACATTTTGTCCCAACTAATATCAATTATAGGAGAAATTATAAAAAAAATACTTATTTTCACAAAGCTAAAATAGACTATCCTGGGTTGCTTATGTTGGTCTATTTCCACAGGATGTGTAAATATGCCAGTTTTATAATGTGAACTCAGGAGTGATCGCCCCCCTGGTTCCCCTTCGAGGGAACTCGAACTGCGTCGGTGACGACACTACGGGAACGCCTCTGGGCGTGGCAGGGCTGAACTATGAATGAAACTACTCCAATCCTATTGGTGTTGCTAGAACGGTAGCGTGTGACGGCGTAACCGGAGGGGTATATAAGCACACCGGCACACAGGACACATTAGCCCTTTTCTATGAAGCAAGGCACTCCAGGCGGGGTGAGGTGTGGACGGGGCTCTGGAGCTGAGCAGCGTCTCGACTGCTCCTGTCATCAGGCCCGCCTCCAGGAACTGCGCCCCCTCAGGGGCCTGACCCATAGCCACAGGGCGGGGTGCGGGTGAAAGATCCGGTCCTCCGCCTGGGACAGCAGGTCTCGGGAGAGACCGTAGTGTCGTCACCGACGCAGTGTCTCGTTCCCCTTCTCAGGGAACAAGGGTTACATACGTAACCCGAGACGTTCTCCCATGTTAGAAAAACCCTTTTGAAATCCCCTTTTGTAAATGAAACAAGATGATGCGTCCTCTAAAATGCCTTAATGTGTGAGAAAATGAGATGCAATGCCCTAATAAAAAATAACAAAATTGTGATGCAGTCCCCCTAGAGTGCACTTTAGTGTGAGGAAATGTTTTTAAATTGCCCTCCAGGGTGCTCCTATGTGCATTAGAGTGCCCTAGCATTAGAGAAAATGTGATGCAGTGCCCTAATGGGTGCCCCTTTGTGTAAGGAAATCTGGTAACGTGCCCTCCAAGGTGCCCCTGAAGGATTACCACATGGGCCTACTGCGCACATGCCCAGGGCCCAAAATCCCAAATGTGCCCATAGAACTTTGTGATTAACTGTTGCTGAAGTTATGCTGCGTGGATCCCTCGTTTCCGGGGGCACTCGAGAATACAGATCGTCCATGCTAGCTTTTGTCGACACTTGAAAGGCATGAGTTGAAAGGTGTCATTCAGTTTGGGCCTGGTGTTTGTTTTTCACCCTTGCACCTCAGACAGCCCGAGTCCACCACTGTAGCATGTCATACATAACCTGATGCGTTGATTTTAGCTTAGTGCAGCTCTAATATCAGGAGGCAACACATAATGTAAGGTCATCACAGTTTTTCAGTGTCTTTGGTAATATATACATTTCATCTTATCTGCATTTCTGTATTTAAAAAATCACGAAGGAATACGAGCAGTCACATTAATATATTGTGCGGTTGTTCATCTTACCATCACTAGGAAATTATCAATCCATATCCAGAGCTCATCAGATTGAAGATGGCCAAGCCAGGAGGCCTGATGTGTGTGGGACACACAGCCACTGTGAACACATATATATATATACATGTGTATATATATATATATATATACACACACATATATATAAACACATTATATACATTCATATACACACACATATATATACACACACATATATATAAACACATTATATACATTCATATACACACACATATATACACACACACACACATATATATATATATGTGTGTATGTATATATGTGTATGTATGTGTATATGTATATATGTGTATGTATATATATATTATATGTGTGTGTGTGTGTGTGTATAAGTGTTTTGTATTTATAATATTTTATCAATAATTCCTTTATATATTCATCATGTTGTATTATCTTAAGTTGTCTACGTTGTAATCCTTTTTCTTAATAAAATCTCTATATTTAATTTGTTTGGACGGATTACCATTTGTGAGAACCAACCAACCAAAGCAATCCATTAGCCACTATTCTGTTGTCTATTAGAGGTAGATATGTAGTCATTTAAAAGCTGTGTATTTGGTCTATTCTTGGGCTATGGTTAGATGTCTATTAACTTTTCACTGACAGCCCAAATTCAACCTTGTTTTAGCCTAGACCCATTTTCACCATCTAATACACGTCTATATGTAGCTGTTCAATGGTGGTCTAATTGATGACTAGACTATTTTTGGGCTATGGTTAGACATCTACCAAACTTTCACTGACAGCCCAAATTCAGCACTGTTCTAGGCTAAATCATCATTATCATCTTCGCTGCCACAAACTGTTTGGTCAAAACTATGTGCACAATAGTGGCTGATGGTGGAGAAGTGCAGCCATCCTGTCAATCATGCGATGCGTGGCGTAGTTAATTAAGAAAGTGTGTTCATTTAAGTCTGTTTATTTTGTTTAATGTAAATAATAGTAGGTACTAATTACAATGAAAAATACAGTATTTGTGATTCAAAATAATGGTTGTTGAGAAATGAATTGGAGACCCCCACAGATGCATGATTTTACTGCTTCCATGGGAGCTCAGGCCTCTTTCTGGGAGCTGAGCTCCCACTGGCTCCTATTTAACTCGAACCCTGGCCCTGGGCTTGTTGACAGACGTTTTCCGATGGTTTACAAACTAGTGTCAAACAAGTCTTGCCTGATTATTGTTAGACACTGTTGGAAGACCAGGCCCAGATTATATTCACATGTTTGTGTATACTTTCCCTGTTCTAAATAACCTTCAGCTGCAATCAGGTCAACTTCACAGAATATAGTGTTAGAGTAGGGATGAAACGCTTTGAACTGGTCTGGGAGTCAGTAGTCTTACACTTAAAATTTTAAAGAGTTTCACTGTGAAATTTTAAAGAATGACCAACAAGCCAGTGTTCGTACTGAGAGACAGCTCAGTAAGCCCAGGACTGTGTTAGCTTTAGCTGAACAAGTGGGATTACAGCATGCTAGTTTAGGTAACAGCTGATGTGTAATTTGTAGTTAGTTCAGTGCATTTAATGCATGCGATCTACAAGCCAATGAAAGAACTACACAAACGCGTTCAATCTTATTCATTAACATTAATTGATATCCAATCACAGTTACCTAAGTGTTTGAAGCGTGTGCTCCCATCCTTATTGCCAACAGAGCAGTGTAGCTAGCACAGTATGCGTTGTAGTTGCAAAACTTCATCTTTCAATAAAATTCCAGCCCATCTTGGTTCTCCATCCATTTGAATCAGACGCTGGTCACTGGTCGCACCACGCCACCAAGTCCCCTTCACATTTGAACCTTTTCTCTGAGTGCTTTTATCTCTTCACTTTGGGTGTTGGACTTTAAAATTCACTAGGACTCATAAGGATTGAACTCACATCCTCAGAACTTCTGATCAGTCTCCCAACACTCTAAGCTATCTGATCTGAGACATGTTACTGTTTTTTCTCAAAGCTTTTCACTGTTTCCATTGGACATCCAACTATAAAACTGACTGATAAGAGTGAAGACAGAACCCACATCCTCAGAACTTCTGATCACTCTTCTAATGCTCAGAGCTATTTGTCATAAGACATTTGAGCAGTCTCTCAGAGCAAATTGACAGCTGTAAGGGAGAATTGAACACACATGGCGGTGTCTAACACTGAGCCACAGAGCCAGACACCCTGAAGCCATCATTGTGTAAGGTTTTCATTGTTTGGACTTTAAAAGTCATTAAACCACAACCTCAGAACTACTGCTGAGTCTTCATGTCTACAGGTAAAATATTTTTTTCTATATTTTCTGTCATTGAGCTATTTGTCAGGCTGGCGGAATTCAGGCTTGTTACTTTTCTTAATGAGAGAATGCAGCTTTCCACCTTATCATCATGTATTATCCATGTGAGCGCTTTATCTTACTACACCACAAGCTTGAAATGTGCTGGTTCATTGTTGTATTTATGGGACACAAGAAGCATAATTTTATCTTAAATCCCTAGAAAAAAAATCTGAGTAAATAAATATTTACCACATTGTATAAACAAAAAAGCTACATGAACTTACTTGATATTCAGAGACACATTGATTGGTAGACAATTATAGCAGGCAATATCAATGACTCAGCAGAGATCAAAACACCAGTCAGAGTATTACAGCTTATCACCTCCTGCACTGCTGTCTACCACAGTCAAGTAAACAGGTATTATTCCTACTCTCAGAAAATTAGATATGAAACATGAAGTTTGGCGTTAGGAAGTTTTGCAACTATGCATCTGTTGGATGTACTGGTTTTCGGAAATGTTGTTTAGAGGTTTTCCTTGTGAACTGCAACAGAACTGCCACAAGACTAGAACTTGATGTTTTCCACATGGTTAGAAATAGACAAATCTGAACAACATTGTAAACAATATCTATTTATTTAGATATTCCAGAAATATTCTGATATACTGTAGTTTATTATAACTTTGCACAAACACGTAATTTGACACAGACACATTACATTTAAAGGGAACTCAGACTCAACAGCTCAGTGGCCCTCTGACACTAAAAACTTCTTTGTACTTCTCTAAAGACTTTAAAACCATGAACATGGCATTGATGTATCAGTATAGTGTGTTTTATGGATTTAAGATAGATATGTTATTTGAAATTTTTTTGACTTGACACGGATTCAGAGGACAGGACAGGACTGCAATACAGACACAATGGTAATGTCACACATTTTGGGTCTTAAATTTAGTAGAAACAGGGACTTTACATGCGTTTTCATTAGGAATACCATTTCAATTACTGTTATTGTGTGTTAATTGATTTGTGTTAATAGTAAAAAGAAAGAATGTTATACAACACTGACATATAGTAGAGAAGCAGCAAATAACAAAACACTCACAGTGCGTTGGTGTGGATTATGGCACATATCGATCTTGTATTATGTGATTTAACATTATCATTGTCAGAAGGGGAAAGCAGGGTAAAATAAATAATTATGTTGATTACTGGAACGTGCAACGGTATGGTTTCCTTAAACGTGGAAATTTTGGAGGTATGAAGTCATATAAAACAGACATGTTGATATTCCTCTGTTAAGGCATGGAATGAGCAACGAGGTAACAGCTATCTATACTGCATCGCTTCATCACAGTCAGTGAGCGCAAGACAACATCACAGACACGAAAACCAAAACAACGTGACCAGCACTGCAACATCAGAACAAAATGAATGTCTAAATGTCTTCTGGGTCTTTTGTAAATGTTCTAGGTTTTCAGAATTGATATTTCAGACCACAGAAACACAAGGTAAAGATACAGTCTTTGGTCACAAATAAAATCTGCTTGTGAGCAGAACAAGGTACACTGTAGAATAAATGGGATATGTTTGACATTATGATTGCATTGCACGGAACAAGTCAATGGTGGATTTGCTGTTTAAATCCTTGTTTTCTCAACATAAATGCCAGAAACTTTCATTGGGGAAAAAAACCCATTCAAACCAAAAAGAAGTTTTGGTCCTGCTTATTAATATATTTTGATCATAGCTTTAAGAATTATGTAAAGCTCTTTTGCTGTCTGTTTGTCCTCTATAAATATTTATACTGATATCAGTGTAATAACTAAATTGATATGCAATTTAAAGATAAGTTCAGCAACAAAAGCTAGAGATGGTCACTGCTACTCTGCTAAGATATTTAGCTTTAGTAGGGGTTTAGCTGCCCCCCATCATGATTCAATTTAAATATTTATAAAATAACCTATTAAATTTATTTAATGTTAGCTTTAATTATGGTTAAACAAACTTTAACCTTTACTACTGAAATTTCAAATTTACTTAACTTGTTCTGTTGACATTTTACAGTATAATCAACACACTGAAAAACTCTTCTGAATTTCTTGATCCTGTTACATATAATCACATAAAATCTTTAATATACATACACTGTACTGTATATTTACTTTATGTCATTTAATAAAGGGTGCTCATTTCTCCTATAGCTTTGGAATGGCTCTTAATACACCTTCTTTAAAACCTTTGCAGCACTTCCTGAACTGTACAAGCTATAGTATTTATTTTTTAAATTTATATGGATCTCCTAAATATAGACATCTTTAATATTTAAACTGACAGTATTTGAAGCTTTAATTGGTTAATATCAATAATTTAACCATTTCTGATCTATTAACATTTGAATATTTACCAGCATTATTAATACTTTGTATGTCATAAAATATAATTAAAAAATAAATCTTTGCTCTTGGGGTAGAATAGACCAGCACGGGTCGACTTAAAAATCCAGTATGATTTCAGTTTTCTATGATGAAAGAGACAAGCAATAAGGTAGACTGCTGCTAAAGTAGGCTGTACATTCAACCCTCCGGCTGAGGGGAAAACAGAAATGGCTTTTAGGATTTTGCGGGCTACAGATGGAACAGAAATCAAGTCGGTGGGTTACAGACACACTTGAAGAGGCAGGGGGTTAGCGTGGAAAACACCCACACTTCTGCCTGTACATTCCCTTCCTTTCAAACTATGTACTTTGTGCATTATCACTCAATCGGCGTACACTCTTGCTCTTAAATGTTTTGAAGTTTGTGCCGCACAGCCTCCCTGTTATCCGTACCCTGCAGGTATCTATATGGCATTTGGCTTGGGCTACACAAAGAAAAATACAATCCTCTCAGACGTGGGACTCATCCAGGTCCAGGTCAACGGGGGAGAGGTGGAGGGGCAACCGGCGGGGTGAGCGGCGGGGTGAAGGGTGGGACAGCAGCGGGGTGAGGAGGGGGTTCTCTGTGCCGTCATCCTCACTGAGCTGCAGCAGGGTGTCACTGCGAGGCAGGAGTGCCGTCGTGTCCTCGTCCCCAGGACTTTCTCTGATCCTGTGTGGCGCAGGTGGTGGGGGAGGCAGGAGAGGGGTTGGCGGCAGAGGCGGTGGTGGCGGGGGCCCCGGGGCCGGAGCCGAGCCCAGCACCGGGAGCGGTGGAGGGAGAGGAGAGGAGGTGCGGGACAAGGTGAGAGGGGAGCAGGTTCGGGAGAGGGGCAGTGGGGAGCAGGTTCGGGATGGGGGTGTTGGGGTGGAGGGGCGTGAGATGGAGGGGGGAGGGGAAAGGTTGCTCCGGAGGCCCCACTGCTCTCTCTTCTCCTTGCTGCTTATGGCCGGAGGGACCTGGGGGAGAAAACACTTTCTTCCTGTAGTTTCAGCTTTTACAGTGACATAGCCTCCTCACTTAAGGGACAGTATGCACAAATTACACAACAATCTAAACTTTTATTCCTCTCCTCTAGTGGAGTCTGGTCAGGCAGAGTTTCGATTTATTTGTCTGTATGTTGAAATATCTCTGACATTTCTGCCACCATACCAATACAATTGAGGTGAATGGGGCTTTTTTTTAAAAGAACAGTTTAAATAGGGACTATTTCTTTGTTTTGAAAAGTAGTTTAAATGCAGCTGTCACAGTGAACTCTGGATTATCCAAAGCAACTAGAATGTTTAAATAATGTAAAATCAGTGTTTTAACCATCAAAAACAAAAATCCATTCACCTCCATTGATTTGGGTTGAACAAAGCTGAATTATATGCATGGCTAGATGCCACTAGAGTAACTACTTTGGAAAATATCCATCCATCCATCCTCAACCGCTTATCCTGCATACAGGGTCGCAGGGCGCTGGAGCCAATCCCAGCTGACATTGGGCAAAAGGCAGGGTACACTGGACAGGTCACTTTGGAAAATATGTTTTTTGTAATTTGGGTAAACCAACCTTGTAGGTACTTTAATATTTCCACCTCTTTTTGTCAGTACATAACTAATCTATTAATTGTCTTAATCTTCAGTTTTGATATTTTTAAAAATGTAACATAAATGTCCATTTTCAGCCAGTCTAGTGGCACTAAACGTATAGAGACCCCAAGTATTAAATATAAAATAAGATATTATGAAATAATCATCAATAATCATTATGAAATAAAAACATGAATGTAAAAAATAATCAAATATTTTGTTTAACCTCACTTCACATTTTTTTGCAGCTGATTTTAATTTCACTCCAGCGATTTTTATTTCAAAATGTACCTTTCCTGAAGACCATTTTTGTTTCTATGTGTTACCCAGTAGTGTGACTGATCACATAATTGGCTCAGACCAGTTTGTTTTGATAGACAAAGACATTGTGATGAAAAGTGGTGTTATGAATTTTGTAAAGTTCTTTATTTAAATAAAAACTGTTAAAATTAAATAAAAACTTGTAGTAATATCCTGTGAAAGGATGGTTATACTACGTATTTTGTTATTATTTATTTAACAAAAGGTGTTTTTTATTTTTTAATACTGTCCACTTCAGGACAAGCAGTTTAGAAGTTATGTTTCAACAGTTACCTACCCGCCCCTGCTGCAGTCCTCTCTGCTGGACCTACCTGTGTGTTAGCAGGGCCGTGCAGGTCGGCAGTGACTGTGGCTGAGGAGGCAGAGGGCACTTCCAGCGTTGAGGACTTTGAAACGGCAGGACTGGCCTTCCTGACCTCAGCTGGAGGGTCCACAGCGCTGGGAGGTGCAGATGGCTGCTGGCTTTGATTCTCTGTAAAGGTCACTGACCTCTTTTGGTCTCCATGCGCTGTGGGGCACACATGCATGCGCATGTGGTCAAAACTAAGACGACAGTGCCAGCTAGCGACTCGCTAACACATCAGCACCACCAAAGAGAGTGGAGGCAGGGATGGGACAGGAGGGGTAGGCAGGGACTGGGAGGGGGATGCAAGACAGACATGCAGAGCGCCCTATTGGGTGAGGTTGCAGATAAAAGGAGCGGGCCGTTGCAGGGTGGAGAGGAAGGGTTAAGAGTTGTGTCTCACCTTCACAGTCCAACAAAGTTTCTTTATTTCGAAACATAAGGCATCAGACAGAACAGAGTGAGAAGAGTCAGTTTGGTGACACGTGGTACAACAACCAACATTGGAACAAAGACAGAGGTCATTAATGGGGAGGACGGGTCAGTTCAAGTCAGCACACAGAAATGAATAGTATTTTAATAAGAGAATTATGTTTTAACTGTATTAAACGGTCTCGATTTGGCTTGTGTGCGTGATCTGAAGTGCAGGGTAAGTCTGGTAATTTTTCAGTGAGTCACTAAATCTTTTTTTAAATTTCAAGACAGACAAAGATGTGTTTTCACCCTCACTTAGGCCCCACCCACACTACTGTGTTTTTGTTTTAGAACAGAGTCCTTTTGCTACGTTTGCGAAACGGCGAAAACGAAGACCTAAAACAGACAAGTTTGAAAATGCTGCCGACCCCGTTTTTCATTTTGAAACTCTGGAGGGTGTTTTAGTACGGAGGACTTTAGAAACAATGACGCAGACGTTCACGCTCACGTTCAGCTCTCTGATTGGGTCTTATAAGTCATTCAAAGCAGACACACGGTGCTACTGACAGTGTTTTTGACTTGTTATTTTTATTAAAATATTCTGTACTGTGCAAATAACACTTATCTGCCTACACTTGTTACTTTGCGGCGACTCCCAGTCTGTTTTCCGCCGCCACACTCGTGTGTTACATTCAGTGACAGTCCCAGCTCATTATTGGTCCGTGCAAAAAAAAAAAAAAAAAATCTGGTCTGAGTCTTCGTCTTTATTACTTTATTCTTTCGTCAGATCTTCTGTAACTACGGAAGAGACCATCTGCTTCATGTTGAAACTGGCACGCGCATGCCCAGTGTACGTGAACGGCCACTAGATGTGTGTTTTCCATAGTTTTAATGTAGACAGAGATCAACTCTGATACGCAGCTAAAACGCTGGTGTGGACGGAGATTGTATTCATTTTAAAACTCCATTTTTAAACAAAAACGGAGTAGTGTGAATGGGGCCTTATCTACAAACCTACAACTTGTGTTCAGTCACCAACATTAACACTCACACACACACAGATGAAGGCATGTGTGCTGTTACCCAGTGGCTTGTTCTTGGGCTGGATGCTCCTACGGGTTGTAGAAAGCCTCGCTCCAGATCGACCACGTGGTTCATTCTTTGGAATGGACAGCAGGGGGCGACGTAGCTGCAGGGGAAGTCACAATTAAGTGCAACCCAGTACAGAGTGTTAGCTGTGTTTCCATTCATGCATTCTTCAGCAAAAACTAATATTTTAGAATCTTTTAGCATGTATGTAATATGACAATTGTGAAAAATAAAAAAAACATGAAAGACAAAGTTGATGTCCACACCTGTCTGAGGCCTCGCTTTCTTCCTAACGGAGGCTGGATAAGAAGGTTCTGCTGGCCCGGTTCACTCTGGACACTGGCAACCCTGTTACAACCAGTCAGATGGACATATACACATGCATTCACAAACATACACACACACACACAAACACACAAAAGACAGAACTACATCACCACGAAGGGAACAAAGGGCAACCGCATCCCCAGCTGTGCTCGCTCACTCACCACATCTTTGACCACAATAACACGTCGCTGCTATTCTACTTATTCACTCACTACACGGCACACACAGTATGCTACAAGACACCCAATCACAGTGCAGAAAAAACAGTGCTGCCATGATGTCATACACTGAAAACACAACAAGGGATAGTAGGGGCTGGAGTAGCAACGCTGACAATAGAAACTTGTGTGATGATTGCTAAATGCTAATTATCTTTTTTAAATCGTTTATTTTGGCCGTCATACATTTTAAATTCCCCTTTTTTAAGTGACACTAAAATAAGTTTGTAATTCAGCCATTATATAGAGCTAGAACTGATTTGAAGTTTGCAAAAGAAAAACTGGACTAAGAAAAAAAGTTCCTTGTATTATGGTTGCCACCCCAGTTCCCCCTTGCCCCTGCAGATTGGTATCCAGAGTAGGACGCCCAATTTGATCAGCGAGAAGCCTGATAGACACGTAAACACTATGAAACACCATGGTACCAATGGAAGAGAGGCTGACTTTGTTGATGGCACATCAACTGTAAAGACCCACAGCTAACAGAGGAGAAACAGAGGCAGAGTTCCCTGGCCTCGGGGCTGAGGGGGTCCTCTATGTATTTTTGTTTGTTTTTTTTGGGGGGGGGGGGGGGGGGGGGGAGTTAGGATAGCACAGCAGATGAGCTGAGAAGATGAGGGTCAGTGTGGAGCTCAAAAGGAAGTGGAGGGGTAGGGGACAGAGACAAGGCACACTGGACCCACACAGAAAGAGATAGAGACAGGTAAGTGGGGGGAGGGGGCGTGGCGGGCCAAGGCGGTTTGATTGGATGTGGATGAGTGATCAACGGTGAGGCGGCCAGTAGAGGAGGCCGTCCCGAGGTGATGCCCCTCCCGCTGGCGGACAGATGCAAGAACGCACCAATGGGACACACACAGAGAGAGGGCCACTGTACCTAGAGAGGTTACCCTCCTGCAGAAGGCCCTGGGACTCATCTAGCACATTGGGTTCACTGTAAAAAGGGGGGCGAAGGGGGAGAATGGGAGTTTAGGGAGCGTAGTCGAGATCCACCACCACCCAAGTGCCTGAGCCGCGACAGAGGGGTGGGAAGCCAGGGCGTTCGCTCTGACCACAACATCATTCTTACCCAGACACAGAGTGTTAGCTACTTCACAATGCTGCTCTGAGACTGTTGAATAAAAATATTATAAAATCGACAGAGATATACACAGAAAAAAATGACTGTGGTTGTGGGATATGACTGGTTGATCCTTTTCAAAATGTTAATTCTACATATTACATAAACATCCCAAATTTGAATTGTACATGAACAATTATTGAAGGCAGCGCAGCTCTGGAAACAAACAGGAAATACTCTCAAAGGTTGAGTCCGACCTCAGCGGTTGAAGCCAGTTTGAAGAGTAAAGTACTGAAAGTTAAATAAATTGTTGCTTGTCGTTTTTTCTGCCTTTGTTCAGCTGAATCAAATGATATATAAAAATTCACAAGTGAATGAAAACCTTATTTTATTAGCCCTACTTGAGGTTTCACCCAGTGAGATTATTTCTGTGTGCACACCAGCTCACTATTTTAGTCCTGTATCGCCAATTGCAGAACAAATCCTGAACAAGAAGATATTGCCCAAGGCTCACAAGCCAAGACACTAAATTTATTAAACAGCCGATGCTTTGAACCGACAAGGATCTTCCTCAGATTTAAACAAGGACATGGTTGTGTGCATTCAGTTGTGTACATACCCAAAACTCTTCATGGCTATAAAAGAAACAACACTTGAAGAAAAGTTAAACTTTGTGCTTGTTTGTACGTGCATGATTCTGTGTGTATTTCTGTGCATGCATGTGTACGTGTGAAATGCTACCTGTGGCTGGGCAGCATGGTGGTGCGGGGGGCCTCTTGCTGCGAGGCTGCCGAGCCGGTGGCGTGGCTGGAGAAACGACGCTGTGCCATCACCCTGGGCAAAAACGCCTCGTGCTCGCTCACCACACTGGGGATACTCATGGAGTCATCTGGAGGGAGAGGGATGGAGGGCTGTGAGCTCAGTTCGGATTTCTACAAATGTGAAAATGCTTGTCAATGGTGTGAAAATGTTCCTGACTCTCTTCATCGTCCTCATCGGTGCGGCTGAGCGTGTCTTGGGAGGGTTGGCGTGACGGTTGGCTGTCCTGCTCCCAGACTGTGCCGGTGCCTGTGTTGGAGCGCGACATTGTGGCCAAACTGAGGCGATAGGCTGATGTAGAGGTGCCCACCGTGCTGATGGACGTCTTGCCCTGGTAAGCTGAAGAGGGGGGCAGAGTCAAACAGAAGACTGGGTTAAAAACAGATTAGTTAACAACATTTAAAAAGACAGATTTCCACAATGTAAATGAAATGTAAGTTTTGGTGTCTGACCAGAGCCGCTGTGCACAGCCTCCTTGAGTATCTTGAGTTCATTGTTGAACTCTGCAAACAGGGAGCTCTTGCAGAGAGGTCGCGGGATGAAACGTCGCTCCAGCTGGTCAGCGATGTGGTGACGTGCTGTAATCTCCTCCTGGGACTCAGCAGGCTGGGTCAACAACTGCACGCACATAAACATATAAGGACCAGTTAGGAAGACAAAGACACACAGGCAAATTGTACATATGTGCACGCAATTATGGTGAATGGACAAAATTCACTGGTTCTTTACCTTGCACTGTATGAAAGGTCTCAGCAGGACAAAGATAGGGATACGGGTCCGGACAATGAAGTCAATGAAGTCCCAGAAGGCCAAGCCGCCCACCTTTCTCAGAGCCATCTCTTTCACCTGCAGGCTCAGCCGGTACCACTGGTTTCCCAGCGAGCGCTCAAAGCAAACCAACACCACCTTCAGAGCTGCAGAGCGAGAGAAGAAGGGAAGAGGATGAGTGGTAGGAACGAGAGAAGCTATAAAATGCTGTCCACTTCTCATTCATACCCAGATAAGCAGCCTGGCTGGTGGACTCTGCTAATCCCTCCCTGCGCAGGTCCTTCCCCGTGTCGCCCGGGGTGGAGCAGTGAGCCGGGGAAGCGTCCAGCATGAAGTTCTTGGTGCGGGAGGTGGAGATGATCCGAGGTGGCAGGAGGATATTAATGACCGTCTGGAGAAGCAGGAAGATCTCAGGTGGCTCCAGGTGGGGGCTATCTGCAGAAGGAGAAACTGAAAGAGTGAAAATACAAACAAGCTAGCAAGCAACAGATCTTTGTTTATGTTTTGGCCATTTAATCAAGAAGTGTTTCTGTTAAGGACCTACAGCAGGTTTGAATGTTTCCACAGCTGTACATACTGACGTTACTTTGAGTTTGTCAGTCAAAGATCGTCATCGGTTGCAAACTTTGTGCAACCAGCAAAAAGCTTTTAACTGGGAACAATTCTACATCTAATGTACTGAAGCATCTGCTAAAGCAGCACAGCAATTTGAAACTTGGAGAATGAAACTCTGGCGCTGACTGGGAGGCCGCTACTGCCAGTGATGCATGCACGTGTCGAGAGAGTGACGTTAAGCAACAATTTATGTGTTGTAAAAACACTGAATACTGCTCTTATAAAAGGCATGTGCAGAACAATAGTAGTTCAAAAGTCGGCAGTGACTTGCTTTGTTTTTTATTTTGTTAAATACATAACCTACACTGTATATTTTTACAACAACATCTGGTTTAAGAGGCTGCAATGCTTTTAGATTGGTAGATTGTTGACTGTAAAATGGATTCATTTCTAAAATGAGCTGCTAAACAGGTTGTCAGTGACTTTTTGGGATTGGGGTGGGGGGGTGTAGTGTAAGTTATATAGTTACTTTTTTAAGTAGTAATAAGTAAAAAGTAACTTATTACAATTCACACAATATACCATATGTCACAAGATCAGAACAATACCAAATATGACAATGAATAAAATTGCCTCTATGAAAATTGCATCCTTTAAATAACCTAGATTTATAGTAGAGTAGCAGCTTAAAAACAACAGAAGAGCACAAAGAACAAAATAAAAAAGTGGATGTAAGCTGTAAGCTCTTACCTTTGCTTCCAGAGCCAACAGTGAGCACAAAGGGAATGAGTAGGTTGAGCAGCATCCCCTCGCGCCTCTCCTGATTGGTGAAAGGTGAGATCACATGGCTGAGCGGAAAGTCCTCCTTCAAGGCCTTGGAGGGGGGTGGGGGGGAATTGGAGGAATTAAAAATTCTTTAACGTAAAATCAGTGCAGCGAAGAATGGATGTCCAGTCAGGTGAATAAGGGCCTACCTGGATCTGCAGGGCAACCAGTCGGACCACTGCTGTGCTGAAGGGCAGCGGAGGGGATAGGTAGGGGCTGAGGTGAAGAAGAGGTAGCCCATCTGCCACACTGGAGGGACCAACCACACCCATCACCTGGCAACACATGCCAATCATCAGTAAACAGTAATTATCTAGAAGGTTTTGCGCGTCTGCGTGTTACCATACCAGGTTGACGCAGACGTTGATTAGCGAGCGGAGGTGTGGAAGGAAAGAGATGATTGGCTGCCGTTGCAGGGTCAGGCAGATCCCCTCGATCAGGCTGCTGGCCGCCTCCCACTCCACCTGTCTCCTGGAGAACACACACCCAAAACACAATAAAAGCACCTTAATTTAAAAAAAAAAAAAAATATTCAAATGCCACATTCATGTCATGCAGGATGAAAAGGGAAATTCAAGATGTTGACCTGGAAAAGCCATTAACCTTATTTCTACCTCATCAGATTTTATTTTTTAATGACTTGAATGTGGCATAAGATCAAATTGACAAATCTACAAAGCGGAGGAGGAAACCACCAAATGCTGAGAATGATACTGGTGAAACACTTACCTCGTTATTAATATTCCCTGCCATATAATCATCACCTTTATGACTGTAATAAAGGCCGAAAGGGACAGCAAATATAGGACACAGCAAAGCTCACAAACATAGCCAGCTAGACACTGCAGCAACAGATCCTGGTGTGAGGCACACACCTGTGACCAGTGTTCCCTCTGAGCCTGCAGGGTTCAGTCTTACATCATGGAAGAGGACGCAGCTCCACTTCTGGTATAGTTGCTTGTATTGGAACATTTTATTACAGGTTTAAAAGGCATGTTGTTTATGTTATTTGAGCTGCATTTTATGTATGAAAAATGCAGTCACCAGCCAAAACTGTGACTGTGTTTCTCTGAAATGAATCATCTTCCATGATACCAGGCTGGACCCTGGCTTAGAGGGAACACTGCCGTGGGGATCCATTGTCAGTACACACATCCTCATACACCCAGGTATTTATTTTATTTATTGAACTCCTCTTGCACACACACCACGCCCACAAGTACCTGCACAAAAACACGCCACAGCAGCACTTACGGTACAGCACCCACCAAGGCAGCACTACAGAGGACAGTGCCAAGAAGCCGTCTAGCTATTGTACACACCACGGCACCGGCACAGCACGATACACTCACAGGGAGACAGAGAAAGAAGTGGGATCGTATTCAACAGACCTGGTGCATAATGCCTGTGGGCGAGCGCACCTGAGGGTAGGCATCTTGTGGATTTTGTTGAACATGCGGTCCAGCCGCTTGAGGATGAGGATGAGGGCGGGGCGGACGGCTTCTGACGACCAGTCGGTGATGGGCAGCATCTCCATGATGTAGCGCCGCAGCCCTCGGCTCTCCATGGTCAGCGTGTCGTAGGGCGCCAGCTTCAGCAGGGCGTGGGCGATCTCTGCCAGCCTGGGGGAGACACACAGACACACCTTCAGTGTAACTATGTATGGTATATTTTGCTATTTTAAGGAAAAAGCCCCAAAAAGCAACTCTCAGCTAGTTGTTAAAAATTTACTTTTTTAACTGGACCTCTGCCTAACTGACTAAGAAGAAAATGCAGGTGGTGAAGATGAATGAGTCGCTCTCTTCTTTCCATTAAGCATCTTGCAGGAAGAGAACAATCAACGTATAAATGTTTATCAATAAATCTGATCAAGCATGATTTGAAATCAGTCATGAGCCATCACCTCATGTGAGACTTGATGTCCAGCAGCTCCAGGGCTGTGACCCGTGGCTCACCAGCGACGTTCTGCAGGATTTTGAGTCGCGGCCCACAGTGTTTGTAAAACTCTGTGCAGATGTTTAACAGGGACTCCCGTGGCCGGCGGAACTCCTCCCTGGCGATGCGCTCGTCCAGCTCCTCCCTCGGCATGCCCTGGCCCTCCTCCAGCAGGTGGAGGTTGTCCCTGGGTACATGCATACAAACAGGAGCTCAGTCTTGTCTGTTGGACTCCAGAACAGCGCTCTAGCCATCTTTTCTGCAACTAGGTGAGTTAAATCATCTCCTACAATTGATCATGTTATAGTCCTGACCTGGTGTTGACCCCTCCTGACATGGCGTGGTTAGCTGTAGTGCCTCCCTTATGGCCCTGATCACAGCGGGACATCTGGGGAGCTGTCATGGGCCTGTGGAGGGGGTGTGAATACATTTATGGGTATTGTAAGCAGCTAAAACATTCCTATGCAACAAAAAAGGCCTCTCAAGTACTAAAATCCAGACTTGTTTTGTTGTCCTCTTTGTTTCATGTGTGATGGTCAGACCTTGTGAGGGACTCTGAGCTGTAGAGGAGGGCCTGCAGGGATGTGGCCAGAGCAGCAATGGCTGCGATCTCATCCCTAGCAGCTGAGGCCGACTCCATTGTAATCGTGTTGCTCTTCAGCTTTTGGAGGTGGCAGGGGACCAGGGCCTCCAGCACCATCAGCATCTGGAGACTGGAGAGGTACACAGGAGGCAGAAAATCTGAACATACAAGCAGAGAGGAAGAAGAGGGAAAGCCCTAGGTGCCTCCTCAATATGTCTCCATACCTCCTAAAGGATTCAGGAGCATAGGCAACCACAGTGACACACAGCTTGATGGCCTCACTAATGGAAAAGGTCAGGTCCTCATTACCATAACAGAAATCTGCAACAAAAAAAGTAAACACAGGTATTTGACAAAACAATATTAGCAGGATATTTCCAAAAATAATTAGTATATCATTTGTAAAGGCTGGTATCTGGGCCTTGTTCATTGCTACTGACACTGACCCTCACATTTAAAAAGACAACAATAAGTGTGTAAAGGTGGCTGACAGTTTACCAAGAGAGCGCAGAGGTTTCTCAGCCTTTACCAGCTCCAGAGCATCCAGGGCGTCCTGGGTCTCACCCTCCAGCGAGACCAGCAGGTCAAAAAGACACTGGGCTGACACTCCTTTAGACAGACCAGTACTAGTGCTGGTCTGCGATGGGAGATATAGACACGAGAACCTTAAAATACCCATTGGCTGTAAATTAATTTGAACATGTGGATGCGTGTCCTCAGTGGTCTTACTGTGAATTCCAGCAGCGGAGCCACACTGGCAAACAGCTGCAGGATGAAGGGTTTGCGGTGGAGGATGTAGAACTGCCGGCAGCAGAACTCGATGCCCTGCCTCAGTAAAGGGTCACTCTCATAGTCAGAATAGACCTGTCATGACAATACAGAGATGACAGGTTCTTAGAAGGCTTTCTGCCTGGCTTAGATATATTTAAGATGGCTGCCAACTCTGCTCTATAGGCGCTTCTCAAGTCTCTTAATTGCATCCACGTTTCCC
Organism: Micropterus dolomieu; assembly: GCF_021292245.1. NCBI lineage: Eukaryota > Metazoa > Chordata > Actinopteri > Centrarchiformes > Centrarchidae > Micropterus > Micropterus dolomieu. The sequence continues at coordinate 15,700,022 of NC_060150.1, read as the reverse complement.
TCCCTTGTGTTGTTTCCGCAAGGAAACTAAGCCAGGAGAGAAGGAATGAGGAAATATGTTTTTAGAGACATGTGACGTTCTTTCCTCCGAAGCGTCACGTGAAGCGACGTCCGTTTCTGATGACGGCGACAGTTGATCACAGATGGATCAGCTGTCAGTGGGCTCTAACAGTTGGTGAGATTTTTGATAGAGTTGTGTCTACATACATGTGCACTGTGTTGGTACTAAAAGTCTCACAGTTATCCGTGCAGAGCAGCAGGATTCTCAGTTACCTGTTTAACAAACACCTGCACATGAAAAATTAGAGGTTACTGTATGTCCTGCTCAGAGGCACAGGATCATTTCTACTGACACAATGTTGATATTATCTGCATTTATATTTATTTATTCTGATTGTAAATTCGTTATTGAATAACCCAGAATAAGATCATGTTGTCTTGGGATTTAGTAGCCAAATGTTTCAGGGAAATTGAAATGATGTAACTTGTATCAAAGTTGACGCTCAGTTCTTGGCTTTCCGTTTATTTCCTCTTCTGATATCCTTTAACAATACTGCATACATTTTATTTGCAAGTCACATCACTCGTCACAGATTGGTCACTGAGTTCCATCATATTAATAATTTTCATTATACTTTTGTTAGCTGATTTTACTTGCAGAGCCGCCGGCTGCTTTCATCAGATGCTTTGCTCGCTTCATTAGATACTTTGGTGCAGTTTAGTGACTTGTCCGACTCCTTATGCGTTGCCTACTATTTATCGTCATCTATTTGAACTAAACACAGGAATGACCAGTCTCACATGTGACTGAATAGGAATGACGATAAATTATGTAAAAACACGTTTCTTGCTGAGGGCGGCCTTTCTGTGGCCTTTCTCTCCGGGTGCTCCGGCTTCCTCCCACCATCCAAAGACATGCGGCCTAGGTTGATTGGTGACCCTAAATTGTCCTTAGGTGTGAGTGTGAGCGTGATTGTTTGTTTGTCTATGTGTGGCCCTGCAATGGACTGGCGACCTGTCCAGGGTGTACCCCGCCTTTCACCCGATGTCAGCTGGGATTGGCTCCAGCCCCCTGCGACCCTGTACGCAGGATAAGCAGTTGACGATGGATGGATGGACTTTTTGTGCGTGTTTTGTTTGCTTTTGGGTATCAGGGCTTGTTGTAAATTATCGGTGTTACCAATTACTTTGATCAATAAAAAAAATTGCAGAAGGATTCCATTAAAATGCTTAAGTTTTAATCAAACTTTTGGCTAGATAAAATGTGAATCAAACCAAGAGAGATTACATGAATGACTGTGCAACAGTAACTTGCATACATTATGGCATTTAATTACTTCTTCCCAACTAAGAGGGCGTTTGTGTAGTGGTTGATCGATATGGGTTTTTCATTGGCAGATGCCGATATCTAGAGAGCAGGGCGGCAGAAAGTCTTGTACAATTCCTTTTTTCCATGCAAAGTACAATCTAATATACGTGGTTATCTGAGCCAGTAATGTGTTGTTTTATATGGAATTTTTATTAATTCACAAAATTGAAACCTATATTGGGTTCGGCTGCAGATTTCAGAATGTGACTGGTGTTGAAGGCAGAGTGGGGTACGGTTTGTCAGAACTGATGTCATTGAACTGCATTTTTCTCTAAAGTATAACAATAGACATTTCATTGGTTTTAGATTAGCTGTTATGTAGGATCTGGTAACGGGCAAGCAGATCATCTCAAGATGCCAGATATCGGCCTGATTTGTCACTACATTTGTGTTTTTTTGTTCGTTTTAATGAGCAACTTTGTCTTTCTTGGTCCACCTGTACCCTCTGTGTGTTCTTACCTGTAGCATGGTCGGCAGGATCCACTGGTAACCGCTCAGGGAGAAGAGGTGGTTGAAGTGAACGGCGGTGTTGATGGCGGTGGCTGTGTACTGCCTGAGGAGGGAGCTGTCCTCCGGGTGCAAAAGCAGAGCCCCGTTGAAGACGTTGAGAAACAGCATCATCTCGTCGCCCCATGGGTACTCACTGGGCATGCCCAGAAACATTTCCTCCAGCAGCTTGATCCACAGCACCTTGTGGAGGGTGTCCATACCAAACAGCTCCTTACCTAGGAGAGTGGGGAGGGGGAGAAAATAAAAACTGTCAATATTCAGTAAAAAGTCTATCAACTAGAATGATTTCTGTTACAGTGTCTGATGATACACTTCGAGTCCATCTCACCTTGTTGCTCAGTGAACAGCGAAAACTCTGCATCAATGGCAGTTCGTGGAAAGGACGGCAAGCGGAGGAGGTCTTCCTGCAGCAAGGAGACATGGGATTGCTTGTGTGCAGCTGGGATGCGTTGTGTGAGGGAGATGAGGAAGAGGACCCGGCCAACTTCCTCTAGTTTACGGGAAAACACCTAAAAGGAGAACAGGGAAGGAAAACAAAACAGATTCAGGAAAAATCTCTACTTCTCTATGGCAGGTTAGGCTAATGTCATGCAGTTTTAACTGTCAAGCTTTAAATATTCCATACCTGTTTCTGGATAAGCTCCTGTCCTTTCTCGGGCAGCATGTGGACCAAGTTGAGCTGGGGAGAGACTGATCTCCGGAAGGGGTAGATGTCTCTTACATAGGTCTGGAGGAGGTAGATAGCAACATGTTGCACAATTTTAGCTAGCTCCTTCGCTGCCAGGGTTGTACTTCAAGATGCGCTCTCTCTCTCTCTCTCTCTCTCGATAACTAACAGATTATTACACCAGGTAACCTACTGTGACTTTTCCTCAAGTATATCCAATAAAAAACAAAACACAAATGTCAACTTTTCATGGCATAAGAAAACCAACCTTGTTTAGCTTTTTTAAATGATAATTCAGTGATAATTCAGACCAAATATTCAGATACCTGGTTTTACTGGACAGTGAACAGTGGACATGTTTACCATAGTGTTAAAAATGGCAGCTCAAAATAAAACCTGACGTGTCTACCTTGCTGTAATGGATGAGGTTCCATCGTTTGTCCATGAGGAAGTAGTGTGCCGATCTGGCTTCAGGAATGTTGAAGAATTCCAGGCACTCCTGGTTGTGGGGGAAAAAAAGATCATGAACATCTCCCATATGTTTACTTCAGTGACATTAACATTTAGCTGATTCTCAGCCAGAATACACAATTCCACAGGAAACGTCACAGCAGATCCAACACCACCCTGGACACAACCTGTTCCAGCTTCTCCCCTCTGGTAGGCAATACAGAGAACTGTATGCCGAAACAACCAGATACAGGAACAGTTTGTACCCACAGGCCATCACACTGATGAACAGTTGACTCCAGACAGTGTTGGGAACAATCCCTTTACAATTACCCAGTAACTCTGATTCTAACATTTACCTGCATACTTTTTACTATTCATTATTATTTATTTATCATTTTTGTAATTCAGTAGATGTTCATATTGTATATACTGTATATCATGTCCACCTACACCATATACATAATAGTTTTATCTATGGTGTGTTATTTACTGTATACTGTAGTCTGTGTCTGCTTCCTGCAGAGCTTTTTTGTTTATGCTTGTTCTGTGTATGTACATCAAGAGCCAAATTCCTAGCATGTGTTCGCATACTTGGCCATTATAGCTGAGTCTGATTGTGAATAATTAAGAATAATAGCAAATCTGATTCTTCATTGACTCAGGGTATGAAAAGGGTATGTGGACGAGAGCCGCGATACCTTGACTACAATATGTAAAAGACAGCCAAGTATGAATGTAAATTTATGTAACAGTTTATTCCTTTTTTCCCCCCACCATTTGCTCTCACGACCCCTTATCCCCTTATCTTTGTGACTCTTTTAAGGGTCCCGACCACTAGATTGATAACCCCTGGAATAAACTACCTTATAGATAAAACTAACTCCAGCATCAGCATTAAAAATCTGATAATGTCATATCCTAGTAATAAGTACTTTTGCCTTGTAATGGAGTATTTTTACATTGTTGTACTGTGTAGCATGGCTAAATTAGCTATGAATTTTAATAAATTTGAGAATTAATTATGAATTTTAATATTCAGAAAATCTCAAAAAAATCTCGTTTCGGGGCACCACTGGAGTTGTTATGACCTCTAGGTAGCTTTTAATAATTATACAATTATTACTAGTGATCCCTAAATTATCTTAAATCAGTCAGTCAGTCTCATATCTAAAGGGTCAATTCTCTTGGCAGGGACGTGGAGATAGTCAACACACACACAGTTCTTGATTACAGTGAATTTATTAACTAACTAAAGCGATATAAAAGGGTGGTTAAATACAGGGAAAATAAACAATGGCTGAGCAATGGAGGTTCAATTGTGGGAAGCATTTGACTTATACAGCACAGGAGAACTAATGAAAGTAAGCTATGAGTTTCGGAGTTAAAAAGATTATTAACATTACGGGACATCCCTGACCACAGAATGTTTGTTAGGTCTTACGGCTTGTCGACGGCCTGCTTTGGCCTGTTGCACGGCTCCCATGCTAGCTGCCTGATCCTGGCTTTTTGCTAGGGATTCTCCGGGGTTCTCCGTGTCTGGCAATTCGGCTGTTTTCAGGTTTCCTTCGTTGCCGCTGGCGAGACCACGTGGCTTGGTCTGACCTCGGTGAAGTTGGCTTGACGAACAAGCTTAAAAGGGAACTTTGTCGTTCCTGAATTAGTCCAGTGTAACTTAACGGACTGACAACCTTAACAAAACAAAAGAAAGAAAGAAGATAAAACAAACTGAGGGGCAGATCAATGTCGCGGCACTTCGCATGTGTAGCTTCAAGCGATCAAAGACCTGTTGCGCTGGTCGAACTCTTAGGGCGTTGCCTGGAGAGGCACCCCGGACGCGTGCCGAAGCGTCCAGAGAGCAGAGCGGAAGCCCAGAGCACGAGGAGAGGAGAGGTGCCGAGAGAGAGCGCAGAGCAGAGAGCGAACAACGTCGCGTGACACTCTTTTGTTGTCTTGGGCGTGGTTCCCCCAGGGGGCGTTTCAGGTTTCCCGAGGGACTGCCTTTCTAAACTTTAATGTCTAAAAAGAAAATCTATTTGCGCATATTATAATCAAATATTTTCCACAATCAAACCTCAGTGGTCAAACAGTTGTACCGTTTTAAGTTAAGCATTTGGTAACAGGAAACAATTGTCACATTATTGCTCAGGATAAGTGGGTGACATTTATACATTAATGGCATTTCCGACGATGGTGTGTAATACTTATTTCGTCCACTTGGGGGAGCTCAGGTTACATGAGGAAAGCTTAGATTAAACCAAAACAATCTTTCTTTAGGAACTGGGGAATTCAGCCTTAAATTCAAGCTGGTGATTAAGAGTATAGTATGACATTTCTTTATCATTTCTAAAGGAATTGTGTGAGAAAGTATTGTGAACAAGCATTGGTTACACATTAAATGAAGGAGTGTCCTTAATCTTGCTGAAAATAACAACACTGCCAAAGTAACTTATTTAGATTCTTTTCAGCACTAATATCAACAACAGATAGCAGTTAATGCATTGGGTCTTTGGAGCCTGCAGTTGTTTATTTAAAGTTCGGCGGTTACATGTGTGTGGGGGGGGGGGGGCAGTTTTGATAGGCTGTTCAGGGAAATGCTAATCGCTGGCTAGTGTGCCTTTTGTCAGTTTAACAGTCAGGCACCGTGTTATCAGCTTCGGAATCAAAAAGGTGCCAGTTTTACGATCAACTGCTAAAGAATAGCACTTAGAGAAAGCAACTTTTCCACCCCCCTTCCGTTGGGGTCTCTGCAGCAGTCTGTTGAAAGTTGATCTTTAACCCCCCTGCTCCTCTCTGGGAGAGGAAAAGAGGAATTTGGAGTAGCTCCAAATTTATTTAATATAAAATGCACAAATCCACACCGTTGTCCCACTACAACTGTTTCTTTTACTTAAGGATCAGAGTACTTCCTCCAGCACTGCTGTCCTTACCTTGAGCAGGGCTTCAAACTGAGTGTCTTCATGGACTGGAAGCTGTGTTGGGATGTCACATTCGTTCTGCCCATGTACCACCAGCGTTTTTGTTCCTGCATCGACCATGCACAAGGAAATATTTATTTTTATATATATATATATATATATATATATATATATATATCTCTAACACAGTATTATTGACATCATCCTAATTAAATTAAATAAATGTATCTTTCTTTGGGTCATCTCTCTAAATTTTACTTTAAATTCTACCTTGTAAATGAGATTTGGAGTCTCAATGGGGTCTTAAACAAATGATACGGTCATGCAGTATCTGTAAATTCACCTGGCATGGATGCAGTGACCAGCAGTTTGACCTCACACTGCTCCTTCTTCATGGTCTGCTTGAGGTCCTTGAAGAAGAGCCCCTCCACGTAGCCAACCACCTCCCACAGGAAGGTCAGCGTGGCCGAGATGGCATCCATTCCCCACTCACATGGAGTCCGCACAAAGTACATGATCAGTCCCACCTATAGGAGATTCAATTGAGACGGAGAGTTTAAAGAGTACTTAAGATAAATTACAAATAAAGATGTAAGTAAAGGAGTTTTATCTGTTGCTTCACCAGGTAGTTGAAGAGGATATGAGAGGTCTGGGCCGGCAGATCTCCGATGTTGAGCAATAGCTTTCTCAGCATGTACATCAGCTCATCCTGGCATTGCAACACAAAGAATATCACATTCCACAAATTTACATTTCATGCCTCCAGCTTGTGCACTTACTCTGATTTATCAGCTGTGTTTGTTCTGCAGTTGTTCACCTACCTGTCGGTTGCTCACTGTTAGCTTCTCCAGGAAGTGGCGGAGGACCAGGGCCGGATCTTCAATCAGGCAGTTCCAGAGGATTTGTTGGGCAACAGCACTCACTGAAGAAACATTGAAGGAAATATTTCTACTTGCAAGTACAGTATGTGACAAAATTCCATCAACAGGCTCACACATTAGAAAGAAATCTGAAAAATGTTGATGCAAATGCCTTTTTTGCTAATTCACTGATGATACAACGTAGAGAAATCTGTCAATATATGTATTTCCTATGTTTGGTTAGATTCTGTACAATTTATCCCTTTTATTTCAACATTATTTATTGTACACCTACCAGCCACGCCATCCTCTCGCACCTCCCCGTCCTCCATGAGGTGCACAATCGGCAGGACTGCAGCACAGATGCATGCTGGGAAGACGGCTTGGGGCGGTTGTAACATATGGTGAGTAGGAGTGTGTTCGGTTGTGTTCTCTTCATCTGGTGACAAAAGATGAAATTAACAAATAAAACGCCTCAGTGGCCATTAAGGAAGATAAGCTCAAGTTTTACTTGACAAACAAAAAGAGTTTGATGGCAAACGTCCTCAACGTCCTGGGTTCTTTATTTTCATACCTTCAACACTGGCCAATGAGCGGACAGACCACACAGAGCCCCGACGGAAAGAGTAGTTCCTGTGGGAGTTACTGGAGGCGCAGGATGGGCTGACGGACAGACGGCGTGATGCCAGGTTCACCACTTCTTCTGCTGGCGGGATCAATGCCCGACATGACCGGCACAGATACAGGAAAGACAACATGCTATCAGGGCACAGAGTATCAGTGGCAATTACCATCAAACATTTGTTGTTCTTTATAATAAATGCTTGTGTGCCTGGTTGCCCTACCTTCTTCCTCCTGCTCAGGCGGGGGGCTGCACGTGGGCTCGTAGCAGGCCTCCTGAGCCACGGGGATGGCCGTGATGATGCTGGCCTCGCGGCCCAGACGCCTCTTCTCTTCCTCCTGCTGCAGGTTCTTCAGGATGTGCTCGGCTCGCTGGTGGGAGCGCGACACTGCCCGCGCCGAGAAGGATTTCTGGAAAAGGGTGAGCATGGAGGGGCGGCGTTGGATCAGACGGCACAGAGGCGGAACAACGGGTTCAGACATACAGAAGATCAAGAATGAGGGAATGCACAAATTGATACAAAATTGCCCGCTTAAATCTTCCAGAAATGTGTGTGCACAGCTTTTCTAGGCTTACGTTACATCTGAGGAGCATTTTTTTTTAATGTAAAATGACAACACATTAATACAGTAACTCTCCTCCAGCACATTGATCTCTATGCTCTCATGCTATCCCGAGCATCATGAAGAACACTGTTGAAGTACTAAATAGGAAAACTATTTCAATCATGACAAATTGTGACACAAATAAATGTATTCAGACTGGAATTTGGAGAATTTACTGTATCTTGTGTACAGTAAATGCCTCACAGCATTCGCACGAGTGCTCATACACATACATATCCAAATAGCCTGAACGCGTGATATGAAAAACATACACAGCAAAGTCATTCTCATCCAATGACCATGCATACACAGCACAACACACACAAAATGTCTGAATGTCCGATGCATGCTGTTATTTTTGGTCTTCAAATCAGAGCAAGTGCTAGAACACTTTCTGAGTGTGGTGTGTCTTACTGATCAAGATGCAACTTTCTGAAATGACCCATGAAACTGCCCCGGCTTCTAATCCATGATGAAAACCTACAGCTCCCAATGGGCTAGAAACATTTTTCCCCTCCTGTCATTAATGATCTGAGGTAACAAGATGCATCAGCACAAACATCCGGACAGAAATACCAACTTACTATGGTATGGACTGACTGAATTAATGTGGAGTACTAAAAACAAAGACAGTCGATAGATAAATTATAGAACAGGTGCTCGCAGGTTGTTATTAAAATCTATTAAACATATTTTGATAATCATGCTTTTTAACAAAAAAAAAAGACAAGAAAGTAAAAGGAAACACCAAGAAATCTGTTATAGGACTTTAAATCACTATTCTGACCTTAAAAATGTATTACATATATTTTTCTTAAATCAGCAGATTTCTTGGTGCAGTTGTCCACATTACACTTGCATAGCAATAACACATATTTGAAAGCAGTCTAAAGTGCATTGTATCTGATTTTGGCATGTTGTGGGGTTAAGCAGGACTCAATAGTTTCAAAATAAGATATCAAAAGTGGCATGTTCTACACAGTTTATGGGATTTAAAGGGCCAGTTCACCTAAATTATGAAAAAACAAACCTCACCACTTACCCCTAGTTCTAACTATCTAACCATGTTGATAGTTTAGTTTGACCACATTTTGAGATATCGATCTGTGAGATGTCTGCCTCCACCCCAACACAATGGAGGGGATGTAAATCTAATTAGTGACATACACAGAATTTAAAAGACCTTTAACAGGACTAAGAGTCCACATACTAGTCGAGGCCATACTAGTGGCTCTGTGGGGCTGCACTTCAGCACAGCTTAATCCTTATGTCATTGCTGTCACACAGCATGACAGGGTGATGTTGAGCAGGCATAATGTTTACCATGGTCACCATCTTAGCTTAGCATGCTAACATTTGCTCATTAGCACCAAATGCTAATTACAATTCAGGCTGATGGGAAAGTTACTAGTTTTGCAGGGATTTGGCATTACAGCAAAAATCAGGGGATCACCGAAGTCAGCAGGACTCATCTTCTGGACACCATGAATGTCTGTACAAACTTTACACAACAATCCATCAAATCGTTGTTAAGATATTTTAGTGTCGAACGAAGTAGAGGACCGAACAACTAATACTGCCATTCCATTGAGACGTGCCGCAAAAATTACAGCAATGTGCCTTTCCAGAAACAGTGTCCCCAACGCTCAGGAAAATTTGGATGTCTCAAAACCTGGACAAATTAAATAATTGCAATCTGCATGGCTAGATACCGCTATAGGTAAGTCATAAAATACGTTGTTTTCTTGGTTTAACAGACACTTTAATATTTGAATCTAAAGTAACCTGACAACCCAACCCAGGTCAGTTTGTGATGTATTTAAGTCAGTCAGTCTAAAGTATGGGCATACACTTTAATATTACTAATACAGTACTAGAAATAAAATGTTGTAGCTGTTTCTAAGTGCTTGTTACAAAAGTTATATATAAGTAAATATATGCATATTAGGCAACCCATGTGAACAGGGGCTCAGACTTACAGACTGGTCTTCATTGATTGGGTCCTGAACGCTGCCTGTGTTCTGAGGCACCCAGGGGGGGTCGAATATGGGGACACAGGGCATGCCCAGTATTGGAGATGGCAGGGTGAAGTTGATGCTGGGTGGAGGGATCTGAAACAAATGGAAAAACGGGTTAAAGTAGCCTAGTTTTATGTGTGTGTGTGTGTGTGTGTGTGTGTGTGTGTGTGTGTGTGTGTGTGTGTGTGTGTGTGTGTGTGTGTGTGTGTGTGTGTGTGTTCTAAATGAAATATTTAGCCATATAACAGCCAAACTGAGCAAACATAAAGTCAATTATTAACAATTCTGGACAAACCTTTGGAGGGACATAGTGGAAACAGAACTTTCACATTGGTGATAATATAAATATGACACCATTATTTTTCTGTACCTTAAAGATCTGCTGGGCTCCTTCCTCCATGCGAGGCCACACCTGGTAGCGGAAACGCCACAGCGTGTAAAACTTCAGGACAGAGTTGATGCGCTGGCAGGCCTCCTGGTGATGGAACTCCGCCATCATCATTTCGGTCACCGCGTCGGGGACCTTTACCGCACACAGAAGGAACATGGCAGCTGGAGGGGATTCAGAGAGGGCAGGAGGGGGGAGGAATGAGGAGAGAAGGAAATAAAAAAATGGGGGTAAAGAGGGCAAGAGAAGCAAAGATGGAAAGGGCAGGAAAGAGGAAGGTTAAAAAGTGGTTGAAGCCAAAAGAGGGATGTCAAAAAAAGGCAAAAGAGTGGAAAGGGGATGAAGAGAGGTATATAATGAGAGAGGGCAAAAAATAGGAATATCTAGGACATATATCTAGGACAAAATGTTTTACATACTAATAATCAGGGACGTTTATAAACTCTGAAGGGCACCTCCAGAGGAGAGCCACAGATCAGTGATGCACAGCCTGATGGCTGACTCACCCGCAGCAGCGGCCATATGTTCGTCCACACTGAGCAAGAGCTCCCAGGCTGCAGGCTGGACGTCTCCATACATGTCGTCAGTCAAGATGGGAGCTGCCTTGATCAGCAGCGAAAGAGGAGCTGGCGACAAGCTCATCACCTGAGAGGAATGAAGACAATCTGGTGAACAGCAGTTCGGGAGTACCAGTATTTTTTTAGGTCCTTGACAAAGGACATTAAGGAAAATAAGGTTAGAAGTTAGAAATGCTCTGTAATTGCTTCTTATGGTAGAATGTGAATGAATATATTTGTAGTCTGTGCTTTAAAGGAAACTAAACTGCAGACAAGGTAAAATGCAATGTCACCACACCTACAGACACTCATAACTGACAACAAATCACATATCCAAGGAAAGGCTGGGATAAACACAAATCTTCATATTGAACAAGCTTGTATATCCAGTATTTTTATTTTTCTATAATGGGACAATAAAATCCTGTTTAAAGAGTGATTGATAAATTAGTGTATGAGACCTGACAGAAGGTGGAATGGATAGATTTTTTGATGAAGACTTAATCTGAAAAATTCACCCTTAAAGCTACTTCACCTGGTTTCGGATGTACTTGAGCATGCCAGTATCCTTCTTCCCTTCTGTGGTGGAGTCATTGGGTCTTCTCTTCATAGACGGGGTCCTCAGGCAAGACTTGTCTGAACACTGGAGGCAAAGAGACTTTTAGGAACCAACACAGAAACGACCTCATAGATAGTTAGTGACACCCACCTCTTTACTCTTCTTGGCACGTGCCCCAGTGTAACCAGAGGAGGCGCTGTCCTCTCTCAGGCTGTCCACCGTCTCACCATACACAAGCTTGATAGCGCGTACCAGACGGGCACAGGAGCGGCTGTGGTGCTGGTAGCAGCGTGGGTGGCAGAAGTCTATATGGGTGCAGATGAAACTCTGCTGGTTGCACAGTAGGATCATAATCTGTGCAGAAAGAGAAGAGAAGGGCAGGAGGAATCAGTGTGTAGGAAAGGGATGGCACAGACACCGTATGTACACATACATTTCCACACATATCAGGACATACATGGAGCCAGGACATGTTGCGGTGGTAGTTGTCCTCTGCTCCTCCTGAGCCCTGGCCCTCTGGTTCTATGCTGGGTTCACTGGTGCTAAAGGGACTGCCTGCAAGAGGAAACAATAAAGTATGACATTTTAACTCTTATAGCTGAAATGTTCAGATGTTAAATCAAAGAGGATTTGCACTTCTAAATGGTGCATGTCGCAAACATTACTGAATTAACTATAACACTTACTCAGAAAACATTCATGGGAAATTACAGAGTGCAATGCCTCATGGAGTTAAAGAATATGGTCATCCAGGTTATTGTTGTGTCCATGTCATACCTATGTCAGTAACAGTGTCCCTGCTTTGTGTTTGTGATAGCAGCCCTTCGTCGTTCTCTGACTCAGAGTCCTGCCGGGACAGCTTGGTGCTCTTGAGGCTCCCGGCCCGGCGTATGGAGGACAAGGAGCCACCCTTCTTTACCCGGAAACTGCGAGCCCCTTTGATCTGAAGCAGCCGGGAGCCTCCGATACGAATCTTACGGATTGGCGCTGGAGAAGAGGGAAGTGGGAAGAGATCGTCTAAATGATTAAATGATAATAAGCAGACATGACAGTAATAAACCAAATGGCCTAGGACTGTATGACACTAGATCTCACCTTGAGCTTCCTGGGTCTTCTTGTCATCGCAGGTGGTGTCTGACTTCAGCGTATGGCTGCTGCTGTTGAGCGAATCGTGTCCGTCCTCATCATCAAGGATGCCCGCAAAGCTGATCTTCCTCTCATAGCGATGGCGGCCGAGCTCCGGGTCCAGACGCATGCGGCAGCTGTCCAGATCCTACAGCCCACGGGAGAAGGTATTTTATGTTTCCAGTAAATGTAATATTACATATTTTTGTTTCAAACACATTTTTCTGTTCATATTCTATTTTCATTTCTCATTGCTATCAGTATCCACTGATACAAGGAACACAGAATATTGATACATTAAATTTTGCAGATATGAAGTGTAAGTCCAGATAATGCAGATATTTTTTGCACAGAAGATTTGACTGACCACAAGTGGTTCAGTGCGGGGGCGGGGTAGGCAGGGAAAGGTCTCTCGCAAGAAAGTGGTGATTTCCAATAACAGCTGGCAGGCAGCCATCTTTAGAGCAAAGGGGCAGCCACATTTCGTAGGATTCACTGTGTCTTCGGGGTCGGGATTGATGAAACAATAGGGTTAGAACACATGTTGTAAAAGATGGATAAAACAAAAACAACTTTATGTTGCTTCACTACATACAGAGATGCATAAGTAAAACATTTTTAAAGTTAATTCTTGACTTGGGAACCGTAAAAAAAAAAAACTTGACTCTACATCCACTGGCTAGATTTTTCTGCAGCTTTCAACTATATCTTGTGGTTGCCCTCAACAGAGGGATGCTCAGTGGCTTTTCAAAGTCCCAAACTTCACATAATGACAACTGAGCTAACACAATCTGCTGAGGCGGCCATGAGATATGGTTAAAACACCAGAAAAAGCTGGTAAGGGAATCTTGAGTTAAAGGTTCAGTGTGTAATATTTAGGAGGATCTACTGACAGAAATGCAATATCCATAACTATGTTTTCAGTGGCATATAAAGAGCTTACATAATGAACCCATTATGTTTTTATTACCTCAGAATGAGCCATTTCTATCTACATACACCGCGGGTCCTCTCACATGGTAGCCCAAATAGACAAATGGCTCTCCAGAGCGTGTTTCGTCACTATGTTGAATACATACAGTGAAGAAAGAAGAAGAGGAAGAAGAAGAAGAAGACGTAGTAGTGGTAGTAATAGATGTCATCTGGTTTGTTACAAATAAGAAGAAAAGTGAAATTTGGACAAATGGAGGACCACACATTATTTAGCACAAGAGCTGACAGAGCGTTCGGCCACCGTAGCTTCTCCTATGTGCTTACAAACGGAAGGGTGAACGTTCTGTAAGTTGTTGGTTGTTATTCGCAAACTTTACCACCAGATGCCACTAAAACTTACACACTGACCCTTTAAGATTTCTTTCGTCGTCAATCTTGTAAATTGAAAATGTACAGTTTACATATTATTGCACTTAGATTAAGATGACACCTTTTAAATCTAATGTTTAAAACGTGTTTAAATTAGTTTAGGAAGAATTATAAAAAAAGATTTAACTGAATGTAGATTCTTCTGTAAAAAGGGAAAATTTTATAAAACCATATCCACCACAGACATGTTAAAGGCATTAAACACTATTCGGACTCACTGTCATCTAAATAGTCCTCTTCCTCGTCTTCTTTTCTCATTCTCCGTTTGGTCTCTTCATCAAAAATGTAACCCAGGATGTTCGCAGGGCTCTCGCTGTCACAGTGACAGAGTTCACTGAGCCTTGTGCCGATGGCCTGAGTGGATAAAACACATAATGAACAGATTCTTACACTCATTGAAGCCATATTATAAATTTTCACACTAGATAATAGCAAATAGAGATGCTTTTGAGAAATCTTAAACTCACGTCTCCCCACTGGCAGAAATGTTTGGCTGCGTTCCACTGGAGTTTCTGGTTTCTTTTGTTACCCACGATAGGTGATCGGCCCCTGGACAGGCCTCTCTTGGTGATATTTACATGGTGGCCCTTCATCCACTCTGGCCAGTTGCCACGGTTGCAGCGATGGACAAATCGGGCGCATTCGAGGAAGAGGGAGGCCCGGGCCACAACTGGAGCTTCCTGGAAGTAGATTTTAACGTCAGCGTTTACATAACTTTGAAGACATAAAACTGAAGCATCATTTGCATAATACAAGAAGTGGACTCTAAAACATACCAGGTCCAGAGCAGCAGCGAGGATGGAGGCGTCAGGTATGGTTCCCGGCTCGCAGCAGTTCAGGAGGAACTGGAAGCGTTTCATGCCCTGACGAATGGCGCCCAAATTCACTACATTCTTGTTCTTCATGGCCTCCTGACTGGCTGCTAGACGCTCTTGGAAACCGTGGGGTCCTGACAGAAGGATGAACAAAGAGCAAAAGCGGAGAAGAGAAGAGTATAGCAGAACAAGTGAAGGAGCCTTTGTTAAAAACAAGCAAATTGGGATACGTAATCGTTTGCAAAGTAAAGACAGCACTGAAGATTACATATAGTCAGACATTGCATGAAGCAACATCACCATCCAGGACATTTAACAAAAAGCACCGGAAAGCCACCAACAAATGAAGCTGAGTGAAAGATGGACACACAGCCATCGGCAGTGGTTACACTTGAATTTTCAATTTACTATGTAATCTCACAAAAAAAAACGATCACATGGAAAGTAGTGAAGAAATATTATGCAGATTTGACGGCAAAGGCCATTTACAGCCATCTTACGCAATATATTTTTTATAATGGGATCTAATAAATCACATTGAAATGACAAGTGTAACCGTAGCCGTAGAGAAGAGCGCTGTATGTTTAATATTCTGTTTTATCACTTGAAACTCAGGCATTGAAAAATACCACCAGACATCACCACAGAAGAGACAGAGAGAGCACTGACAGCGTCATGCTTGACATAGCACAGAAATACGCTCTACAGTAGAAAGATGGTTTCGTAGATGAGTTATTCCCACACACCTCCTTTCCTTTCTTTCCACCGTTAAGTGAAAGACAGAGGAAGGGGTTCCTTGTTACAGAGAATAAGACGTGCATAGTTGGAAAGAAGGGAATGTAGAGTTGGTAATGCAACACAAAGTTGCAGTAGAAGAAGAGCCACTTGTGTAAAGCGATTTGAGTGTTCGCAAGACTAGAAAGGCGCTGTATAAGTGCAGCCTATTTACAACTGTATTGTTTTACACGAACTTTTTGGAAGTTAACTTGTGGCAGACCATTCAGCAAAAAGATAATTCCAGATATTTTGAAATTCAAAGTGTAATTTTTTTTTTTTTTTAACAAACGAGAGACACTGATGGGTCGAAAACATTCAGGCTAACAGAGTGTAGCAGGCAGCTATCCGGCAGAGCTGACATGGAGAATGGCGAAAGAGAACAGACCACGAGTTGCGAGGCAAGACACAACACAACACCACACCGACAAACAGAGGCGGGGACAGGAAGAGAGAGAGAAATAGACAAAGGTCGATGGAGCGTGGGTGGGCATAGGGGCACCCCGGGGTGGGGGAGGTCTACCATCTTTCTCTTCTGTGTGGTGAAGCTTGGATGGATTCCTCCTGCCAGACCTCCATTTACCAAGCCGCTTGAAGAAATTCTCCTCCTCGTCCCTGGCGAACTCTGGCCCCCCCGCACCCCCTTCTGACAGCTTTACCGCACTGGTGAACTTCACCTAAACACACACACACAAAATATAGTGTTATACATATAACAAACAAAATCTAAATAAATTACCAAACACTATAATATTTTTTTTTATATATTGGCTCAAAAGTAGTCAAATTTAAATATACCAGGTCTAAATAATGCTGGAATCAGCCCTGGCTATGAATGCTTATTGACTCTCTCGCTATGGCAGCATTATACACAATTAAAGACAAATGTGAAATATTCATCTAATAATATTTTGTTTTTATTATTATATTAATGTAAGCTATAGCTGTGAACAAGCTATGATACCACCCAGTGTTGTATAGTGGCAGTGAGCCCCTGACCTTTGAACTCTGACGTATGAAGGAGAGTCGGTCCACTGAGCTGATATCCAGCAGGTCCTCAACACCGTCAGTCAGCCCAGAAAGGGAGGAACGCTTGAGCCAGTTGCCTGGAGACACAAGAATAAAATAAATTTACACTACAGAACAAAAGGAGGTATAAAGCACACACACATGTACTGTACACACTGGGTTATGAAGGCAAGTACACGTGCACAAACACAAGGGTTGGGCAGAGGAAGGAAAACGAGCAGGCAGATCATTCCCTTATCATTTAATGTGGTCACATACATTCAGGGTATTTAAACTCAAAGATTCACAGACCGAGGTTCATTTAAAAACGTTGCTTTTTCTCAGGCGAATTTTAAAAAAACACAAGTTGAGGGGATTTTGCTAATACACTTGTAACAGACGTAGATGGCAGATGGATGGAGTAGTGCGTAACAAAGGCAGAGAGCAGTAACAAGAGACTTTTTCAGACTGGCTGGCAGACTGTATCAGATAAAAAGGTTGTAATGCCTTAATTTTATGCCTTTTAAGGCTGATTATTTTACCCAAAAAACATTACTGCCACAACACTAATACCTATAAAATGCAGACACTGTGTTTGGATAATCTTCATGGAATGCAAGATGAAAATACAGTAAGCTAACCTATCCTTCTGATTTTGTCTGTTTTAGACAAGGCAAATGTATTTAAATAGCATGTTTCATATCCAAAGGCAACCCAAAGTGCTTTACAGAGTACACAGACAAAAATTATATAAAAAATAAAAGCAAAAACAAGCATTTTAGAAAATAAACTTTAACTTCATTACATACAGTTCATAAAGCTTAAATGTGTCTTGTTTGTTATGTGTCAGTCTGCCTGTCTAATGTCAATATTTAAATGAAAACCAGTGTGTTAAATTAATCTACACTTTATCATGTTTAATTATGTGAATAAAAGTAGGTAACGAACTACACATTGCATGAATTTCATCAGGGGCAAAAGCTGAGACGGCTGTTACTGGAACTCTGCTGAGCTAACATAAATTTAGCTTTAGCTGGAGATTAGCTTGCCATTTTGGAATAAATGTTCCAAAAAAGAATACTGAATAACTAAAAGACTGGTTTATTAACATATCAGAATGTCTCAATTATTGATAATAGCTAGAGAAAAATCAGTAAGTCCATTTTTAGCTTTAGCTAAGTCTAGCCATGGCTATCTCACCAGCTAGTTTTCACTTGCTATAATGCCGGTTTTCTTGCTTAAGCTTAGCTGTCTAGTGCCTTTGCCTTTGTAGAAAAAAAAGCCGCCATCCATCTGATACAATTTGCAAAAACAATTTGACCCAGGTCTGGAACCCCTTGCACATTGGGAGCGATGAACACCACCAACAGACATGAAACATATACTGTATGAAGATGGTTCCACATCCACATACGTAAGACAGAGAGAGTGAGTGGTAGGCGAACAGTCCCACGGCATGCTAAGGTACAAAAAGGAACACAAAACAGACCAAAGAGATGAAGTGACTTGGCCTCGTGGCAGGCATGTTCCAATGTCAGACATACAAAATACATAATGTTAAGAGTGAATTTCAAGGTGACAGTGGGAAAGAAAATGCAATGAGGTATGGTCATGGTAATACACTGTAAAAAAAATTATTTGGTAGCTTTGTTAGGCACTGAAATCAGTCAATATGGTTCTGCCCTGTTAGCATGTACAAGTAAAACAATTCCTATATCTTTGACCCAAACTAGACACACTATAAGTTTTATAGTTAACTTTTTAAGAGAGTTCACTGCTGTAGTTAAAAATAAGCTGTAGTTAGAATGTATGTTAAATTAAAAGGAAAATGGACACATATAGTTCTAAAACAATGTATTTTAATTTTTCACTGTGATGTTTGGTCAAATTGACATTTTGTTAAATTTGATGATTTTAGTGTCTAAGCCAGACCTGCCCAAAATAAAATAGTAACTGTTATTGAAAAACTTTTGAAAATGTGATGCTCCTGCAGTTTCTCCTGAAAGGCAATTCCTCAAAGTTTACTATCAAAATGTAAATATATATACACACACTAATCTGTACTATACATACACTATAAGCACAATCATGTTAAGAATGTAATTATTTTCCTTTTCTTTTTTCTTTTAACTGTTATATGCACTCTCTGTTGTCGCATTTATATTGGGATCTTAAAATGATTTACACAGAAAGAATTGATAGGTTTTGTGCTCTCAAAAAAACCCCCTAAATTGTCATGGTTGAGTGAGGATTCAGATATCTGTCTAATTAGACATAGATTTGTTGCAAATTTCTGCTCTCACCTATTGGTAGCTTCAGTTTCTTCCGAAGTGAAATGCGACGGGATCTGGAACGGGAGCGCCGGTCGGTGGTGGTGCCAGAGTGGGCAGTGGTGCATTCTGAGGTGTCCTGTTCTGATTGGCTGCTGGTATCACTGGCGGCACTCTGCGACTTGAACATCTTCCTCCAAAAGTCCTTCCTGCCAAGCAGAGCACCCGGGATGTGTTCATCACTGAAGGTACAGAGACGGAGTGAAGGTCGGATTTGGATGTTTACACATGGATTAAAAAAAATTAACTTCAGCTTTTACATAATTGTACATCTTTTAGTGTTAATGTCATGTTTAGCACTGTGATCGGCTCTTTATTGGAGGGGCAGAGGGAGCAACAGGACGAGTTTATAAAAGTTTTTCCTATTTTGAGCAGAGAAATGGCAGCTCCACATAGATGGTGCTATATGGACATGCTGTGAGGTGGACACTCACTGTTCGGGTGTCTGGGGGGGTCTACTGGAGATGTAGCTGCGACACTCATCTGCAGCACTGGACACCTGACCCTTCTCCCCGGACACACCTGCCTCTGACCTGCGCACACACCCCAACACACAGACACAGCGCTCAGGCCACCTGTTTCAGACACCAACTGAACTCTCCTGACGCTATCCCATGAGTTATTATATAGTTATTTAATTATTAATAGTATTATTGTTAATAGTAACTAATTTCCTCTTCCATATCAACCTATGAAGTCAAAAATTCCCAATTTATAACATTATTATATTACTTAATACTGTGTATATCTGAATCTGAGTCGTTTTAACGCTGTCATGTGACTTTAATTTCAAGTTTGGTCACATGATGAGGCAAGAATTGTGGAGGTGCCCGCAGGGCTGCGGACCTGTGTGCTACAGCCACATCAAATCAGTTGCTCAAGCAAGAAAAACAGATGCGAACAGGACGGGGGGGAAAAAAACATAAAAGAAATCAAAAACAGCCAGCTGTGATGAGAAGCGTTGCTCTGATTTGTCAGAAAAGGAGAAAGTAAAATCTATTGCAACCAATCACTGTGATTGGATGAGAAATCTTTTGTTAACACCTAAGAGGGGGAGTTGGGGGTTTTTATGCTCAAGGGTACGTCAGCAGCAATGGACAAAGGAGCATTGCAAGATATTTTTAGGAGATTTCACTTTTACTAGCTTATGATTGGACGTGATGTCAGTGAGACCATTTCTGCCCACTGATGGGCCAGTACCTCCTTGGTCCGGGCAGTTTGGCCTCTTCCTTCTCTTCAGGTTTCTTGGTGGTGGTGACCTTCTCTGCGCTGTCCAGGAGCGCGCTCAGTGCCACCCTGCGGAACACATTTCCGTGGGCCTCCTTAATGAACTGCACCAGCTGCCGGATGTCACAGTACAGACCCTGGGAAGGAAGAGGGTGGCAAATAAGTGAGAGTGAGGGACGTGTGAGTCGAGGGGTGTGTGAACGACAGTGCGTCAGAGGTAGAAAAAGACAAAGAAAATTGACTGCTAGGGCCTAGAATCAGGCTGACATCACTATGCTGTTAGCATAAAACAGCATGTATGTTTGCACATGCATATGCAGAAACGGGTGGCATATATGAGCACGCTCGAGTTTGTCAAGACACCAGCTCCAGCTTGTGAGTGGGTGGCCTCTGATTCTGTGCCATAATAAAGCCTGCCTTTAAGTGTGTCATCTTCCGCCAACGCACACCAGTCCTGCCAGCCACGAGGCTTTCTAGGCACCACAGAGAGGTCATGGTACCTCAAGAGTGATCCACATAGACTTATAAAGAAAGCATGTGCTGTTTGTTCGATTGAAGAAAATGTCTTGTGCAAAACATCACGTTTTATTGGATTTAGGGATTCTTTTTTAAATTAGAAATACTGAATGTATTAATGAGTAATGTCACTGATTTATTGTGGCTTAAGTAGATGATGATTTCAAGGGCATCAAAGTGTAAGAATTTTCCATAAGTGAGTAAAAAAAATGACCCCTTAATTCCTAGGGAAATTGCCTACTTTTGTCAGATATATACAATATTTACTGTGGACAACATCTCAACTGAGATTTGCGTCACCACTCAGCTACATTATTTTACACAGGAAGATCATTTTTCATTTCATATATGGAAGACATATTTTTATATCAGAAAAATGTAAATCACTAAAATTTATAGCCGTTTTACATAACAATAATGCTTTGATTACAATTGTGTTGAAAAGTATCTGCTATTATATCCAAATTACCCTACATGTTAGCTTACTAGCTAACATTTCTGTAGAAGTGTTGCCATAAGCTTTGTAGCTTAGATAGCTCAGTAGCATAACCATAGACTTTCGTATATTAAGTACATATACTCTGTGT
Source organism: Micropterus dolomieu (assembly GCF_021292245.1). Taxonomy (NCBI): domain Eukaryota; kingdom Metazoa; phylum Chordata; class Actinopteri; order Centrarchiformes; family Centrarchidae; genus Micropterus; species Micropterus dolomieu. The sequence goes on along the minus strand of NC_060150.1, from coordinate 15,678,756 downwards.
GTGTGTGTGTGTGTGTGTGTGTGTGTGTGTGTGTGTGTGTGTGTGTGTGTGTGTGTGTGTGTGTGTGTGTGTGTGTGTGTGTGTGTGTATATATATATATATAAAAAGCATAAGTTTGAAAGATTGTCTAAAGTTAATCGGAAGGTCGGTGGTTCAATCCCCGGCTCCCCCAGGCTGTGTCCTTGGGCAAGATACTGAACCCCAAATTGCCCCTGGCGGCTGTTCCAGTGTGTGAATGTTAGTTTCTGTTTGAGCACTTAGCCTCAGTGTATGAATGTGTTTGACTGGTGAATGCAGATGTAGTGTAAAAAGCACTTTGAGTGGTCGAAAAGACTAGAAAGGCGCTATACAAATACGGAGCATTTATTAGGGCCCGAGCACGAACCATCCCTATTTTTTTTTTTCCTCCCCAATTTTGGGAGCCTAAACATACTTGAAAATTCACCAAACTTTGCACATAATTCCATTTTGGATTTAATGGTAATTTTTGGCGATTTACACACTTTGTACTTTAACGAACTCCTCCTAAGGATTTAGTCCGACCGGCTTCAGATTTGTGCTGTGCAGTCTTAACCTGTGGACGATTAAAAGTTGTGTGAACGGTGAGTTTTTGTGGAACGGCGTTCCCGTGGCGTGGGGTCCAAAAATCGATGATTCGCCATAAACGTCAATCTACATGCTCACATCTGCACCAATTTTGGAATACACTATAAGAGTCCCGCCCTGAGCCTATATGCTAATATTTACCCAAAGTCATAGCACCACCTGCTGGCAACAGGAAATGACACGTTTTACGCTGTAATGTACTACTACCACCAGGTTGGACATATGAACTTCAAAACTGTCCCAGGAAACCCATATCACATTGATGAGGCCATGTTGTAAAACTTGTGAATTTTCGGTTAACGCCTTGGCAGTGGCTTGGCAGTGGCGTGGCAGTGAAGTGCCATGCTTCGCCATGATACAGGAAGTTGTGCAACTTCACTGTACATGCTCATATCTCTACCAAATTTCATACATTTGATAATGGTCACAACCTGAACACATCTACAGGTCAAAATTCACTCAACCTCATAGCGCCACCTGCTGGTATCTGGAAGTGTCCCTTCAAAGATGCAGCCCTTGTGCACTGAATCACCCAGATGCACAAAACTACTGTGTGGTACATATCATCCCAAGACGCACAAAAAAGCCTTTTTGATTTGAATGTGCAATTACAGCCCATTTATGGCCTTTTACAAGGTCCGTACTTTAACAAACTCCTCCTAGGGAATTAATCAGATCGACTTAAATTTTCTAACATGCATTCTATAGGCATTGACAATGAAAGTTGTGCTATCTGTAAGTTTTCGTCAGTGGGCGTGTCTGTGGCGTGGCATCAAAGATCAACTCTTCGCCATGACACAGGACGTTGTTGTAACTTCAGTGTACATTATTTATTGTATTTATTTTAGTTTATTCTCCTCTACATTGTGCTTAAAACACTATTCTAATGCATTTCTTTGAATTGCCTCTGTGTTTGAATGAGGCTGTAAAAATAAGCTTGCCTTGGTCTTAAATTTAAAGTTTTAGGTCTTTGATGAGACACTAAGACACTCAACAGTCATTATGCGAGACACAAAAGGCAAGTTATTATTACTGTGCAAGTCTGTCTTTCAGAGAAACTACAACTCAAATGATTGAGCACTCTGAGATTCTGCATGTAGATAGTGCTAGTTTCAGTTGGATGACAAATATAAAAGGTGCCTTAATATAGGGATGCCATTTCCAAAAAGATAAAACGTCAAATATATGTTCAGGCAAAGGCTGAGAATAGCTCAAGTTAATGTCTTTATTCACTGAGTGAGATTAAGTATACCTCAAGTCCAATTAATCATGTATGACAAGGCGTTAACAGAGGCAGCATAAGTGATTGTTCTTTAGGCTCAGTAGAAAATTAGCTATTAATAATTCAGCTACAACATCATGCAACAAGAAATGACTGTAATGGGAGTACAACTGATATGCGAATATTTGAAGGACTCAGAGCGAATATTTGAAGGACTCAGTCCTTCAAATACTCGCATATCAGTTGAGAGCCCCAGAGACTGATAGGAAAAATGGAAAATAAACACAGACAGAGAGAGGAAAATAAACACAGACAGAGAGAGGCAGATGGACACAGGATTTCACTCACACACACACACACACACCCACCAGGTTCTCTGGGCTGTGCAGCTCGTGCGTGGTCGAGGCGCAGCGGGTGATGAGGGACTTGAACATGCAGCCCACCACCACCGCCTCCATAGTCTGGGCCACGGACTTGTTGTCCCCTGTGGTGAAGTTGTTCCCGAAGCCCGCCTTGTCTGGAAGCAACAGGAAGGCGGGGGAGACCCCGGATCACACAGGGGGTGGTTTAGTCAGCAGGGGGAGAACATTATTGACAGCTGACCAGCTTGAGTATAAAACATTGAGCCCGTAAAACAGGGAGGGAAGGGGGAGGTGGGGCAAAAGAAAAGCATATGGTGGAGAAGCAAACTGAAAAGGATTCTTGGAAGGGGTAAGGAATACATGCAAGTGACTAAGGCCTGCTATAAAAACATACATTAGGGTGCTTATTCTCTTGGTCCAGTTAGATGAAACTTATTGATTATGGGAAAAAAGCTCTATGAATACCAGATTTAATCATACAAGTCTAAATTTTGGAGTTGCAGGCGAGTTTTGTCACTTTCGGAGAGAGTGAAGGGTGCAGCAATGGAAGCGGTGCCTAGGGAAGGGTCTGATCGGGTGAGTGTATTGATCTTATTGCTTATATTATTGACTGTTATTGATTATTGATCATGTGTATCTACCGATGTTTCTTTTTTTCGCCCTCCTGGACCTCTCACCTGCACTGCCGTACTCTGCAAGAGAAAAGAGGCGGGGCACAAGTTGATTGACATCAGGCCAGCACAGACATGTATGCGGTGTCAGAAAGGACGTGGCACCCCCACCTCCGGAAAGAGGCGAACTTGAGACGCACACACACAGATTGCCACGCGCAAACATAACACACATACACAAAAAATAAACAAGGTGCCCTGTTCACTTTCAGAATTTAAAAACACTCATCGGTTCAGTAACTTGCCAATTTGCACAGTAGTGTGTTTACTGTATACAAAATACTTCAAATTTCAGTGCAAAACTGAATTGGCATGTGCAATGGGTCTCAATGCTCAGCAATAAAGCCACCGATTGAGCAGAAATGTAATGAGCAAAGCTTTGGATTGGCAAGTGTACAGAATGGACGAGTGAGTAAGGAAGGTAGGATTCAGCTCACTTAAGTGGATGAAGAAAAAGAGGGCAGATGGAAGCAGGAGGATGATACAAAAAGGGACACAGACAAGCAGAGACAAGTGGAAGGAGGGAGGGAAATAACATATATAAAAACAGAGATAGCGCTGGAATGTGAGTACGGGGTGAGACAGCGGTAGTGCAATTCAGCTTTGTGATTAATTGCTAAAAAATTCCAAAATGTTCTACTGCTTTGTAATGTAGCACCGTCATTAGACCTTTGAGTGTGATATAGATTTAAATGCTTATGATTGTTTAATGATGAACGTCTGTTTGAGTGTCAACATCTGCACAGTAGCGCTGAAACAATATTTTGAAAATGGATAGTTTTTCCCTCAAGAAAAAAAATGCCAAACATTCTTCTCAGATGGGAAAATTTGCTGTCAGCATGCTCACAAGTTCACAATGTTAACATGCTGATATTATGTAGATATGATATTAGCATTTTCACTATTAGTGTTTAGCCTGTTAGGAAGCTAACATTTGCTAATTAGCAATAAACACAAAGTACAGCTGAAGGTGACGGGTATGTTGATAGTTTATGACCAAAGCAATGCAAAAGTAACTAGTAAATGTTAGCATGCTAAAACACTACAAGATGATGAGCACGTAGGCACTGTCAGAGTGAGCATGTTATTATGCTGACTTTTGCGTGGACGTCACTGCTATGCCTAAGTTCAGCCTCACACAGCTGGTGGCATAGCTGTAAACTACTACACTTTTTTCTAACCAAACAATTGCTTAATGGAAAAATAAAATAGGCAGATTAATGGATATAACAAATAATCGTAGGATTAGCAGCCCTAATGCACAGATTATTGACTTTTTGTAGCATCACACCTACTTTGAATCATATGAGCATTCAAAATCAATATTGGTCAAACCCTGGTGCATGCTATCTGTGAATTTGTTATTTGCGCATATGCAAATTTTTTGTGTGTCACGATCTGCATCTGGTCCCACTCGCACACACTTCACACACTTACTGTCAGTAATGGGCTCCATGCAGAAGCCCAGCAGCGCATGCAGGAAGTCCACGATGTTATTGAGAGAGTCCTTGTTGACGTACTCGCGCATTGTCTGTCGAAACTGCAGCTTGTCCAGCTTGTAAAGGCTGGTGAGGCAGTTCTGAGCCTGAGAGGAAAGAAATGGAACAGAACATATTAGAATAAAAGTCATTATGAAGGATTTACATGAAGCAATGTATGGGCTGATATTTGTGTCGGTAGAATCTGAATGATTTAAATCTGAATTTGAATATAATAGTTTGTATATGTATTGTTTAACTTAAATAATTGCTTTGAAAAACTGAATAGAATAATTTGAAATTGAATTTATTAGTTTGAAACTAAATTCCAATAAACTGAATGCATTATTATGAAACTGAATTCAGTTGCAACTGAAACTGTATTTAAGCCTCACTAAAAAGTCAACTCTTTATGTACTTTCCACAAGATTCAGATTCAAGGTCATAGACAGTTCGAGGTCCTTCAGGAAGAGCAATTGAGAGCTCAGTTTATCAGAAATACTGGCAAAATAAGCTTCCCACCTCAGTTAAAAACTTAACTGACATCAGTTAAAAAACACTCAGTAAACTCTTTCCTAATGAGTTTATGATGTCAATCATCAGTTTCAAGTCCTTTTCTAATCAGTATGATGTTCATTTTGTGAATTTTGGTCCCATTTAGAGTAAAATAGCCGATAAAGTAGCGTATACTTTGAGGTGGGGCTACCTTATGGGTACTCAAGCTGAACAGCATTCGTTTTCAGCATGGTAAAGAATGACAAGTCACCATTCTCAGGATTGTATAAACTTGCATAAGAAAAAGATTTAAGTACAAGTGATAGGATGCCTGTTAGATCAAATGTGGCACAGTTTATGTTAAGTTAATTTTGGACACAGCCATGTTTCAGTCAGTGCTTAAAGTAATGCAATATTTTTGCTCGAATACCCATACCATGTGCAGTGAACTGAAGAGAGTGCATTTATGGCAGGATTAACAAAAGCCCATTCTGACCAAAGTGTTACCATGGAGCTATCTAGCTTGGTTCGCAAGGTGCATCCATAATTCACGTTAATTGTGATTTTAACTGTGTGATTTTAATTGTGGTGGTTAAATTTGCATTTGAGTGCAGTAGATAGAAGTCACTCTAACTTGATTGACAGGTCATCATGGTATCTACTTCTCACTCACAAGGAAGCCTAACAGGCATTCTATCACTTGTATATAAATCTATTTCTTATATTATATAAGTTTATACAAACCTGAGAATGATGCCTTTTGTCAAGCTTCACCATGCCGAAAAAGTGATGGTGTTGAATACCCATAAGGTAATCCTACCCTAAAGCATAACCTGCTTTATCGGCTATTTTCCTCTATATAGGACAACAAATTTATTAAATGAACATCATGCTGTATTGAAAAGGACTTGAAACGGACTATTAAGATCAGAAAAGTGTTTACTGAGGTAATAAATCAGGTTGGAAGCTTATTTTGCTATTATTTCTGATGGAACAGATGGGATTGGTGATGGTGCATGCCTTTGGTGTGAGACAGCCGGGTTCAATTCCCCACTGTGACCCATCTACCGATGTGTCCCTGAGCAAGACACTTAACCCCTAGTTGCTCCAGAAGCGTGCAACCTCTGACATGTATAGCAATTGTAAATCACTTTGGATAAAAGCGTCAGCTAAATGAATAAATGTAATGTAATGGAACCAGGCTTATTGTTTTCAGGCACTCAATTGCTCTTCCTGAAGGACCTTGAACTGTCTTTGTCTTTGAAACTGAATCTTGTGGATTGTAATTGAAATGAGAGAAGTGAATTTGATTGCGCTAACTGAAAGTGAAAGTACATAAAGAGTTGAATTTTTAGTGAGGCTTAAATACAGTTTCAATTGCAACTGAATTCAGTTTCATAATATTACATTCAGATTCAGTTTTTCAATGCAATTATTCAAGTTAAACAATACAAATTCAAACTATTCTATTCAAATTCAGTTTTTTAATGCGATTATTCAAGTTGAGCAATTCAAATTCAGGTTTAAATAATTCTGATTCTACTGACACAAATATCAGCCCATACAGTGTTTTGGAAGCTGGCCTGATTGTGTGTCAAAAATAAGATAGCGAAGGTAGCTTTCTTTGCAGTTTCTGCTAATTTCATAAATTTTCATTGATTCCCATGAAATATATCCGCTGAGAATTTAATTCATTGTATCTAATAAAAAAAGTTATCAGCATGGAAATAGAACAGTTAGATGCCTCTCACTGAAGGTAGAAACTCAGCCCAGCAGGATTCATTTCAATTTCATGAAACCTTTATTACACCTAAGGAGCAATACGGTTAATAATTAATAGAAAATGTGATGCCTGACATTTATTCAAACTGTGCTGATTTGTGGAAACTGAGCACATACACAGAGGCCGGTCAGTTCAGATAGAGAAAAGAGCCTGACCTGCATCCTGAGGCGATCCCCGGACAGTCCCCGGTGTCCCTCGCCACAGCCATAGGCACAGCCCAGAGACTTGACTATCTTTATCAGCATGGTCAGAGCCAGGCGGTGGGGGCTGAAGCTGGAGCCCTCTTCCTGTTCATGGTGAAGGAGTGAAGGACGCAAATATGAACACACACGTCATGTTTGTAACTGCTTCGATTGATTTCCAAAAATACAGTGAGAACATACCTTTTTATCATTATCCTTGTTATTCTTCACATCATCCTTGCTCCCCTGCCCACTCCCTCCCCCGCTTCCCCCTCCCCCTCCCCCTCCGCCTCCATCTCCCCCTCCCCCTGCTCCTGCCCCCGGGGCCGCCCCACCTCCCTGGGCGCCTCCTCCAAGGCCCTGCGCCCCCGGTTCTTTGGCCCGTGCCTCCTGGTTCTCCTTGTTGTCGGGCTTGGACAGTTTCTTACCCATGCCGGGCACCACGCCCAGCTGCAACAGGCAGTCGATGATATTGAGTGCAACGTCGCAGATCCTGGAGCTGATGTCGTGGCTGAGGACGGCATAGAGGGCCCGCAAGACAGCCTGAAATACATGGGGGAGGGAAAATTGTTTCGATCCATCACAAGTTCCCAGGACCAAACAAAGCAATGTCTCCGGGACAGAGACAAGAAGGAAAAAAATACCAGAAAGCAAACTAGACAGCCTTCATATACTAGCAATACATTGGATAATTGTTATGTTGTATTAATCTGCAAAAGAAAGCAGCAAATTTGACATTTTCTACAATTTGTAGGACTAAGATCCAGAAAATAAGGCATCAAATTCTATTTGGAGTTCCAAATTGTTGTTGGTTAGTAGAGCAGCAGAAGTCTATTAACTTCCATTAACTCTATTTGACTGAACACTCACAGTGAGGTCCAACATGCCATTCTTCAGTACAAAGTTATTGGTCCCTTCAATGTTCTCCCCTTCCTCAAGACAGGAGTAGTTGATGCAGGAGTCGGTGAAGCTGCGTGGCAGGTTGGTGCAAGCCAGAGGCTCCACGGGGATCTCAGGGACAGCGACAGGGTTGCAGAGTTTCTTCATGTGCTCGGTGAAGAAGTCAGCGTAGCCGACATTGAAGGACGCCACCGTGGTGTTGAATGCCGCCATGGTAATGGTGGAGATCTGTGATCGAACTGTGGGTGGCAGAGGAAGGCGGTGAGAGGAAAGTACAGTTGGATGAAATTTGTCATGCATCTTGATTACAGGAGGCAAACACAACTGTGGATGGGATGATAGTTTTCTGATCTTTTCTGAATGTAATTTAGTGTCAGTTTCCTGCTATACAGCATCTTTTTCTTTAATTGTACTTAATTCTATTTTCTGTGTTTTTTATTTTTCTCACAAATGAACCCTACAGTCTGAAAACTTAATTTAAGCCATCAAGGCCTGATTTAAGTGCCCAGTGCACTAATCTTGCAAATAAACTTAATACATTTAATTTAAGAAAACCTTAGTTAATATTGAGGAGAGCATGTATAACCTAAAAGGACAGTTCAGGCACTTTAATTTGTTAACGAATATACTAAAATATATATATATATATATATATATATATATATATACATACACACACACACACACACACACACATACATACACACACACACTCTATTTGTCAGTTTTGGTTAACAAAAATCCTAAAGATTATTCAAAAAACTAAATATATGTATATAAAGAGAATTATCTTTGAATGGCACTACAAGTTACACCGCAAACTCAGTTTTAACTTGGTGTAAAAGGTCAGAAATTGCACTTGGTACAATGATACCTATAACGACTAATTACATTAAGCTAAAAGTTGTGTAAATTAATATTTTCCAGTGTATCCTCCATGTGTACCTTAATTTTTTTATTCTATCCTACTGATCATACATCATGTCAGAATCAATTCTCTACTTTGACTATCTTTTGTTCTCAATTGCCATAATGGCGTGCATGTGATGCAGTGTGGAGCAGAGTCTAAAGCCACCCTTGTTATTTGTTTATAAATTAGCAATGTCACAGGAATATTACAGTTATATAATCCTGTCCTATTTCTGCCCTGTTCGGCAGGCCTCAGTGGAGCCAGAACCGTCTGGCACTTAATGTACCTGATGAAAGGCAATGTGACTGTAGTATTCATTGGTATATTTCCATATGTTTGGTATTACATTAATCACTACTACTGTATATGCCGACTTACTTTTGTTTCTTATCAAAAATGGCTTTTTTCAGTTTTAATGGTTTACTTTACCTAGCATTGTCATATGGAATCAGCTTTCTATTGATTTGTTGGCAATTGAAAAGTTGGACATTTTTTTGCTTATTTCTGCCTTAATTTGCTAATGCCTTTAAGATTGATTCAGCTAACGTATTCTGGATAGCAGCTTCAACTTCTCCCTACCCTCTTTGACGGTGTTATCGCTGTGACTGTTGGAGTGGTCGGGCATGTCTCTGAGCAGAGAGTGGTGGGAATGGGAGTGTTTGGCGCTCAGGCTGTCGGCGTCAACAGCTGTGTCCGTGCTGCCCCTCCGTGTGAATTTGCCTGGAGAGTGATGCCACAGATAAATATATCAGGTTGAATCAAACACACAAAAAGACCTGGACATCAGTACTGCTCTTTTTTTTTTATCCTTCATGCTCATGTTTCCTACTAAAGAAATACTTCAAAATGCACTGTGTTAAAGCAGCAGATTAAATCTCTCTTATTCATGTAGTATGAGAGCTGTATAGCTGCATATTCCTGTATCTACTGGACATTTTTCAAAATTTACTTCCTGGGAATGTGGCTAATTTGAAGCAGCAGCTAAGCGGAAATATAACTGTATGGTGAGAGGGGGCAGTGGTTTCATGGAAAGGAGGCTTTAAAAAGTCACTAACTCTGCGTAATAATAATAATAATAATAATAATAATAATAATAATAATAAGAAATGTCTTTGTGCCTTGAGCGAATTTTAATCACACTTCTCAGTGAGAGCTAATAAGAAATATGAATGTTAATGAACTGACCTAATTCACTAGCTGAAAGCCAGATCCAGACAGAATCATCTGATTCACCATACAGGAGCTCGGGGGAGAGGAAGCGAGACTGCGAGCTGGTGGCACGCTATCTATTCTGATTATGACTACAGTCTTGCCTACCCATGATGGTGGCCTGCCAGCCCCCGCGGTCCAGGGCCCGCCGATCGTCGCCCAGGCCGGAGAAGCTTCCGAAGGAGAAGGTGCTGCGGGTGGGGGAGACGTCCAGGTGGTCCTCGTGGAGCAGGAAAGGAACCCCCATGCGGCGCTGACGCTTCTTCCCCGTGTGATGGAAGGGGATGGAGCCCTTTCTTTCACGATCCTCACGCCGGTTCTTGAACTGAAACAGAACAGGAGGAGAAGTAAGAACCACAACCCTCTCACTCCTGCATACTTTTCTAAAGCAAATGCGTATCTTAAGTTATTTTTCTGCCTTTACATAAAGTAAACTTGAGTAAGTAACCCTAAACATGCTACGTCAGTCAATGGCAGTACTTGTAACCTAGCAAATACTGCCTTCCTTGTCCTGATGCAATAGATATTGCTTAAAGATACAATTAGTATGTCAGCATGGACAAGGGCCCTTCAGGATGTCTGGCTTTGACCTTCTTGAAGATGTTCATGCCCAGGTCAGAGGCGAGGTCGGGGACTGCCTGTCGACGGAGATTGGTCAGAGAAACCTTCGCAAACGTCTCTGAGCTAAGTGATTTCCCCTCTTCATTGCATTTAAGACTCATGTCCTGCAAAACACAGGAGAGCACACAGATGGCATAATGGTCAGTGCATGCATGGACATCATAAGGACCTTAACAACAGGTTCAGCTGTCATTTACACCACAAATAGACATTACAAAGAAAGACCTCTTCCATGGAGGCCACGTGATCCTTTGTCCTCCTGCCATTACCTGAGTCTTGTGGGTGTTGACTAGTGAAGGTGTGGCAGCCACCATGGAGCTGCTGCGTGGCCGTGGCAGAGGCGTGACCAAGGGTTCTGGGGTGCGTTCGGGTCTCTCCTCCAGGATCTGCCTCAGGCGCTGCAGGTAGAACATCAAGGCCCAGTGCACGCCCTCCTCGGTCCAGTGCGGCTGCAGCAGGCAGCGCAACACTGCCACGTCGAAGTAAGTGGCGTAACGCACCCGCTGGGACAGGGAGGCTGGCATGCCGGCCGGGGCTGACGTCCTTGAAGAAGAAAACAGCTTGTTTTCACTGAGACATAAAGGAACACAGAGCCTTTTCTTCAATAACAAAAGTAATCCCGTTGATTGTTGCATTCACAGGAAAAGCTAGGTAATGAAACTTTAACTTGTTGTGGTGCAGAATTACCAAAATATAAAAACATATACACCCAAAAAAGTCAATGACTCCATGTGGCGCTTCTTGTTTGCATCACCCAAAGCATGATGGGAACTGTAGTGCCAAACGTCGCAACATATTCTTCCAAAACGGAAATGGGGAAAAAATAAAATAATAAATAAAATAATTTAAATTATTTATTTTTTAATTCTATAAAAATAGTTTTGGAACATTTTTAGTCTTACTGACATGCCAAATGATAGTAGCTTAATTTATCCTGAAATTAACACTATATGGCATGTTACGCCTATAAATAAAGGGTGTGAAAACAGCCTAGGGTTTGTAGCAAGTTAGGATGTGTGGGTTCTTTTGTTCTGTTTTTTTTTTATTATTCCTTTTTTTGACCATGTACATGCTCCCACATGCAATAAATCTGATTTTGTAGTGATTTTTCACGTTTTTGGTTTTGTGTAAATTTGGGATGTAAGTATATGTTGTTTTAGGACCAACCAAACCAAGCACATGTGTAAAAGTGAAGTAGAAGCAGAAATTTTGGAAAAGCCATTAGGAGGTAATGTAAAGAAGTCACAGTGGCCTTATAGACATCTGACAACTGCCTATTCAAAAATCTAATTAGGCATCATGAAAAAAAGCGACAGTGAATCACAGCATTCCCAGTACTGTCACACAAGTAACTATATCCACAACAATTACACTATGTCACGGCCTTCCCCGTTATATTAGCCCGTCATCAACTCCGGCCACACTGCTTCATTAATAATGCATCAAAGGAGGATGGTAAACAAGGGCAGAGCCCCCCTCCAGCATCATTGGAAGAGCAGCAGGGAGAGAAGGAGCCTAAGCCTACGTGAGTCCACTATAAATAAGCTGGAATGAAGGTCAGCGGTTGGTGAGCTGCAGAGCGCAGCGCACTGTGGAGAAACATATTGATACAGAGACAGAGAGAGAGACAGAGAGAGAGACATTTAATCTTGGCCGCTGTAATAAATGGAGCAGGAAGAGATGGTCGATATCTACATGACTCACTTTGAGAGTGGACAGCAGAGTGAGACTGTATCATGTTTCACTGTCTAGCCGACACACAGACACACGCTCTGCCTACTGCTGTTGTGTTAGGTTGCTATGGATGCCGAGTGACGACAGCCAGCCCAGGGCCCTTCGAGAGCCGGCAGGCACCAGCCCCTGACTCCATGCGGTAGGAAAGATGCAGCAGCCAGCGGTTGCCATGGAAACTGCCTCAGCATCAGCAGGGCTTGCAATGCGGCGCCACAGGATGAGTAAGCTGCATTAATCACCGGACCTGATGGTGGAAATTATTTTTCTGGGTGGCAGGGTGCGGAGGTGCGAGTACAAAAGGCTGGGGAGGAGATATACACATGAACTGACAGGTTCTCAAGAGAAGAGATTTGGACGCCGGGGCTGTTTTGATTAGAATTGTACAGCCCCACCTCTTTGCGGATCCATCCAGTAGGAATCCAACAACTTAAAAGTGTGAAATAAATTCCTTCTTCCAGTCAAATCCCCTCAAATGTCAAGACACTCTCTTGCTGTACATCTAATTAACAGTCAATCCACCTTACTCCCTGATCTCGCTCCCGTCCTATCCAGTGTTTCACACATACACCAGCTTAAAATTCCCACCACTACCACTTAAAGAAAGCAATTAATCTGTCAGTGTCGAGTGTGCGCTGTGAAACAATAGGGATAAATCTCTGCCTTCCTGCATTATCACGTGACTGCTCAAAAATCCCTCTTTGGTGTTTGAGTGTATGAGGCTATAACTAGCTTGAGGGAGGGGGGTTCAGGCTTATTTTGATCTGCAGTCAGTTGCTGGCTGTCAGAGGGATCACAGGAAGCATTTGAGTGACTTGTTTGGCTGTCAGAACGGGTTGAGATGAGCAATGGACGGCTCATCAAGCTCTCTCCGCCTTCTCCCACATCACTCTCTCAGCCCACTGCTCAGGGTGATTCAGGATGATGACAGACCAGCCGTGATGAACTTAAAAACAGAAACCACCCACGTAGGATGCATCAGATGTGTGTTTATCTGGAGACTCTCGGGATATCATATTTGGTGTTATCCAGAAACACGCCGCCATGTCGTTTCACCAAATTGAAACCAGGAGCAGTATATCACAAACATTGATTGGATGCACCTGTAGCTATTATGTGTCTGAACAATACATCATTTCTCTTAATGGAATTTCTTTTTTTCATGATTGTGGATAACCAAAATAAGATTCTGTGAATAACATCTCACCATCTTCTGCCAACCAACCAGGTCAAACCTGCTTTGTCAGTGCTAAAGCGAGCACAGATTGAGCCTTCGTCTGGCAGTGAAGGCCGACCAATGCCAGACTTGCCGTGGGCAGACCAAATCAAGCCAGGCCATGTCATGCCAGGCCAGGGACACTGCCAGCATTAGACATGAAACACATTACTTCAGCATAATTACGCTGGTTTTGTGGGCAAATGTCAGATGGGTCTACTGCTCAAGCTAGAGAAGGCTCTGTATATTGTGTGTGTGTGTGTGTGTGTGTGCTGACTGAGGAGGCAGCACTGCTTAGAGCAACACATTACACAGGGGAAGGAGGAGCTATTCATATACGCTAGCTCTCACAAGCTAGTGGAGCGAGTTGTGCTGTGCGGTGTGTTCGACAGACGCCGCCGCAGGGATAAATGTTTAGCCATCAACAAGATGATGGCACCAGCTCTGTGTCAGTGCGGGTCACTTGTAAATCACTGCACTTCTGCACTGCTTCAGCTCACCCCCTTCCTGGGTACATCACGGACAAATTATTCATTCACGAAAGCTTTTGAGAGAGCAGTCAAATCACACATTAATCACTTTAATACTACACTAGTGATTAATTTGTGGTGATTTCACTCACTTAAGATGCTAGGATGAGAAACACGACCCCCTTGTGTTGCATGAGACAGCCACCAAAACAAAATCGTTTAATTGGTTTAAATGCAAGTATGTAATAATCCAAAGTCCATTTCTCAAATGTTTCCTTTCATGTGAATTACAATTATTTGGGATTTTCTTTAGATATTTTTGATACACTTGACATATTTAATGCATTATTGCCTCTGTGTTCCCACTCTCTGTGCGATTGATGTATTTATGATAATATTAGAGCAGTACACAGCAGTATAATATACACACACACACACACACACACACATATATATATATTTTTACACACACACACACTATGTAACCTCAGGCTGGACAAGATGTTTGCTTCATTGCATATTTCATGAAACAGACAGGTACATTATAGCAACGGATGCAGAAAAGATCATTGAGCTTAGTTGAAGTTCTGCTTCCAGCTCTGCTACATTGCTATTCTTGGTGGTATATTGTAAATTTGTATTCATATTATGTAGTATTGCTCCATCCTGTTGCTCTTGCAGAGGTATTATTATTATCATTATTATTATCATCATCATCATCATCATCTTATTTTGGGGGGATTTTATGTACCTGAATCAAGGGTTTAAAAACATGGTGTCCTATTCTGCGACTAGGAAGCCAAATTGAAATTTGGGGTATATAATGCTCAAATAGTCCCTTTTTCCAACCAAAAAAAACTAACAAAAAACAAAAACCTAGCAGTGTTATTTGGGTTTATTATGTTCCCACTTCCCATGTCGAGTGCCCTTATTGCATTTACGCTAAGTGAAACGCTGCTCACTTTTTCTTGGAAGGGCCTTTGACCGTTAGGGGTTGTTGGGAAGGGCCACCTTTCTCGACCGAGTTACCACGACGACAGCTCTGCTCTCCAGCCGAGGGGGAGGAGGAATCTGATTGGGCAGCTTCGCAGACCACCTGGAAGCCCTGTGGGTGGGGGGGAGAGAGGAAGAGAGAGAGAGAGAGAGAGAGAGAGAGAGAGAGAGAGAGAGAGAGAGAGAGAGAGAGAGAGAGAGAGAGAGAGAGAGAGAGAGAGAGACACACTGTAGATGGGTGGATAAACAGGCGGAAAGAAAGTCCCTGATAATTAAAGGCTATGAGATTGGAGTGAGGTTTCTGTCATGGCCTTGGCTAGCCACGTTCATGCTCCCACATGACTGGTGCTAATGAATATTAGCAGCCAACCTCAGGGGGGATGTTGAAAGGGGGAGGGGAAGACTCTTTTCTGAACACATTCAATCAACATGGGAGGCAAGATCTGACAAGATCTGAGCTTAAAATGCTCACTCACCATGGGACCCGGGTTGCCAGATCCACAGGGGCTGCACTGGTTGTTGACTGGGGAGTTCCTCTTCGCTGTTGAGACAGGCGTGGCAGATTACATGACTTAATTATGAACAAACAAGACGCTCTTATGAGTGGTCTTTGGGGTTGTAGGTAAGGGTCTTTTCACACCTGTAACAATGTTTCTGACGGGTTTGATGAGCGCAGTAAAGGCAGGGATGTCAGGCTGCCGGTGCTCCCACATGGGCTGCCATATTACCAGGCCGCTGGCCAATCTGAAGGTCAGGTCTGATTCCTAAAACAAAAAAGTGACATATTTAGAATCTGCAGTTTTTAACATTTATCCCTCCTTCTTAAGTATCCAATCTCATCATCCAATCAAACCTAGAAGCAACTTTTGTAAGATGCACTAAACATATTTTATGACTTAAAATGCTTAAATATTATCATGTTGTTGGAGTCTTTCACATTATACTACAGTTGATAATTATAATAAACCTTTTTTATAGCACCTTTTTAAGAAGTGCTTTAAAACAAAGAAATTTATGCACCAAGTGCTTCACATAAAAAAGACATAGAATGAACATAAAACAGGCAGAATGCCATTATTGATGGAAAATTAAAAAAAAAAAAAAATTAATACAAGTAAAAATAAGATAGAGGAGAATAGAGCACATAGACATTCACATGAAAATAGACATAAAATGGGCATAAAAACAGGATAAAATACCATGATTAATGGAAAATAGGATAGAAAATGATACACAATATACAAATTAGGAATGCATAACATAGGGGGAAAATAAACACCACAGAATAATAACAATAAAAAATAAAGTAAAACAACATAGAAGAGTACATAGAATGCACATAAAAAGTAAAAAAAAAACCCAACATTTTAAAAGACATGTGCCTAAGTGCGAAGCAAAGTGCAAAAAGAGTTTTGTGCCTGTATCAGGAAAATAATTGCTAGTTAAAAGCTAAAGTGTTTTAGTTTTATTTTAAATACTGAGCGACCTGGCTTTCCTATCTTTAGGTAATGTGTTCCATAGCTCTATATATGTCTATATACATAATTGACAAAGGCTACGATCACTTACACGCTACAGTAATTCATTGTTTAGTTGGGAAACAGTGCAATCCCAAGAGTATTGGAACCCGACCCTTCCGTATGTTTGTATCCACAGATCAATAGCTATAGGGTGACCCTGAGTGTGTGTGCGTTTTTGATATAGGCCAGTCGAGACATTATTACTGAAGCTGAATGAAACTGCTGCTAAATATATACAATTTACCTGAGAAAGTCATTCTTTGTATGATAGAAAAAACTAAAACTGTCCCTGCACATTGCATTTGTCTTATAAGAGTCCACAGCTTTACACATCTGTGTCAGCAGGTACAGACCTTTATCCGATGAATAAGCGGAGCAAACAGGAACACAAACAGCTCCACTGTGGCCATACTCTTGTGGAACAGCTTGGTACGAGCGTGCTCGTCCTCCTCCAGCAGGGAACCGCCATGCTGGGGGCCTGACCCTCCTAGGGCAGAGCCGGAGCAAGAGCCTGGGGCCCCTGGGGATGATCCCTGGTTCCCCACAGGCTGGAGGAAGGCGCTGCTGCTGCTGCCCCCGGACCAGCCGTGGCCCAGGCTTGGTTCGTGGTTGCACTCCTGGGCAGCTTCCAGCAGCATCCAGTGCAGCGTGTGGAGCAGCTTGGTCTCGGCCACGCCCAGCTTGTCCTGGTGGCCTGTCAGAGGTCAGAGGTCAGGGGTTAATGTTGTTAAGCTCTAGTGTTTGTGTGTTTTAGTGTATCACTGGGAGGTATATGGTACTTATAATGTATTATTTTGAACTTTTCCTGGAACTTTCTGGAATTTTTCACTTCAGTTAAAGGGCTACAGGACTTCTGGAAGGATTATCAAAGATTTACCACGTCATAGGCCTAAGGAAATATCAGTGCTTCAAATATTTGTTGATGTATTGACTGTTGACCCAGGATTTTCACCATGATCCAACAGCAATAATATAGATATAGTAGATTGACAGATAGTTGACCAATAATGGGAAGGAAAATTGCTAAACATTCACTAATTAAAGCTTCTTAAGTGTGAGGATTTGCTGCTTTACTTTGATCAGATAAATCAGGGGATTTGAAGACATCACATTGGGCTTAAGGAAATTGTCTGGATCACTTTTCATAGTTTGACATTTTATAGACCACTTATTGTCCATAGTTGTTACAGCACGATTGCCAATTATACTAGACCAAGGCACATTTTTCTCATTATCAGTTCTCTTGTCTAATTATTAATCTTGTCTTTCTTTTGAGTGCTTTAAATAGTCAGTATATTAATTCCCTCAGTCTGTCTTTAGGTGCTGACACAGTCCAGAAAAATAATACTTAATAAACATGTTAATTATTTTGTTCTTTGTTTCCAGTCATCCAGAACTGTGATTTAATGTAAAGTTAGGCTGTCATGTGACTGAAAGGACATCTGTTTTGTCTTTTGTTGAATGAGGATAACCAGGATAAGGCTGTCAGCTCAATGACTAAAGCTATGGTAATGTGTGTCCTCACCCAGCTTGTTCCTGTTCGACAGCAGGATGGAGGTGCAGTGGAGTACATGAGGCAGGGCTGCCTGGACCAGCTCCCAGCGGGAGATGCTCTGGATGGCCTCTGACAGGGCCGGCGACAGCCCGTGGAGCTTATTCTCCACCAGCACCCGCTCAAAGGACTGGGGAGGCAGCCAGGGAGAAGGAGAAAAGAGACATCAGCCAGGAACTAAAGCCTCTTTCTTTGACTATCTAAATGTCCCACATTGCCCTAAGCAAGCAATGCCTGTGGGAGAGACAGTGGCAGCTCTGTTTAGATCCAAAGGGGATCTGGAGAGGCGTCATTATGGATATGAGTTTCCAAAAGGTCTGGCTCCTGGGTAATAGGAGGAAGCAAGGGGAAAAAACTAATTTGCTAAATGTAAAATCAAGAGCCGGATAGATTTGCAGGTGCATTAAGGTAAAAACAGATTACTGGGAAGGGAGCTATTATTTTCCACCTCATCATGGACATGGCATTATAATAATAATAATAATAATAA
>NC_060150.1:15624339-15660245 GCF_021292245.1 Micropterus dolomieu | reverse complement strand
ATATATGTCTATATACATAATTGACAAAGGCTACGATCACTTACACGCTACAGTAATTCATTGTTTAGTTGGGAAACAGTGCAATCCCAAGAGTATTGGAACCCGACCCTTCCGTATGTTTGTATCCACAGATCAATAGCTATAGGGTGACCCTGAGTGTGTGTGCGTTTTTGATATAGGCCAGTCGAGACATTATTACTGAAGCTGAATGAAACTGCTGCTAAATATATACAATTTACCTGAGAAAGTCATTCTTTGTATGATAGAAAAAACTAAAACTGTCCCTGCACATTGCATTTGTCTTATAAGAGTCCACAGCTTTACACATCTGTGTCAGCAGGTACAGACCTTTATCCGATGAATAAGCGGAGCAAACAGGAACACAAACAGCTCCACTGTGGCCATACTCTTGTGGAACAGCTTGGTACGAGCGTGCTCGTCCTCCTCCAGCAGGGAACCGCCATGCTGGGGGCCTGACCCTCCTAGGGCAGAGCCGGAGCAAGAGCCTGGGGCCCCTGGGGATGATCCCTGGTTCCCCACAGGCTGGAGGAAGGCGCTGCTGCTGCTGCCCCCGGACCAGCCGTGGCCCAGGCTTGGTTCGTGGTTGCACTCCTGGGCAGCTTCCAGCAGCATCCAGTGCAGCGTGTGGAGCAGCTTGGTCTCGGCCACGCCCAGCTTGTCCTGGTGGCCTGTCAGAGGTCAGAGGTCAGGGGTTAATGTTGTTAAGCTCTAGTGTTTGTGTGTTTTAGTGTATCACTGGGAGGTATATGGTACTTATAATGTATTATTTTGAACTTTTCCTGGAACTTTCTGGAATTTTTCACTTCAGTTAAAGGGCTACAGGACTTCTGGAAGGATTATCAAAGATTTACCACGTCATAGGCCTAAGGAAATATCAGTGCTTCAAATATTTGTTGATGTATTGACTGTTGACCCAGGATTTTCACCATGATCCAACAGCAATAATATAGATATAGTAGATTGACAGATAGTTGACCAATAATGGGAAGGAAAATTGCTAAACATTCACTAATTAAAGCTTCTTAAGTGTGAGGATTTGCTGCTTTACTTTGATCAGATAAATCAGGGGATTTGAAGACATCACATTGGGCTTAAGGAAATTGTCTGGATCACTTTTCATAGTTTGACATTTTATAGACCACTTATTGTCCATAGTTGTTACAGCACGATTGCCAATTATACTAGACCAAGGCACATTTTTCTCATTATCAGTTCTCTTGTCTAATTATTAATCTTGTCTTTCTTTTGAGTGCTTTAAATAGTCAGTATATTAATTCCCTCAGTCTGTCTTTAGGTGCTGACACAGTCCAGAAAAATAATACTTAATAAACATGTTAATTATTTTGTTCTTTGTTTCCAGTCATCCAGAACTGTGATTTAATGTAAAGTTAGGCTGTCATGTGACTGAAAGGACATCTGTTTTGTCTTTTGTTGAATGAGGATAACCAGGATAAGGCTGTCAGCTCAATGACTAAAGCTATGGTAATGTGTGTCCTCACCCAGCTTGTTCCTGTTCGACAGCAGGATGGAGGTGCAGTGGAGTACATGAGGCAGGGCTGCCTGGACCAGCTCCCAGCGGGAGATGCTCTGGATGGCCTCTGACAGGGCCGGCGACAGCCCGTGGAGCTTATTCTCCACCAGCACCCGCTCAAAGGACTGGGGAGGCAGCCAGGGAGAAGGAGAAAAGAGACATCAGCCAGGAACTAAAGCCTCTTTCTTTGACTATCTAAATGTCCCACATTGCCCTAAGCAAGCAATGCCTGTGGGAGAGACAGTGGCAGCTCTGTTTAGATCCAAAGGGGATCTGGAGAGGCGTCATTATGGATATGAGTTTCCAAAAGGTCTGGCTCCTGGGTAATAGGAGGAAGCAAGGGGAAAAAACTAATTTGCTAAATGTAAAATCAAGAGCCGGATAGATTTGCAGGTGCATTAAGGTAAAAACAGATTACTGGGAAGGGAGCTATTATTTTCCACCTCATCATGGACATGGCATTATAATAATAATAATAATAATAACTTACCACACAAGATGCTTCATACTGTTTGCCCAACTTTGGACGCAGAAATGCACTGAAAATATATTGGAGAGGAAAAAAGGAGAACATGTGCGTTACACTGTTAAATCGTCAATGCCAAATTGTATTTTTAACAACCACAACCTCATTTCACTGTAGCCAACCCGCACGACGTTTCTTCTCTTTGGCCCACTTTCTATGTACATTTTGCTTTACAGGTGTGACATCATGCAATCTGCATCCGTCTCCATTCACCGCTGACAGCTTGCACATGCAGCCCACCTTCCTCCATTTAAAACATTCAGTGGAAGTAGCGAACTGACACGCGCAGTGGGTACCCATTCACTGGCTAAATTATAATAAGGCAATCCATGTATTTTGACGCGTTTTATTAGGGTAGAAATGCGGGTGCCTCATGTGTCAGGCGGCGACTTTGACACGGCTGCTGTCACATCCTTGATCCTCTTAATGTCCGGCAATGGCAAACACCTGTTATCAATTTCCCCCTTAAGCACACACTAACCTGGTTTGCCTCCATAGGAAGGTCTGGATGGGGAACGGTATTCCTTTCCCGCACTCCGGCTCGTTCTCGTCCAGGCTCTTCCTCTTCACCATTTTGGCCGGACCTGCCCGCCCCTGCCTGTCTGCGACCACCGGGACGCGCGGCGGCGGCTGGCTCTGCCCAGGTGACCAGCGAGCCTTCCCTCACGACATGATTGGGTTCGTCCTGCGTAAAATGGCTGCAAGTGACGACCGGTCGGTGGCAATCGAGAGAGAGAGAGAGAGAGAGAGAGAGAGAGAGAGAGAGACGGGGGTGGATGGTGGGTGGGTGGGGGTGAAGGAGATGGAGAGAGCGCTCTGATTTCAGCACCTCCCTCACCGGACAGCGACAGTTGATCGGCGTGCTAATTTATCGGCCGCAGGAGAGATTAAAGACGCAGTGTGCAGCTGGGCCAGATGTTTTCCTTGTCAACCCTCTGCTTTGTGCACCGTTATCGGAAATGGCACGGAAAACGCTGCGTATGACTTAAGCACAAACAATCTGCTGTAAAACGCACTCTGAATTGCATCTGGATGCTGCATTCACCTGAGGGATGATCCGCCCTTTGAATATCAACAGGTTGCTTAATCGCCCAGGTGGAGGAGGAAAGGGGGATAAACAAGACAAGCGTGAACAACGAATCTGACAGTGTGTGTTATACTGAAGTAAAAGTAGCAACACCACACAATGAAATATTAAATTACAAGAGTAAAGATGCTGCATTCAAACCTACAGAAGTACTGTCACTAAAATGTACTTCCAGTAGTCAAACTGTGGCTCCCATATATTCCTATATATTATGTCCACATTGACCATCTATTTGAACTACTTTATGTGTTACTAGTCTGTTTTATACTAATGCTCACATAAGCTGATCCCATATGTTAGATCCCTAAATCTGAATTTGCACTACATGTAACTATAACAAATAAATTTAATATTGCAATATAGTCATCTAATATGTAGTAGAGTAGAATTAGAGAACTACAGAAAAGGAAATACTCAAGTAAAGTACAAGTACCTCAAAATTGTACTTCAATACTCACTAAAGTGATTTCATTTTGGGGCTGGCAAGAGACAAATAAAAAAAAGAATGGTCAAAATCGAAGCAGCGAAGGCCAGTATATTCTAACTTTTAGTCCTTAGTATGGTCAAACTCCAATGGATCCTACAATTCCCATAATGCAACTGGACAGCATATTTCATTAGGCCCCCTCTGCTAATGAAAGATGCTGTCTCAAAAAACATGGAGACTAATGAAAGATGCTGTCGGCATCTTTCATTAGTCTCCATCTTTTACCCTCTGCTGCTCCAATGCCTGTATCTTTCAAATTCCATGCAAACTTTGAATTGATATCCTCAAGCCCTAGCCCATATGACCCATATGACGCTATGACATTAGCAATGTGTTGTTTTTTTTCTTTCAAACATTGGAAATCTCACACATTAGCCACAGAAGGCATTATGGGGCTGTTTGCACAGGCTCAATAGTAACTTTTCGCTCCTGGTAAGTAAACTGAGCGTCATGTGTAAAATCAGTGGAATGACCCTTTAAGTGAATACACTAATGCTCCTGGATGTAGCCACCACTATACATACACACATTTAGGGTTAAAAAAAATAACCAAACTATTTTTGCCACAGATTTAACAATTTGCACACCCACCAAAGGTGCACAACACCACATTTGTGTGTCTCTATACTGGATAAAATAAATGCATGTTGGAGATCCATTAATAAATTAATTCAAGAGACTAGAGCAAGCCTGTTTTTATTTTCTTTATTTCTGTTGTCGTCATCCTGTAGGAGCATTTGTCATCAGTACGTCTCAAACATCGGAAAGTGTTCACACATCTACACGGTCTTTTAAATACACTTACACAGGCAAGGAGGGGCCGGGGAGGAGGGAGGCAGGAGTGGGCTTATAGGAAGCACAGAGAAACACTGGAGGGGTAACTGACATCGGGGGAGGGGGAGAAGGGGGCAGAAGAGTTTCACAATGGTGAGCAGAGAATATGCTAAACAGTTGTGTTTTTTTTTTTTTTTTTAAGGAACTCTAATAGCTTCAAGTTGAGGGTTACGCCCATTCTTCACCTCTTCGTTGTTTCTTTCATTTCCTGTAAAGTTACTGGATCAATCGCACAAAAAGGGGCCTGGGGCTCTTTCAACGGAATGTTTTCATATAAAGCTTCACACTTTTTCCACTTTTCAAACAAACTCAGGGCCCGTTGCCCTTTTAAACATATCGTGTAACCCAGTCTCTGCAAAATGAGAAAGGTAACAGGAGCGCGAGGGGCCGACCTTGAAGTAGAGACACTAGAATGCACCCTGGCCATTTACACTCACACTGAAAAGTTTAAGACTGCCCCGAATAGATCTAATTCATCAGTCATTTATTTGCCATGCCAGCATAACAGCATTGTAGCAGCCTAATTAAATCACAGAGCTAATGTAAAAACCAAACAAAGAGAGCAGCCCATTGGTTTGCAAGAAAGTAAAAATCTATTGGAAAGCTAGCGTTTTAGCGCTTGACTTGACACAACTGCAATGGTTATCCACATTTAAGTGCTAATAAGTCAGTGCAGCCACAGGGGAACGTACAAAACTGGGACAACTTCCACTACAGTGACATATAGAAAAAGAAAATGTAACAAGAAAACACAATTTGTCCAACAATTCAGAACATATCAGGAAATCATAAGATTAAAAACCAACCAGCTTCAAGTTGAGGGTTACGAGCCAACGAACAAACAAAAATTCATGTTTAGCAGACATGCTTGTCAGCCATTCCTCTGCAGGTACAGTTACACGCCATGAAGTTAAGTCTCTCACACAGTCGTCTCTTTAAGACTAACGTAGTATCTAGTAGCTATATCTTGCCTTCAGTACCATATAAATTCTGAATGGACATTATGCATGAGTTCACCTTAACATTTATCCCCATACACGTGGAATGTGATGCTTTTCACACTAAAAAAAATCGCCGTACAATCGTAGAACCTCCCGATGCATTCTCTGACAAACACATCCTCTCAAACCTTAGCATTCGGTCTATCTAAAAAAACAAGAACAAAAAATGAATGAAAAAAAATAAAGAGTGAACAGCTGTGTCCCTTGTAAGGGAGTAAATGAAGAATAATCTTAAGATTTCAGTTTTTAAAATCCAGATGGGAGGGCCAGAAGGCTCGTTGACGGACGAGACAGTCAATCAACTACAACTGTAGAACCTGTGGGGGTCGTGTTGCACTGAGGGATCTTGAGAGAACACAAGATGCTGATGAGTGAATGAGATCGATGGGAAGAGGAGTAACGGAGTGGGTGTTGGAGGGTATTTGAAACTAGGGGGGGCGGAGGGCAGCCCGCTCATAAGCCCTGCTTGGCCAGGGCGGCGGTGACATCCTGGGCCAGCGTGGAGAGCTGGGGCGACTCCAGGATGTTGATGCTGCCGGAGGAGGACAGGCGAGGGGAAGTGCCTCCCGTCTCGACCCCAGGGGAGTGGGTGACGATGATTTCTGCACCGTGATCCACCCGAGCCTTGGCTGTTTCCCGGAAGGTCAGCTTGTGGCTCTCAATCTGGCGAGTGCACAGAAAAAAAGAGTTTAGGTCAAGGTTGTTTATCTCTTCTTTAGCTTTACAGAAAGTGGCAATGACAGAGACTATGTGTGTATCTGTGTGCTTCTTTTTTTTTTTACCGTAATATTTCCCCCTCCAGGAGTGTGGCTGGTGTTGCCCAGGGAGCCGACCTTGGCATGGGCCTTCTCTTTAAAGTCCAGCTTCACATTCTCAATACGCACATGACCTCCTCCTGGGAACAGGACAGCAAGACAGAGATGAAAAGCATTAAACCCAGAGGACATCACTCGCCTGCAGGCTCCTGAGAAACACTCAGGGCAACTAATCTCAGCCTGCACACCGCAGTGCTGTGCTTATAAACAATACAAGTACCAAACAGAAATACCTGGTCTGTGGTGGATGTTGGACATGGAGCCACATTTGGCGGTGATGTGGCTCAAGTCGATCTTCTTGGTCTGGATTTGGACCTGTGGTTGGCGGCAGAAAGGACACATTAACCCCATGTTTACCAGACGAAGTGATGTGCTTTACAAACGTCTTGGAGAGATGGGGTCTACAAGAACATGTGAAATATAGTGAGGTGATCGCTGATATGTTTTGTGGCCAGAAAAACAGAGTTCGGAGATGTTACAAATCAGCCATGAGATGATAACGTCATGAATCAACGTTTGTCCGTGCGACAGACACAGATATGCTGGTGTCGGTTCCCTGGAGAGAGGTTAACATGAAAGCAGGCAGTAACAGCACAGACATCAATCAAACACAGAACACAGGCACACTACGTGATGCTACAGGGAGCAGGTGCTTCAATTAAACTTTATTGTCCATGGGTGATATGAATTAGTAAGTACAAACACTGTTAAAGAGACACGGTGACAGCCCTGCATGCTGTAGTGTTTACACTGAGATTGTATACGCAGAGATACTGCATGTTGTGCCTGAGGCAAATATTAAATAAAAAAAGACTTGGCACAAAACACAGTTAATAAAGATGAAAACACTCCATGACTATAATTCACAAACACGTTCATGCCTAAATGAAGAGGTTTATTAAGGTCAGAGAACTTGGAGAAAGGTTTTTGAATGTGTGTGTGCGTGCATGATTTTTTTTTTTGCGGAGCCACTCACGTTTCCCCCGCCTGCTGCGTGCTGGATTTTGTCCAGGGAGCCACATTTAGCCTGAACGTGGCTAAAGTCCAGTTTAACACTTGGAATCATGACCTGGGAATGAAAGGGTGACTTTTTTTTTAATACAAACAAACAGCGAACACTGAGGGCTTCTCATACTGGATGGGGTGGGGGCTTAAAAAAATGGCCCACCTCCGCCCAGCTTTTCCCACACAAAATATAATCCCATAAAAGTGTCCCTATTTTAAATCCACGACCTATCAATCTGCCGGCACTCAATTCAGCACTGGGGCATTTGAATTGTAGCGGATCTGGACCACAGAAAACAAACTGTTGAGTTTTTTATGCAGGGATGAAGGCGTTTATCAGAGAGCAGAAGCTGCACTTTTAGTGCTGTAATCCATCCGGTCTTGAACTTGTCCCTGCTTTGAAAAGAGCTGTTACAGCAGCCTCAAGCATATTTGAAATAGTTTAATTCCCAAGTGCAACATCCACTTATTTGTACAAGTACTAAAGACAAAACAATCACTTATAAGAGGGAAGTAGGGAACTTTTATTTCTTGGTTGACAAAGAAGTAACATGGATGTATTGCACTTTGGAAATTAAACCTTTCTTTGGCTTGACTGAAACAAGCCAATGACTGACAAACAGATGGGTAGACAGATGAACACATAATAGTAGCATGAGACACATCTACAGCCACAGCTGGAAAGAGAAAGAGAAAGAAAAGAGAAAGATAGTAAGAGAAAGAAAAGAGAAAGGCTTACATACATTGCCTCCTTTGGGCGTGTGCTTCAGATTATCCATGGAGCCGCACTTTGACTGAACATGACTGAAGTCCAGCTTCTCGTTCAAAATTTCAACAACAAAATCCAATTACAAAAAAAGAAAACACTATATGTGCCTCATTTAGATAGGTGTGCTATGAGTCCTTACATACATTTACATTAACAAAGCTTTTCTTTGTGCTAATGTACAGAGCTCTGAGAATAGTAGTGATTTTTTTATTCCCCCCCTCAACCTGTAGGAGCCGCTACAGCAGCAACAAAGACACAATCGCTCACCAGCTTCCCACCCTCCGACACTGCCTGCTCTGTTTATTCAAAGAATCAAATTGAACTTGTGGGCTACTCCAGTTGGAAAACACTTAAATTACAAATATTTCTCAGAGCTACTCTGGAGGCAGAAATATTCCCATTGGCCAAGGTAAACTAGAGAGCTGAAAGAAAAAGATTCTGGCTGAATTCATTTTAGACTGATGCTACATTAAATATGCAGGTAACAGAGGTGGTGTTTAATATCATGAAGCCTAAAACTACACAATGAAAACTATATATAACCTAGCTGGAGCTCGCTGGTTTAATACAACCGGTGAGAGTATTTCTGCATGTGCGTCTGCAGCCATTTGTGTTGTTTTGTAAAATAAAAACAATTAAAAGAAATGCCTACTGCACTGTTCAAAGAGCCAAAGTGAACACAGAGAGAAGGTGAAGAGAAAAGAGAAAGAGGTTCAGGGGAAACACACAAGAGCCCTGACAGCAGGCCTCCATCTCCAGTCTACACTGACCTGACCTGGATTCTCTTGACAGCTCTTCATCTTACCTGCACACACTGTTCTTACTCTCCATGTCACTGTTGTTGTTTATTTGTTTTTTTACAGTTCCTGTACAGTTCCTTATATAGATAGCTGTTACACCACAGACAGCTGCAAGGTCAACCAATGACAATCTAGTCAAACCCAACAATATATATATTTGAAAAGTTATTATGTGAGAGCTGAAACAATGAGTCAGTTTATTGATTCTGAAAATCAATCCCATTTAAATTAAAATATTTTTATGATCAATTATCAATAATTTTTTCATTGTTCCAGCCTCTGTTTATTTCTCTATGACATTAATCTAAATATTTTTGGGTTTGTGACATTTACAATGGTGTAACAACAAACTGAGGCTACCGTCTCACTTTCAGACAGCATTTTTGTGCACATGAAATGATACACATGAAAGAATACATTAAGACACTATATATTTATAAATAAGTCATAAGTTTCCAAATGTCATTTAAACATATAAAAACATACAGAAACATCAACTCTGACATTAGAGGTTCTCACAGTGAGCTCCAGTATATCACAGACTGTCCTCCACAAGGCCTGCTCTGCTGCTCCTCCAAGTCGTGCGTCACCCAGCTTCATTAAAAATTTCTGCCCCTATGTCACAGTTCTCCCCAAAGAGGACAATTTTTCGCCTCCTCTACTGTACTTTACTGGGGTTAATCACCTCTATAACACCCAGGCAAAATTAAGACTGCCTGTTGCCTTGGTTATGTGATTAAAAATCACAGTCTATTAATCGACCACACATGTGTTACGACAACACAGCTTGGCCACCTCGCAACTCTATTTTAGCACGCAATTCTCTTCAAAGTAAGAGAGAGGCAGAGCGCTAAATGTGGCTCATTTGGGGATCAAGCGACTGTTTTGTTTGGAATCTAAAAAATGAAGAGGAAAAAGTGACATCAGGTGATGTATTTTCATGTCTTTGATATAACCGTTCAATAAGTAATGCCGGCCACTTGCAATTATTAATACTCAGAGCCGGAAGGAAAATCCCCAGGGCAAATGATCCTGCGCATGACTGGGAGCTCAGCTCAAGTTTGTTTGCACCCTTCTTCAATGGGCAGAAATTTGAGAAAAGGCGAGGAGAAGGAAGACAAAGGGAAAGTCAGGGGAAGGCGCCAGAGGCACCGGAGGCAGCCGATGACGGTTCATCCAGACTGACGGAGATGACAGCGGACAGAGAAAGGACAGTCAGACGACGTGACGGTAGTGGTTTCGAGGCAGGCCAGACAGTGAGTGATAGTGAAGATGTGAGGAGAAATATTTGAGCATTTTATGACACTTCTACAACTCAGAGAGACAGAAAGAGAAGAGAAGATTAAACCACTCACGTTTAAAGTCACTCTCTTGTCTCTCTTTTTATAAAAGCTGTTACAAATGTCCCAATATTCTGATAATAGACATATGAAGTGGCAAATCCACTAAAATCAATATCCAGCAACAATAAACTAAGATGTTAACATACACTTCCTTTAATCAAGGAGAAATAATGTGATGAAATTATTAGAAGTTAAACATAACAAAGTAAGTATATATCTTGCTTGATTTTCAGTAAATTGTGAGAGATGATATATAAAAACAACTTACTATTTAGCCATGTTCAGATTTTCTTTTTCTATTTCAAGTTGTTTAACTTTGTCCTTTGCTGCCCACATGTGGCAGAAATAGGTAAATGCATGACATTTTAAATGTTCACAGGACTTCATTATCCATAAATCATGAAATATGATGTTAAATCCATGTCTTTTCCCCTGCTGTTTATTGACTATTTTGCATATTGCAAGAATCATTTTTGAGGTTTAGTGTGTAAGATTTAGGGGCCTCTGTTTGCAGAATGTGGTTAAAAAAAAGATCACGTGAAAATAAGAATCGTTGTGTTTTTGTTACCATATAATGAGCCCTTTATATCTACAGAGAGAGCGGGTCCCCTACCATGGAGTCCGCTATGTTGAAACACCATATTTCTACAGTAGCCCATAACGAACAAACCCAACACAGGCTCTAATGAAGGCCTTTCAGGTTTTTTGCGAGACTCGCAGGAGGTTGAGGCGAGGGGTATTCATTTGGTTGCAATCTACAATTTTACTGTTAGATGCCACTAATCCTACAAAAATCCTCCTTTAAATAACATTATACCTGTCATGTTTCAGCACGGCCTGTTACCTGTCCGCCTTTCGGCTGGTGCTTCAAGTTGGCGGTGGACCCGATCTTGGACTTTACATTCTTCAGGTCAGGCAGGGGCTGATTGAGAACCTTCAGCTGCCGCTGGGCAGAGGAAGGAGACTTGGGCGGGGTTCGGATCACCGCCACCTTCTTCTCCTGGAGGATGCTGAAGGACTTGGGTGTGTGGCTGCCGGGGGTGCGTGAGCCGGGGGTGCGGCAGGAGTAGCTGGGGGGTGTGCCGGGTGTCACGGCGGAGGAGCCAGGGGTGGAGGTCCCGCTACGGACTGATCGGGACCGTGCCGAGTCTGTACCTTGAGAGAAGGTGAGAAATCGCTGGATTACAATGATGAGGAGATCAAACAAAACCCTTCCTGGAGACAGAAACACTTCGGACAAAGACAAAAAGGTGGAAGAAAGACAGCTAGAAAAAGAGCGACAAAAACATTTGCAGAACAGATGAATCTGAGTGTATGATCCTTCATCTGGTTCTGATGATGATGCACATAACACTCATGGAGCTGTCAGGGCTACCCTGTTGGCGCCAAATTTGCTCTGTTTCCACAAAACAAACCCCGGTCAAACAAGAATGTTTAACAAGGAGTATGAAAGCACACACAGTAGCTGAATTCATTTGACACTGGTGGCTTGTTGCTGGGATACTGGTGCAGGACCAATAGGAGTTTAGCCGACAACATCCTGAATAAGAACAAGAAGTGGCAACCTGTTGTTATGGATCCCACCTGTTCCTCTGATAAGGTAACTGCAAGTCTGACAAAGCCAAATTTAACACATTAAAAATATTGTAATGAAATTTGTATTGAATTAGGACAAATTCTGAGAAAAATTAAATAAACCACATTCTTTCTGACTGCAAAATGAAGGTCTTAACTGTAAATAGGCAGACGATAGATAAACAGAAAACACTTTTTCAGAATGTGTGACCAAGATGAATAGCTGAAAGCTTTGTCGATGGATGATGCTCACTGGTATACAGAATGTCATATGTTGATGAGGAGGGTGTGATGGGTCTAACAGGAGCTACTAGGTGGTCTACCTGCCATACCAGGGGCTCTTCCAGACCTGCTGTCCGCTCTGGACTGGATTGCTTCGAGAGGGGAGAGGCAAAACGACAAGGAGGAAAAAGAAATGGGGGGCAGAGAGGAGCAGGGTAGGGGGGTGTAAGGTGGTAGGAGATCAAATTTAATAAAATGATTTAAAAGAAAGTGATTAGGGAGAGTCATTAGTGCAAGACAGTAACGAGGCAGTAGGCAGTGTAATTTGGGAGAAAAACAAGCTAGAAGGTTCTGTGCATGTGTGTACTCTTACAGGTTGGCCTGGAGGGGGTGCTGTTGTCTTCTTGTTCAGCAGCAGGGATATGGCGTGTCAGAGATTTGGCAGGCCTGGGCAGGGACGACCTCTTCTCTGGGCTGCGGTATGCTCTCTCCTGATTGAACACACGCACACACACACACACACACACACACACACAGACTGAAGAGTCGGTACCCGGGCTCAACCACATGCAGCGCTCATGGACATTGGTCACAGCTACCTATTGATCCCTGCCCTGCTTTCATTTTACCTGCTCTGCCCATTTGTTTGGCACAGAGGACGGGTGGGCACATGCAGAGGAGGGGCGAGCCTCACGGAGCTCCGCCTCCACCAGAGGGCTCCGTTTAATGCTACAGGCAGAGCCGGGCCGGGGGGGCTGGTGATTGGATCCCCGACGCTGAACTGCCATCTTTAACAGAACTGCCCTTGTGGGGCTCTGGACCAACGCCGCAACAAGAGTCAGAAAAGCATGCAGGATGTGAGGATGATGTGAAGGGAGGTATGCAGAGGGGACAAAGACATGGAGAAATGAAGAAGTGAGAGAGGATAATGGAGATGAAACGTATTTATGATTTAGAAGAGACACACTACATGCAAGTGTCCTGTATGTCTTGTTAATTCACAGTAACTTTATCTAGTTAGAATAAAGTTCACCTGAACTTAAGGTTTTAGTTGTGTATAAAGTTTAATTCCAAACTGATATAATTAGCATTTTTGTAATTTTATAAACAATGTTAATTATTTCTAAATCAAGATACTGATGAACAAGTGATTAGATTTTCTTTTAAGGAAAACCTTGGATGGATGGAAATATTTATGCAAAGAACATGAATGAAAAGATGAAACTCTTTTAGACAGAGGAAGATGAGAAGAGTGTTTCGAAGTAAGGATGTAAGATGGAGTTGAAGTCATTTGTGAGAGCTGTTGCTGCTTGTAAAATAACGCGCACATGGCTCTGTCTGCCTACTCTTGCTTGATTTCTATACTCACAGATTTTCTCGGTCGAGACTGGCTCAGTGACAGAGGCAGGCATGCGAGACAAAAGGAATATGCACAAAGAAATGCATAAATTAAAAGCATGCAGACATGGAGAAATGGAAAAAAGGAAGTCTGTCATGCATACAACAACCCCCATGATGCAATACAGGTTATTTTGTGAAATATACCCAGACAAACCAACAATATAGTACTACTTAAAATGATTTCAGCGAACTTGACAAATTTATATAATTGTGTTCTTAATTTCCTCCTCTATGCTTTAAGATGATATATTTACATTCATATATAAATACCCTACAGAAAATTTTAATTCAGATGCAAACAACACCAAAATGTAAAATAGTAAAGGATTTGGAAAATAAAACCAAATCCATGTTAATGATAATCAGAGCCACTGTGTGTGCACATGTCACGGTACTTACAGTGGTCCTTTCCCTGGACTGGTGTGCCACACTGAGGGGCTGATGGCTTTCCATACCTGTAAAGAAAGAGTCATGCTGTAATGATCAACTGAAACCAGCAAGGGGAGACATTTGCGAACGTGAATTTTCACACACATACACATCCATAAATGTAAAGTGGCTTGACAGTCCAAATTTAGACGTTTGACACCATTATTGGAAGCAAATTTTCCTGCATCATGTTCTAACAGCAGACACACCCAAATTACAGAGACACCCTGTACACATGTGAAACATCACAACAGCCATTTCCAGCAAACATACATAAGTGAACCCAGAGTAGCTATGTTCATACATCAAATACCAATCACAATTTACATTGGCATCAGTGAGCAGAAATAAACATGGAAATGAGGCAAAGCAGGAGTAAATACTCTATTTTAGACAAGAATCAAATGAGAACAAAAGTAAATAAAAGACAAAGCAGTTGAGCTCATAAAAAAAGACCAAGCATGATGTTTTTAATATCGGTCAGCAGCACGTGATGTTTGCCAGCTACATTGCACCTGCTTGATTCCTGAAAGAGCTGTCAATAGAGAGAGAGCAAAGTCATCAAAATGTTCATTATCTGTATGTTTGTAGCAACAATTCAAACCCTGAATTGCTTCACCTTTGATTGTTAAATAAAGAACTCAGCATATGTCAGGTCTTGTGGAAATTAGTTAGCAATGTCTATTTTCTCAAGCTTATTTTATTTCTATGTTTATGTTCAGTTAATATGAAGCCACAATAAAGTTGCAGAGAGCACATAATTTGGTTGCACTCTCTCTATCCACAGCACTTATTCCTGGTGAAAAGTGTTCACCTGTGGCCTTGCGTCTAGCAGAGCCGTGAAGCAGAGCAGGCCTAGGATGTCTGGCCGCCGCTTTGGCTACACTCTTTCGAGATGGAGAACGACATTGGAGGGCTGACACCTTATTCTGGTCAGCCCTCCTCACCCCTACTTGCAAAGAGGAGAGACAGGATTATACCAACATGTAAACCTCAGTTATAAAGTACTGCAGAGAGGCAAATCTGTACTTAACATCATGTTACACAAGTTACATTGCTATTGAGTATGAAAAGTGTAACTGCAAATGTACACCGATAAAAATTAAGTACATACATTGTTTTAAGCTAAACAATACTTCTTGAATACACAATTGGAACCTTTTTTCTTCTTCATCTCCTCTCTTGGTGGATGGTGGCTGGGTATTTTGCGAAACGCTTTACTCTCAGTGGTGCCAGGTCGGCCCCTTCCTCTGCCAGGGCCCCGTTTAGCGGGTCTGTCCACCACAGGTGTTCTGGCTGGACTCTGGGTTTGAGGAAGGGCTTCGAATTGCTCAGTCATGATACTTTTGTCATCATCTGCAGTAGTGAGGGATTAATAAAAGAGATTCTCCACATTACTACCTAGTTTAGTACAAAAAACATATAAAGAAGAAACAAGCTTCATGGTTTTAGCTAGTTTTTAGGTATAAAAATATATTAGATATACAATAAATGTCTTAAAGAGGTGGTATTATGCTTTTTGGCTTTCCCCCTCTCCTTTATTGAGTTATATATTTTTTGTGCATGTAATAGGTTTGCAAAGTGAAAAAGCCCACAGTCCACCCCAAAGAGAGTTCCCATCTCCCACAGAAAACACTGCTCTGAACTGCCTGAAAACATAACGCTCGCCAAGCAGCTAGTCCGACAGGCCCTCAAAAACACTGAGTTGCAGTACACACCTCTCTCCCTTCCAACATTAGCTAGACTCCAGGCAGTCAATGGACATAAAGCTGTTACCGTGATGTAGAGACAGAGCTTGGTTAAAACGTTATGGATGAAAGATACTTTTACATTTACATTTTGCTACAGATTAATAACTCACCACTCTGAAATTCTTGCTCCAGTCCATGTTGCTAAGCTGGTAAGGGGATACACAGCTGAACCAAAGCCGTGTTTACCGGCTTCTCACTGACCTGCCCTTCTCTGCTTCTGATTGGCTAGTAGTCCTTAACTAGAAACTGCACATGTGCAACTCCCAACAAAGATCATGTAGAGGCAAGATGTATCACTCCATAGCTAAAACAAAGCGTTCAACACACAAGGTGAAAAGAGAAGCTTCAGCAATCTGCAGTATGATAAAAATATAGTGTTTTTTGAAAATTAAACCATGTAACCTTGTTCTGGTACAACCCCTAAATAAGATTTTGAACCTGAAAATGAGCATAATACCACCTCTTTAAATATTTATTTTAGAAGTGATTCATCAATTTTACAAGTTCTGGGTACCTTGTGAGTCCATCCAGCCACTGTCTGTATCTAGGATGGAGACATCCATGGTGGTTTCATCATTAGCTTCCTGGTAGAGCACATCAGAGGTCTCTTCCACCTCCTGACCAATCTCGATGTCTTTCTCCACCTCGCCCATCCTCTCTTCCCCCTCATGCTCTTTATCCACCGCTTTCACCTCTTTCTCTTCACCTATATCATCAGCACCAACGTCCTCCACTTTCTGCACTCCTGTTTGGTCTTCCTTTACTGCTGCACACTCCCCCTTTTCCCATTTATCCCTATTTGTTTGTTCCTCTTTTTTATCCTCACCCATCCCTTCATCTGTGCCACCTTCGACTGGTTGATCATGCTCAGAGCATGGAGACAAGTGGGAACTGTCTGTCGCAAGCTCCCCATCATCACTGTTTTGGGCACTATGACTCCATTCTTCTGCTCCAGACTTGGGATCTTCTTCCACCATCTGATCGCCTACCGTCAGCCTCACCACCTCTTTCTTTTGCTCTTCTTTCCCAACTTCTATGATTAGACCCTCCTCTGCTTGATTTGTCTTGGGGAGCACTGAAACTTCACCTTCCTCCATCATCTCTTGAGGCTCTTCAGCAATCTCAATATCATCCTCTTCATCTGCTTCTTCCTCTACTTGTGCTTGAGGTATAATGATGATTGGGGAGGATAGTTTTGGCTTTGGTGAGCCTTTATCCACAATGCTTAAATCCTGAACAGCTTTTGAGGTCTCCTGGGTTTCTATTATTTCTAATCTTGTAGGTGTCCCATGCTCATGTGTTATCTTTTTGTCATCTTTTTTTGTGCTCTCTCCTAAAGACTGAAATGATGCTGAAGGTATGTCTGAGTTTGCCATTTCTGGTTCATCCCTTCTTTCTTCTGAGTCCTCTGATATCTGTATTTGTTCATCTAACTCTGTCTGTTTATTATCAATCTTCTCAGACTCTGGATCCTTCTCTGATTTGATCTCTGGTAATACATCTTTCATTGCCTTCTCTCCAGTGACTTGGGCTTTTGAGGGTGTATCATCTGGAGACTTGGGGGAGGTGGGAGTTAGGGGGGCTTTGCTTCCAGTTTCTGTAAGAGTGAAAGTAAAGGAATTGTCTGGTGGGATGGGAGAAGCCTCTCTGGAGGGGTCTTTTTCAACGTCTACCTCAGGGATTGCTTGGATCTTTATGTCACCAGGCAGGCCACTCTCCAAACGAAACTCAGTCAGTCTTTCTTTTGAAGCAGTTAATGGGATTCTTAGGCGATCAGGTTTTCCTACACTTGTCACAGCTTTTTCAAGAATCAGCGTCGTCTTGACTGGTGCATCTTTCTTTTCAAACACTGTTTTTTGAGCGATCTCAGGGATACTTCCTGTATCATCTTGTTCTTGCATTCCTTTTTGAACGCCTTCAACTTCTGTGGTTCCAAGCTCCTCCTCAACTTCGCTCTCCATAGAAGGGAAACGTTGGTGCGGAGAGTCCCCAGGACTGGGTACATCAGCAGGAGATGGCATGGGCCCTGAGTACTCACTGAAGACACAGTAGCCTAGTTCCTCCTGCTGGCTCTCCCCTCTCACCAGTCTCAAGGTCTGATCTCCCAAAGCAAGCTTGGCCAAAGAACTCCCCACCAGAGCTGATACATTGGTGGGAACGGACTTTCGTCTCATGTGATCAAGCTCCCTCCTCTCTACCGATAGCCGAGGAAGGGCTCCAGCCAGATCCAACATCTCAGAGAGGCTGCCTGAGTGTTCAAAACATTTGTGCTTATCGGAAGATGTTTCTACGTTGGTGAGGTCATCTTCTTCAGATAATTCAGTAGCAGTTGGGGTAATGGAGACAGCTGGAGGAAGCTGCTGTTGGCTTTCCACAGATGGTGTTGAAGGGTAAAGCTCAGATTCATCAAAGCTTCCACTGATTGGATGCAAGCTTTCGGAGAAGGCCAGCGACTTCTCTTCTTTCATTGTCTGTCTTGCCACAGACCCAACAGTAATGTTTAGGGAGAGGCTTCTTTGTTGTAATGACCTCTTACCAGGGGATGCTCTGGCTTTTCTCTCATGTTGTTCCTCGAGGTTCTGGATAATGCTTTCAGTTTCCTCACTTAATTTTGTCTCTGCTGCTGTGCTGAGTTCGTAATAGCTTTGGGTTTGTGATGACTCTGCTTCGTGGCTTTTGGAGGATGTCTCAAAGTAGGTTTTTGCTCCTGACTCATGTTCTGCAAACATATCTGAAGTGGCTTTAAATTCTGTACCAGGTTCTGGACTTGAGATGACTGGTTCTTGCCTTTGGTCCACTTTCTGAATGTCAGTCACTGGCGTCTCATGTAATCTTACGTCAGTGCCACTATCTTGGTGCTCCTTATTTATCCCTTCAACCGTCTCTGGTTTTTCCTTGCTTTCATTTAAAGGAGTTCCCGATTTGCTTGGTGAGGTAATCCCCTCTTTGTCTTCCTCCTTAAGATTTGATAACTCCTCTGTCAGTAAAGACTGTTTTGCTTCTTTTGCTTTGGACTCCACAAGCAGGTGGCTTTCAGCTGCCTCTTCTACTACATCTTTTCTGTCTTGGTTACCCTGCTCAATTACGGGGGTGTCAGAGAGCTCTTTCTCTTTCACAGAGGGAGGTGGAGGTTCAGTCGAGGTGAGATCTGCACCTTCGGGGGTTTCTCTTTCAACTACCAACTGCTGAGGTAGCGATGCCTCTTGAGGTTCATCTTCTTTCAAAGCCGACTCACACGATGCCTTACTGATACATTCTTCTGGCTGGGCTGTGAGTTTGAAGGATACAGTACAACTTTGTACTGAGTCATATTAGCTAAAGGTTTAGCTTGAAGCATCCACAAAAGCTAGCCAATACAGTCAAGACGAAGCCTTCTGCACATATATACAGTAGCTCTCCATCAGGCAAAACACACAGCACAGTGTATTTTGCAGCAGGCCAACAGCAACAGCACAAGGGGGGAGCACAGCACCTAAATTAGCGTGCAGTACTGGAATGAAGGTATGAGCTGCATGATGTTAGATGACATGAAATAAATATACAGAAATGTATTGAATTCCTATTGCAATACACAAGGATTGACATAAAATGGTCAACCTGATGATAAAGAAACATTTGATGTAATTTTGTTTTATGGTGTCATTACAGCTTCTACTGCAAGTACAGGAATACTGTAGGTGTAAATGAATCTTTATATTGCTTGGAAAAAAATGTTTATGTAGAAAGGGTATATTCTTGATTCAATTAATCGTATACATAAGGATGATGATACATGTCCAATGAGGGTGGATTGTAATGCCCAAAGTGTGTTCCTTGTAACAATAGGAAAACAGAAGTATCCTTGAAATGAAATGAAAACAACACTCAAAGCAAGTGATATTCAACAGACTTAAAATACATTCAGAACTGATTCATGAAGCACCCATTCATGTAGGTGTACTCAGAAACACCTTTTTGCACACAATATTCCAGCAAAACCCATATAAAAATATACACACAACTAATTATAATAACACTTAAGTCTACAAAGGTTGACAGTTTAGACAGTGATATTTGCATTTGCAATGTAGCTGGCAATACAAAAGTGCAGAAATGATCAACTACAATATGGTTGATCAGGTGTTCTAATGTCACTCTAATGAAAAGCAAATGGTTATGTTTTGCATGAAAAAGCACACAATCAAAATGCTACGTCACACCATTGTGCACATGGCCACTTCAGGTACTGGAGCACAAGCGTTAGGATTTAAGAGCAACAAAGCTGCAGAAAGTTTGGCAGCAAAGCCTGGGTTGCACAACAGTTTATAAATCAAGAGCAGGAAGTCGGTGCACCGTGTACCTATTAGCAGAGCACAAGAGGATCATACAAATAGGTAATGAATAGAAATTCACTCCAACAGGCTTACATAGTGAATACAGTAATTCACACATACAGTATACTCGCACAAACTGCAAGCACGCACACAAAACCCATAAAACCACACACACCTTTTTGTGATGTGCTGTGTTCACCTTGATGACTTCCTCCATTGAGGACCTCAGGTGTCTGGGCTTGCTGGCAGCCCAAAGCCTGGGGCTCTGTTAAATAATCTGTCTGCTCTAAGAGCAAGTCTCCAGGCTGCTCATGTGCCACTTCCTCCAGGTAACTGTTGGGCTCTTCAGGAGCCTCCTCATCCTCATCCTGCTGTTGACTGACAACCTCTACTTTATCTTCTTTGATCAGGGAAGGGAGACACATGGATGAGACATGGAGGACAATAAACTGGGGTTACAAGAAACTTTCAGCTCTGATGGAGATGCATGGGATGCAATCAACACAACTTCTATGTGTAGACTTGACAGTAGATAAACACTGATGTAAAAGATACTTTATTAAGAGTTTGCATATTTAACTTAAC
The DNA here is from genome assembly GCF_021292245.1 of Micropterus dolomieu. NCBI lineage: Eukaryota > Metazoa > Chordata > Actinopteri > Centrarchiformes > Centrarchidae > Micropterus > Micropterus dolomieu. Next base: position 15,639,750 of record NC_060150.1, on the reverse strand, counting down.
CTAATAGAACATCTTACTACAGTTGTAGAAAGTTGAAAAACAATCTTAGATTATGTTCTGTTTATTGATAAATAATTGTCCTTAGCCCTAAACCATGTAGTGTGACCATATGATTCTACATTTTGATGATCGCATACCACTTGCAAGGAGAGCATCATTAGAACACAGACTGCACTGTTCTCTATAAGTAAAGAGCTGAAAGCCAAACTGTGATTTACTCCTTGAGAAAATCAATAGACAAAATGAGCGAAGGAACAACAGAGGAGGTGTTTTGAGGGGGACGCAGACTAGTGGGATGAAGGGCTCCAGTGGCAGGTTATGTACTATAGCCTAAAAGGGTGGAAGGATGTTTGTGTTGTGTAACCATAGTGTCCAGGGTTGACCCCTTAACACATGATTAGAATGTGTTAGAAACTAATAATGTTAAAATGAAGTGTGAGAAGGCCAGGACAGTGTTGCCCATGCTGTAGGCTCCTTAAAGGTGATGATCTGCTGACATGCAACTGCAACAGAGAACCCTGATATTAAACACCGAGGACCAGAAGAAAGAGGAGCAGTTTTTCTTCTCATGCAAGTGGGGGCCATGTTTTGATCTCTCGAAATGCTCAAGGCCGTGTGTTTGGTGTCTTCTTTTAGAGCAGAACTATTCTTACCACTCTCACCACCATTCACGCTCTCATCCTGAATGGTCTGAGTGGCTGGAAGTGTGTGTAGGAGTACCTTGTGCCACGGGCCCAATCTGCTCAGCGGATGGAGATGGGGGAGGGGAGGGAGGCAAATTGGCTGAGTCATCCACTGCGAAGGGAGAGAGAGAGAGAGAGAGAGACAACGCCGGGAAGACAAGACATGGGTGGGAGGAAGGAAATGAAAAACTAATAACTCTGCTGACCTTATCTCCGTAGAGGCTGCCTACATACAAGTTTGGAGCAATGCTCGTCATGTGTGTTTGTTTGATGCTTAATGTCCAGTGCAGATGGTTGCAGATAGAGCACCAACTAACCTCAGATGGTGTAAAATATCAAAAAAAAATTCACATTATTGTAACTTAATATTCAGATTCAACCAGAAAAACTAATCAAAAGACACTGAAGAAACGTATTGTTTATATTCATACGGGTTCTCCCAGGTGTACAAAGTGTGCCTGGACATATTCACGTCATAAAAAGTAACCCACCTAATAACCAGCTTAATCCTTATTTCCGTCCAATTTTTCCTGTTTTCCCCTTCTCTCTCCTCTCATTCTCTACATTTTCTGTCTTTCTGTATCTTTCTCTTCCTCTCTACTAGCACTTCTCTTTGTCCTTTTCCCATTTCTCTCAATCCTTGCAGACATCAGTCCGAATATTTTAGCATTTTGCTGTAAATCTGACATCCACCAGCCCGTGTTTCCAAGTTATAGTGATAGTTAGTGATAGATATGATGCTTTATTGTATTAGTAAGATTTAGTAACTTTTAGCCAACCGCAAAATCATAATTTAGAGCTTGGAGGTTTTTTTTCTCCTTAGTGTGAAGTGTAAAATCTTTAAAGCAAGCATGTTTCTCAAAGGCAACCATATTCAGTGTGCTCCACTACAAAATAAAAAAACTTTATTGCAACAAACCTTCTACCCTTATCATAGGCATAGAGCTTTCTGATCCAATTCCGGAAAAGTCCTGCATACACTTCATAGGTTTAATTACTTGAGCAGTTTAACCCACAAGAGGCCCATCACCAAGTGTCTTGGGGGACCACAGCAATGTCCTTCAACCGTAGAACTTTTACAGTAGACTCTTCAAGTGCCTCCTGGGGATTGACTGCGCTTGCCTGGCACCATGGAACCAATCACGTTTACCCACAGCTGCGGACCCATCTGGCAGTATGTGCAGGCAGTCCAACCAATGTCAGTGACCCAGTGCTGCTGGATGCACATGCTCACACACACACACACACACACACACACACACACACAACGTGTCCATGTTCCTACCTGTCACTCCAGGATGTGCAGCTGCTCCACCGTGGTATCCATTCTCCCTGTAGGCAGAGCTGTAGGCGGAGTAGCCATTCTCGCCATTCTCTTGACCGTTTGAGGACCAGTGCTCGTCTGGCTGCCGACCGTCTGCCATGCCTGCCTGCTGGGACACCGGGGAGGGCACAGGTCACCTGTTGGAACAAGTGGCGCGGTGGAGAAAGAGAAGAGAAAGACAATATTGAGCTTTTCACACGCAGAAGGAGGGAATAAGTAGAGCTAGAGATGATACAAATGAGGGGAGTCAAAATGTGCAGCAAAAATGAGCAGCCCTCTGAAGGCCCTCCTCTCAGCTCACTCTGATAAACGATGCAGACTGCATGGTGAAGCTTAAAAATCAGCCACCAGAGGGAGTAAGGTGCAACATTATTCCTCTACTTGCTCAGCCAACTGGTCTTTGTCACAGCATCCACATGCTGAGACAAGAGGGAGAGACTAAAATACCTGTACCCTATTGTATTTCTCTTTCTTTTCACTTTTACAGTGTGTGTTACTCCAAAAAGCTTCCAAAAAGTGGCTTCAATGTTTGTTTCCTGTGAGCTTAACAGGTGGGGCATGACACCATCACCATATGCATAAACATACACATTCACTGTGACGTGCTTCAAATTCAAGGATAGCCCAACTGGTGTGTGTTTACAGCTCAAGATGCGAGCATCAATCCAAAACACAACAATCAATAGATGAGTAAAAAGCATCCAAAATATAATTCCCAGAAATCTAAAATATGTGATGCTGTAAAGATAAAACAGTTAAGGTGCACTGCAGCGTACAGCCTATGTGAACACACCCTTCATATTTCCTCTCAACCACAGATAAGGAGGTTGTTACCATGGCAACCAGAACAGGTCTTATGGGGGTCCGGCAGATGGGTTTGACAGGCTTGCCCCATTCAGACAACAAAGTGCTCCATACAACACACGACTCAGGACAAATAAGTGCATCATGTGACAGTCAGCAGCACCTATTAGCCCCCACCCCCTTCACCACAGTGCAACAAGCTCTTGCCCACCAGTTATAATGACAAAAGGTTTGTCCCAATCAAGTATGCACTACTAAAGTATCTACATTCTAATCAAGCATGTACCCTTATAAAAGCAGCCTTTCCCCTTTAGAGGAAACACATAATATTGCTTTTTAAACAAGATTAGCGGGGGGCCCTCTATTGCCTTGCAGGCTAGCTAGATAGTGTCATTATCGTCAGACAGCTGCAGCTAATTTCATCATAAACAAATCATCACGGACACTCCTTTCCCTCTCCCTCCTTTTCTCATGTCCTTTCTTTTCTACCCCATGCAGCTTTTCTATCACCACCAGCTTCTTGTAACTGCAAAGCCCAAACTCTGACCGGGTCTATTAGCTGTTTTGTGTAGCTTTTTATAATTTTTCCCACTTCCCTCCTCTTTTCCATTCCATTTGAACCATCTTTGTCTTTCTTATTCTTTCTTTTCTGTCTTCCTCTCCTGCCAAACCCTGTGCATTTCTCATTTCTCTATTATTTTTTAGCTTTTTTAGCTTTTTTAGCTCACACTGATCGGTTTCAACATATTTTCATTACAAAAATACATCCACAAGCAAAAATGACATATCCACTAGCCACACCTTGGTATCAGTCTTCTCATGGCCAGAAACTCTGGGCAAGAAAACACATTTCCCAAATTGTCAAACTGTTTGAGGTTTTCCACCATGCTAAGAAACAAATAATCTGAGAGAATCATTGTTTGCTTTTTTGAGGGACATGAGCCTAAACTCAGCAGCTTCAGTCCTAAAATTATAGTATGAGCCTTTTTGGAAATAGAGTCTCCCATTCTCTTTTGACTCCATTTCTCTTCCCTCCTCATTTCTTTCGAAGTCTCCTCTCCTTCCCTGCAGTTCTGCATGACGACAGGCTCACAGTGATCAGAGCTTATGTCTGGTGCAGTGGGAAGACGTGAGGATCAGAGGAGAGAGAGAGAGCGAGAGGGGAAAAAAGAAGGAGAGGAGGAGAAAGACCTACTGACACTCAAAGATACTGGGCCAAACTGTCTGACTGAGGCTGTCAGAGGCGAGTCAAGTCCCAGCTGTTGCTAGGGAAGAAAAATGGTGTGCTGACAGCCAGATTGTGCTGATGGTGGTTTATAATTGTACTGACCCGCTTTCAGCTGCTGTTTCGGCAATGTTATGCCACACTTGGCATTCTCACATTGTCCATTCAAAGGATGTCATAAACCTTGGCAGCTTACATAAATCCTTTGTGTTCTCATTTCATAAAAAGGCACTTAATTGCAGAGAAAGCAAACACAACACAACACAACACACCTTTAACCCAAATGCATTACCACCCCACAGTGGTCCACATCTACCGCACATACCTCTTTTATATTTGTTGGCTTACTGGCTGTGTTGATGTTTTTATATATTAGAATGACTCATCTACCAGCAGACTGTACAATACTAAGAACCACTGGCCTTCTAATACAAGGTGGCTTCAGAAAAACTGGTATGATTGGTGGCGACTCGTTACCAATTGAACCTTGTAGATTAAAGCTAAAACCAGTCTTTTGAGTTGTACTGACCTCCTTTTCTATATATAGTTTCTAGTCAACAGTATTTCAGGCATTCACCATTCCTGACCAAGGTCAATGATATAAACCAGGTTGAAAACCTTGTTGTGCATGACTTCTTATTCGTAAGCACCGGCCTATCAGGTAATACTTTTAGCTGTTTAGCTAACTGTTTACATTAAATTAGCTAATTGCATACATTACCTTAAGCCATTTCATCATGTATCCATTATTTCTGGTTGTCCATTTTAACCATTTATCCATTATGCTACTTAGCTAACTCAATTAATTAGGCTTTCCATTACTTTAAGCCAGCTATTAACCATTTATTTATTTAGGCTGCATAGCTAACTCAACCATTTAGGCTACTTAGCTAACACAACTATTTAGGCTATTCATTTATTTAAGCTAAACTATTTCAACCATTTATCCATTACTTTAAGCTATCTGTTTTCACTTTTTTGTCAAATATTATTAGCTGACTACTTGAACAATTTATATAACAGTTTAAAGAAACAAGCTATGTATTTTAGCCATTTACCGATTACCTCAGTTACAGTAACTTACTTAGTTACTTTTAGCTAACTGTTTAGACCACTGCGCAATCGGCTTATCTATTATTCTTATTTAGTAACTTTAATTTAGAATTGGGTCAAATTTTTATGTCTCAGAGGGACAATTTGGCTTACAAACAGCAGTCAGTCAGTCAGTGAATAAACAACAGATACTGAAGTCATGACAAAGGGCTTATTTTTCTCCTGATGTCTGGATTTGCCCACTCTCAAGGCCTTACTCTCCAGACCCCTGTCATCCTCCTGCGGTTAACATGATCTGACATTGCCCTCTCTTTTGCCTCCCTTTTAGCTATTTAGCAGTCTTGTATTAGAGAGAAAAGGATGCAGAGTGTAATGAGAATCCTTCCAAACATAACACCACCAATGAAGACTTTTCTGCACTGATGGAAAGGTGACACCAATTACCTCCTCAATACACTCTGAAGCTCAGTGTGCAATTTGCTTTGTGGCTAGCTAAAATATTGCTTTTATGAGCAGGAAAACCTAATTAAAGACTGATGTGGCAATTACCTACAGAAGAACTGATCTCTGCAATTCAGATAGGTAAAACCAACCTCCTCTTCAGCTCTAAAATAAACCTCATCAACCCAAAGCATGTGACTTTAGCCTTTACCCCTGAGATACTTTATTAATAGAAATGTAGTTTTCACATATACATAACCCCAAAACATATAATGTTTGACGATTATATTTTCAGAAAGGCTAGAAGTTAGCAACTGCTCAGCACATGAACCATCACACTGTCAAATTCCATTACATCTTGGGATTGATGTCTTAAATTGAACATGCCAACGTGATCACTCACAGAGAGGAGGAGAAGGTGTGGCACCAGGCCTGAGGCTCGTCTGACTTGAGTGGGCCTTTTCTCCCTCTTTCTTTTGTCTTTCAGCACCGTCGTCAAGCACTCTGATGGCCCCCCTGCTCCATTTTGTTCTACCTTCCAGGCCCAGTATCGCTCTTCTCTACCGACTCCACTCCACCCTATCCCTAATCCGACCTCACTTCCCTCACCGTCTGCGCCTCTCCCCCACCACCACCAACCGCACCCCAATCTGGGTCACTCATCACGCCCCCATGAAGCGCCGCTCACATCGGAATGTCACCATCCATTTAGGAGGGAGGAATCTCTGGCAGCCAGTTTCAGTAGGCCAACCTGGCCTTAATCCTTTGTGTGAGCGCACAAGTGTGTGTGCGTTTTGTGACTCTGTTAAGTGTGTATGTGTGTGTGTGTGTGTATGTCTGAAAACCTTCATGTTCGCATCTAGGATCAGCTTGGTCTCTAATTTTACCTATTATTTTCTACACACCAATCATGATGGGATGGGATGATTAATAGTATAATTTTATCTCTGAACATTATTTATGCACATATTAATAATAATAATCCATTATTCATTCCTGTGCCTGAGTTCTTCTTTCTCTCATGTTATACTTGAACTTTATTATATATATATATATTTATATTTATTGTCAATAAATGTCTGTCTTCTCTGCCCTCCATTTGGTAAGCAGCCCTGGGTTTTGAATTTGCATTTTAAGTATTTTGCAAATTTTCTCTTAATAAAATCTTAAAAATGATAAACTGAGAATATTTTGGCAACTGTAGACTAATCAGATACAGGAAATATTTCCAGGAAAATAAGCAGTTTTAGAAACCATGATACAATAAGAAGGTCACTGGTTTGTTTTTCAACATCTAATCATTATGTCCAGAAACGTATTTGCTTGGTTATTAACTACTTTACATTCCCTGCAGGTCTAATATTATCTCAGTTAAGACAATGACATGATAAGAAATTGACTTTTTTATTTTATTGTTTATCTTTAACTGAATAAAGCCAAAGTTGGTGTGCCAGTGATATTTACCGTCTTTCAAATATTAGTTACACTATTGAAGGCATTTTAGTATCAACACAAAACTAATTGGCAACTATTTTGATAATTAGTTACTCTGCCATTTGTGTATCCATGAAATATTACATACAGATCAGGGTTTGAGACTGAAAGTACACTGGAGAAAACCTCAGATGTTGTAACACACTGTAGACGGCCTGTTTAGTAGCATGTAGTTTTGAGTATGAATTAGAAAATCTAACCTTCATCAAAGCACTGCATTTTTTTGAACAGCGTCAATATTACAAGCCGTGCAGTGGATGATAGGTAACTGTCACACAAAACAGTAGGGAGGAGTAGGACAGTCAAGGTTGCTGTGACCTGTAATCGACCCTGAATCCAGCGACTTCTTCAACAACAGCAGCAGACGGCGGATTATGTTTAGTTGACTCAGCAACACATGTGGGGGATTGAAGCACAATGAGCATTGCCAGTTAAGTGTGAATGAACGGAGTATATGGGAAACACCAGCATGACGAGAAAAGCACGCGCGCACACACAAGCACACGCCCATGTGTAAGCGGTGCCAGACTGATTCCACTCCTTGCAGATTAAGTACCGTAATAACAGCGGAATAGGTGCACTGAGATTATGTGACTGAAACATGACAGATGAATCACAGCATGCAAAAGAGGTGCAGTGTTTTTAACAAGGCTTTATTATTCCTCAAAAACCCTCCATGACTTGAAATCAAATAAATATACATACAAATCTGTACATTTATCTCTATATATCTAAAATCTATGCATTTAGTAAATCATTGCCTTTTAGTCAATAGTCTTTTCAAGTATATAAATCAGAAAACATGACTTATAGAAGTCAAAAATTTTAAATAAGACTTATCTTATTAATTGTCTATCCATAAACTGAGGATGCCCTGTGCAGTATACACATTCCCACCAAATAAGTGCATCTAGTACTGGATCTTCTCCCCCATCTTTGATCACAGAATGAATCTACTGACTGCAAGACTTGCTGAACTAAGCCATAGTGGCTGGAAGTGGGTGTGGGGTAAAACAGCAATCAACAATTTATAAAGTTCAAAATAAAACACAGACAAAATAGTAGTGATCACAATAACAGTTTGCCAACACCATCATCCTAATTTATTCATATTTATATTACTTACTTACTTAACTACAGAAAAACCTAATGTTTTTTTTAAAGTAAATGACAGTAAACATTGTCCTGCACTGCATCAACCGTTTTCTAATTGCCAAAAGTCAACCCCACCTCCCCAAAAGGATAATATACTGAAGGTATATAATGTATAATGACATATTTGTATAACACTAAAACCATTATAATCACTACATTAAAAAATATTTTTTGCGCTATCAGCGCCCTGCTAATTAAATTTTGCTTGGCCTGTTCTGATGAACTGATTAATATTATTGGATATGAGTTTTTTTAGAGGAAAGTCAAGCCAATTCAAGAGAATTAAAGGTTGAATTTAAATCAAACTGACTCAAACTTACTGCTGTGTCCTAACTCAGATTTATTCCCTCCTCTCACTGCCTTCATGCTTGCTTTGCCTTCTCTTTAGTTTCAGATACGTATCTCATCAGAGGAGTAGATGCTTCCTGGCACAAATCATCCCCACCCCTCCCCCCATGGTGATGTCATTGTTCCCATGGTAATCTGAAACCCAGGGTGGGAGGGGCTGGTGGTGGTCAGGAGGGGATGCTGGGATGCAGAGAGCGGACCACGTTATGGATCCTGAAATAGGTCAACAGATCCTCCAGGCAGAGCCCCGGGGTCCTTCCTAGCTGCACTGACACAAATTGGGGCCGAGCCATTTAAATTCATCAATACACTGATAGCTGGTTGCTGGTTGGGCTGTTGATGTCATTTTAGGCTGGTGCTGATGGGGTTGGTATCATAGTGTAGCATGATTATGTTATAATAAAAGCTAGAGCGGAATTTCAAAGAGATAAATAATGACATCTTCCCATTTACAAAGGTCAATGCTTTCATTACAAACCAATATCAACATAGTTCAAGTCAACCATTTTGTAAGACAATGCAAAAAAACCTTGTCCTTATGACACCTTAAACTTGCAATCCCTCGTCACATATGAGCAGTTCCTGTTAAGTAGGATTTTTTCTTGAAATTGTTCAATTTTAACACATTTTAGGGGTGTAAAGAGGTAATAAGCAAAAACAAGAGAAAAGTCATAAGACGGCTGTGTAGCAGAAATAAGACTAAAGTGATCCAAAATGATTCAGTTTATTAATTAATCATCTTCATTTATCATTCCATATGTTCTAGTGGTTAGGATTCCTGGTTTCTACCCAGACAGCATAGATATAAGAAGTATAGATATACATCCAATCACACCATGTCGCCTTACAGTAACAGATCTGTCTCGTCAAGTGTCAGCTACTGTGTTGTGTTGTCTGGTGTCTTGCCTTGTAAATGGAGTTATTGTGACTTTGTTTTTAGCACCTTGGACCGTGAGAAACGGCTTTTCGTTCATTTGTATCCTCTGCATGTGGATCAGTGACAATAAATGACCGTGAACTTGAATTGTGAAGCAATTGAAAATTATGAATTAACTCCTGTATTTTGCTGATTAATCATCGCTTAAGTCATCTGTCAAGCAACAATGTCAAAACATTTTGTTGTTTCCAGCTTCTCAAATGTGACAATATGTTGCTTTTTCTTGCCATACATAAAATTTTTGGATTGGTAGTCAGACAAAAAAAGCATTCTGACGACATCAAGAAATTGGGAAATTGTGATGACCATTATTTAATTATTTCTGACATTTTACAGACCAAATTATACAATAATTACATAATTACATAATGGCTAGTTGCAGCCCTAAAACACACACTGCTTTCTTGGACTTTCCTGGGAAAATTCTCCTACAGCACTAAAATGATGTTTTACAGTATGTCTCAGGCAGCAGCAACAGCAATTAGTTGAGAGTATCAATAGACCATGGACCACAAATATACAGTATAAATAAAAGTACGCCATCAACAAAATTCATAAAACAGATGATAGACGGGTGATCTAAGGCATGAAACGCTACAGCAAAGAAATGCCTAGAGGATACACATTTTGTACATGTACACCTGCTAATTGTCTCAACCACAGATAAAGTGAGCAACAGCTGTGAAATTTTCGAGCTCTCTGCTGTGTTCCCCTATAAAACGTCCTGTCTCTTCTGCACTAAGTCCCTCCCTCCCCAGCCATCTAGCATTTTCACTCGTCCATCATTGGCTGAGTGAATTGTGATGACAACTTTCCACCTCCTGGCCCACGCCCTGCACGCCCATACACACTTACACTTATGCTCTGCTAAAATCAACCCAAACACATGCACAAACACCCACAAACTCAACCGCGTACACTCAAATGCATCCACAAAGCTCAATCCAGAACTCTCAGAACATGAGCTAAATATAGACACACACAAATAGAAGACTCTGAAACAACATTTACAACCAAATCATTATTCAGTACACTTGTTCTATCATTTAATTCCCTGTCATGAAAGTCAAACATGTTTAAGCAGCAAAAGCTCAAAACATGAGATTAGAGTTTCAAGCTAATGACTGCTTTTTTTTGGCGGTCAAAAATATCTTGCATGACATCAACCCAAACAATGGCCCCTTCTAGCTTCCCACATGTTGCGGAGCATAATTCCCCCTCTATTATATACCCATGGACAGCCATGCTAATCATCTGGCTGAGTGCAGCCGCTCAGATCTGGCTCCCGGGCCTCATGAGTCATGGGAAAAGTGAGTGTGAAATGTCATGGAGTAGAAGCAGTGCGCAGTATACCATCTGGCAGCAGTCCATGTTTTTGCTTTTCTTTTAGTTATTTAGGTGTCAGATGAAACTTTCTCTCTAGCTCAAGAGGATACCTGCAAGGCTCTTTGCAGTTTAATGGTTCAATCTGGAATTTATAGCAGCATGGCTCTAGATGGCAATGTTGGACTTAATTAACAGATACCCCTATTCATGGTTCCCATGTTTGACATCTGTGGTTTTGAGAGAAATGTATCAATAAACTTTGGATGAATTGCCATTAAATTTGGTACAGACAATGCCTCTTCTCCTCAAGATGAACTGCAATCACTTGATCCTCTCACTTTTCCTCCTGCGCCGTCATCAGGTCAAAATGTTTATTTTGTTACTTTCGCTCATGACCAAATACCTGCAAAACTAATGATATTGCCATAGTGCTAACTAGCAAGCATCTTAGCATGCTGATGTTAGCATTTAGCTCAAAGCACCACCTGTATAGCCAGAGCTGTAAGCGTGGCTTTAGACTTGTTTATTAACATCTATGTTTTTTTGTTAGCTTACCTACCTTGAAAAGCTGTCTTCACTTATGGATGAAAGAGACAAGCGCTGAGTTGAGGAGTCTGTACAGACCTGCGTGAAAAAAGAGGGAGACAAAGAAGAGGGAATGCGTTAGGACATAAATAAACAGCAGCACAAGTTGAACACTTCTCCCAAAAAAAGAGTTATGTCACTGGTGCTGACAAAGATCTAAGCCCATTTAATTCACCGACAGGTTTAAGCTCTAACCTCTGAATCCAGCCTAGCTAGTCCAGAATCAAATGAAGGGCTTTTTACAAGACAGCTCTCATCTCAGTCTTGTGTTAAACACAGCCGTGCATGTACACAGCAGCTTAGCTCTGTCACCTAGAGTCTCCCAGCAACATTAATCCAAACCTCAGCGTGGCCTTGTCTCTCTTCTAAGCTGCAGCTGATGGGCTGTACACAACAACAAGGCCAAAGCCAATCTAATCTATTCAGAGTGTGTGCATTGGTGTTTGTTGACTGCATTTAATTTTTTTGTGATCACATATCACAGGATTGCGTCTTGCATTTCATGTTACCTAAATTTTTAAATCAGACTTGTTTTATATTAAAGCTAATGGTATTATTCTCTAGCATTGCTCACATTATCAAATTTCCCTGAGAAATGCATAATTTTCTTGTCATTTTCTTTTATCTTTTAATTTATTTTGTTTAATTAGATGGTATAAAATGTTAGTGTTTGAAAATTCTTTAAAAAAAAAAATAGAAAAAAGTATTATGTTTCCATTTGGAATACTGAAAAGTTGTATGGAATGGCACGGATGTAACCTTAAAGGAATAGTTCTATATTTTGAGACATGCACTTATTTACTTTCTAGCCGAGAATTAGATAACATAGCCTAGCTCATGTATGTAGTTCGATAAATATGTTGCTGGAGCAGCCGGTTAGCTTAGCTTAGGGAACGGGGGGAAACAGCTAGCCTGGTTCTGTCCACAGTTAACAAAATTCACCTCCCAACATCGTAAAAGCTCGTTAATTAACCCATTATATATTTTTTGTTTTAAAATTCCCGCGTTAGAAACAGCGGTTCACATTTTTACAAGGGTTTAACGTTATGTAAAGAACAATTTCTTTCTGGCATGGCGATTAGTCATGATAACATTTAAGTTTTTGTATAGATTAAACAAAGAAGATATAATACGTAAATTAGTAAGATGTAAAAGTGCTGATACATGGGATTTTGTTTGGAAAGAACTGGGCTAACTGTTCCCACGATCTTTATGCTAAGGTAAGCTAAGCTAACCACTAGCTACTGGCAATGAGCCTTATATTCAACCAAATATACAACACTGGTGATGATCTTCTTATCCCACTCTCAGCAAGAGAGTGAATAAGCATATTTTCCCAAATGCTTTCTTTAAACAAAATCGAAAGCTGAGAAACATTTGATACAAAAACAGACCGGTGTTCAAATGAATGAATGTGACAACAGTGTGAGAGAAAAATTAGAGAAACAGAGGTCAGTAGGATAGTTTTCAAGGCAACCGCAGGGATGATAATAAACCAAAAAGAAATCAAAGTGATTATTTTTCAGAAACAAGTGATTACAAGTGTGTGCCAACTAGGCAAACTCCACTAGTGAGCTGTTTTTGAGATTTGTCAAATTCTTGGATTGGTCCATTGGGGCTGAGCCAGGGGAAGAGTTAAGACTTAAGACAGCCATGAAGAAAGACAGATTTGCACATTTACCCTGCTTTGGGACTATACGGAGGTAGAAAACAGAGCATCCTGTTAACATCAAACCAGTGTGAAAGGACCATTGGGGGGGGGGGGGGGGGGGTTCTGGCGCCAAAACAGGCAGTTGGACAGAGAAAGAAAGAGATAGAGGTTGAAGCAGAGGGACGCAAAGAGAGCGGAGCAGGGATTCTCCAAACAGGAAGCAGGTTGATTTATAGAGAAGAGAGAAAAAGAGGCCTGGAGTGAAAAATAAGAGGAAACTGAATTCACAGAGGAGGAAAGACAAATATTTCTACTAAAGGACAATTCGGGTTTATTGCAGCTTAGGTTGTATATCATTTATTAGCCTACTAGCTATAATAACACTGTAAGAAATTGCTGAGATCTGGGAACATGGCAACATTGCTACCAAGAAGTTTGCAGGGCAAGAAAAGCAAATGACCAATTTACAATGGATGGATTGGGTAATAATTGCATCATCCGCCTTTGTTTCGCTTCCAAAGCTTGGTAAACCTGGGGGTTCGTTAGAAAAACCTGTGTAATAACCAGATGTTTCTTGCTCCTTTAGACTCCTTTTTGGCGAAGTCACATTTTGTTTTTATGCATACGATGTAAACACATAATAGGGTGGTGGCGCTTTTCATATGAACTAATTTTCATAATTGCCCTTGCCAATTAAATTTAATAGATTTACTCTTGAACATTATAAAATTTCACCTAAAATTTTGCCCAGAACTGATGATAGATGAACAAATAGAAAACTACTGTTGTTATGGTCTATTAATTTGAAAGAATGATGAATTGGATTTATAAATCAGGCTTTTGTCATGTTTCTCCACACATTAATTAAGTTTTTTCCTCTAATTTGTTATCCATCTGCTTATAGAAAAGGTATAAATTACTCTTTCAGGGAAACAAGTTAATTAAATAGATGGAGAGACAGAGAATGTGGAGGGAAGAAAATTCTAAGACACAGAGAGAGAAAGAGAGAGAGAAAACAGAAACTAAAGTCACACAGGAAGAAATGTTTCTTCTGGGGGAAGGCTAGCCAGTCAGGGAAGCTTAGCCAGAAAAAGAAAGGGATAGGAGAGGGAAATATTTAGAGAGATGAGGAGTGACCGCCTGGCTCAAAAATATCACGTGTGACAAGAATAGAAGCATGGTACTCAAAGCCATGTTTTTGTCACAGTGAAGGATCCCTCTCTCACACAGCAGTAGGCCCGCCTGTTATGAAACCTAAGTCTATCTCAACATAATTTGTCTCTATCTTTGTTTTCACCAAGTGCACCCATGTTTTTAATCTGACTGAAGAGAACTCATGAGAAATTCACTAGCAAGCGAAGCGAAGACACAAAACTAATTAACAAATTGAAGCAGGGAGTGGGGGGGAATAACAGATTTATGAGTGAATTCCCTAAAACAGTTCTCTTCTTTTTGATCATTGTCATCTTCTTTCTTTTTTTTTTACCACTCTAGTAACTGCACCCACCCTCTGATTTCCACAGCCTGTCTTAAGATAACGTATCTGAAGTATCTGATATCTGATCTCCAAACTCATTAATTGCAGCTTTTACAGGATGAAATGCTGAACATTTTACAATTTCACAATCTTATCAGTAAGCCAAGATGACCATCACCTCCACTGGGAAATCCTGTGGGTCACCAGTTAATGGATGGGCACAAACAGTGAGCACAGTAGTTGTACAAACAAGCAATTTGTCTCAGAAAAAGGAGGAACACAGCTGATGACGCGTTTTATTGTCTTGATATTCGTCTTGACCTGCGAGTTACTCCCAGAAGGGGGGGGGGGGGCAAATGGGTCAAACAAGGCAGAGAGAAGAGGAGTAGGACGGTTAGAGTCAAGGATAGAGGAAGGAGGGGAAGGAGGGGAAGGAGAGGAAGGAGGTCAGAGGCCGACCTAATCCACAGATTTGACTTCATCATCAGAGACGAGGCAAACAGGAAATGAATCCTAATCTCAGCACTGTGCTAAAAGGCCTGATAAACCTTCCTGAACTTTGCTGAACTGAGCCAGGAGAAGAGATAAAGGCAAACATCACAGATATTTCCAGAATAATCTGGTCCAGTTTAATTGAGCGGCCCTTTTCTGCGTTACAGCCAATCCTTTAATTCTGCAATATTGATCTCCCTCACTCTCTCTCTCACACTGCTCATCACACATTAATTATCCAAATCTCAATGTCAATAATTCTCAACCATACCCAGCCCTTTAGGAAGCACAAATAAAACATAGATAAGATAAAGAAAACGCCGCATCGATCATCACATTCAGACAATATCATCACAGGCTTTGAATTTCATTTTGGCACTTCAAACTCCCAAGCAATTTGGGGTTCACTGTTTGCC
>NC_060150.1:15585075-15624239 GCF_021292245.1 Micropterus dolomieu | reverse complement strand
GGAAGGAGGGGAAGGAGAGGAAGGAGGTCAGAGGCCGACCTAATCCACAGATTTGACTTCATCATCAGAGACGAGGCAAACAGGAAATGAATCCTAATCTCAGCACTGTGCTAAAAGGCCTGATAAACCTTCCTGAACTTTGCTGAACTGAGCCAGGAGAAGAGATAAAGGCAAACATCACAGATATTTCCAGAATAATCTGGTCCAGTTTAATTGAGCGGCCCTTTTCTGCGTTACAGCCAATCCTTTAATTCTGCAATATTGATCTCCCTCACTCTCTCTCTCACACTGCTCATCACACATTAATTATCCAAATCTCAATGTCAATAATTCTCAACCATACCCAGCCCTTTAGGAAGCACAAATAAAACATAGATAAGATAAAGAAAACGCCGCATCGATCATCACATTCAGACAATATCATCACAGGCTTTGAATTTCATTTTGGCACTTCAAACTCCCAAGCAATTTGGGGTTCACTGTTTGCCCAAATACAATTCCACATGTGGACAACTACCTCCTGAAGGCTGCGCTTTTGTTTGGTTTAAAAAATAATAGATGAAGCACTGTCAAGCATTTCATAATGTATGTCCAGACATCACTTTTGACATTTTGCTTTCTGTGATAGTCTTGCCCTTTGGCCTTAGTTAGCTGACTAGAGATAATGTTATGCAAAGCACCCGATGCTGACATGAACTTGGAATTTCCTGCACTACATAAAAGCCTAATAACCCTGTATTTAGTTACATACGCCTAGTTTCTTGAGGACATCGAATATGGCTGCCAAAGGTTGTATTATGTCACCTGAAGGCTTAGCTGCTACTGCTAGAACTACTCCTACCTCCTAGAGCAGGTGCTAAAGGCTAAAAAAAAGGGAAGTGTGATTGTGTTACTTAGCATTTTAAATCCCTGATGTGTCACTTGAGTTCTTAAGGGGATACTTAAGAGAAATTAAACTGCATTTTTTACAAACACATATTTCACTGAAATAATCTGTGTATAAAAAGGAAATCAGTGCCAGGAAACTAGGTGTTTAAGTTAATAATATGAAGCTGCAGTGGTTTGTTGATGGGGGTCCAGCAAGTGCATTTTATTGAGCCTCGCTCTCTTCTGAGATCTCTTCTTCCTCCCCTTTTAACCTCTTACCAGTCCTGTAAACTTCGCCAAAATGCCTATCCAAGGCATAGCCAAAATAAATTGAATGCTGTTCTTGAACAATTTGGAGTAAATACAATGGTTTTGGGCTTCTCTGAAAGATAACACTGAAGTGTCTAACCCCTACAATCACTGTACTGGAATTGATTAATTTAAGTTTCAACACAATAAGAGTAATAAGTGTTTCACTTCCGAATGAAAATTTCTGCTAACACATGCATGCAGGCAACTATAGCAAGGCCCACCAACGAAATAATAGGGGCTGGCACAACCTTCCAGTGCGAGCTCTTGATTTGCTATTGATATAATTGATCGGAAGCTTCATAGGTGAGTTGCATCAATTTTGATTGTTTTGGGTTGTCAGACAGAGGAGCTGATTGTACCTGATGTTGTGTTTCTATCTTGAAATAGTTTGCATTGGTCGATTCACAAGGATTTGAGCTTTCCAATGGTGGACCAATGAGTATGAACTCACTCAGTATGAAACATAGTTGTGAGCACATTCCGAAAGCTGCCACCAGGACCTGATGGCCCATGGTTAAGAGGTTACCTTGGCTGTGACACACTACCTCGGGCCAGTGCATGCCTCCATACAACCCAAACACATGCATGTTGAATACATTAAAGCAACAAGAGGGTGCTCTTTTATGTCATGTCCAGAATATGATAGATTACAAACAACAAAGACAAAACATTTAATTTTTAAATAGCTACTGCAATTTAGAAACTAAACTTCACACAACCAGAGACCTATATTGTTCAACTCCTTACTTTCTTTCCACATAATTTTTGTGCTCATCACCGTTTCAGATACGGCGCAAAGCGTTTATGGCTCCTCATTATCTTCTCACCACCGACTTCATTCTATGTGAGCCAGTGAGTAATTGCATCTGTGATTCACCTCGCCTTTTCTAATCATGACTCTCCATAAAGTCTGAACTCCCTTATCCTGCAGGGGCCTCGGTATAGTCAGTGCAATCTTACAGGTGTAAAGAGAGACAAAAGAGGAGCTTGTTTTGTGCCCGTCTACACTTGTACAGAGCACAGAGGGGCCTGTGTGGCTAATGAGCCAAACTCTGCCGGGAGGGAGGGTATTTAATTAATCTAAAGGGAGAATAGAGAAGAGACGAGCAACATTGTGATACAGGTCACTGCTGACTTTTTCTGTATTAACCTGAACCAAGTGATGTGAAGGCCTAGACATAAATTTGTTAAATAACACTGGTGTCACTACGAGCAGATGTTTTATTGCACGATCAGATATATTGTCTGAAAAGAAGTGAAATTCTTTGTCAATAAAGTAATAAGCATGGCCAATCATTTCATTCAGTCTGAATGAAAAGGAGATGTTTTTTTTCTTCTGCTGGATACCTTGAAAATCTAGCTCTCTCTTGCTAGTTTCTCAAACCTTGCCTGCCTCAGTTTTAACAGAAGACAATCTGGTTGGCATTATGTTCCTTTCAAAACGTATTAACTGTAGCAAATTCGTTGCATATAAACAGAATCTGTAGGAGACAGGGCTGCATATTTACAGATCAGCATGTCTGTTATCGTTATCGTATGTCTGTAATTTGTTTAGGAATTTGGAACAGAATTTTCTTCCATATAATTTTCTACAATTTCACACATGATATCTGATTGATTACTTTATTGCACTAGAGAAACCTAAGCCTAACAGAACAGAGTAGAAAGAAGAGTCTGTTAAAGCTAAAGAGCTAAGACTTTCAGATGTGTTATAATGGAAGACAAGTTGGATGATTGCCAACATGTTATTCTAGCTTTGTCTCTATTTTCCCTGTCTATAGTGCCAAATAATAACGTCCTTTTCAGGATATTATTAGGAAATACCAGGCAGAATAATAGGAACCACGTGAGTGTGAGTCAGTTTTCTCAGTCTGAGAAGAACTTTAAGGGTCCTAAAGCTGATGATACACAGAGCAACTTTTAGAGCAATCGTGCAGGGCAACGTTGTCGTCAGTGGTAATGAGTAAAGATTACTACCGTAATCCCCTTCCAACACTCCGCCACCCACCCAGCACCACCACTATCCGTTCAAAACATAGTCAGACTTGCCGCTAGCAAGATTGCCCAGCAACATTGCTCAAAAAGTTGCCCCGTGTATCATCAGCTTTAGACATGGAATTCTCATAAACAATTTTCATTGGAATGAACGGATCACCATCGTGGAATCGGGTGTCCACTTTGCGTACATCAATGGGCTGAACCTCAAGGTTAGGAACTACTTCTTTAGAAAACACAAGTAATTTCCTGTATATGACAGAGAGTCACAGGGTAATTGTTTTGATTTATGGCTGCATTAAGAATGATAGACACATGCCTATGTTATGTTAGCAATGATTGATTTCTCTCTTTGCCTTTGAAGCATCTCCACATCTTATTAGATAAAAAGGACAGACAGGATCTGACACTGCTAACAGCCCACTGCAGCAGTGGATCCACATATTAACACACACCGCATACCGTAGATACAAAAACTCAACACACTCGCTGACCATCACATGATCTACAAGCTCAAACACATGCGAGCAGCACTTTTCCCCACTGTGTTATGTAGACCAGGCAGGACCAGGTGCAGGACTTTGTGCCCCGGAGGCAACAGCTGCACATAAGAGTGGAGACAGGCGGAATAACTGGTCTATGTTGATATGTAGGGTTCTTAGTGGCCTTAGAGTATTACACACACACATTCATCAATCAACATGATAGGACACGGCAGTCCAAAATGGGGCCTGTAGGCCATGATTTAATTACTCTATAACATTTTTAGGGAAGACTGCAGCTGTTAAGTTAAGGTAAATCCTGGGATGTTTTTACAATTTACTTGTGTCTGCAGTGATGTTCTATGATAGCATTGTGAAACTAATAAGTAAATAAGACAATGAAAAGCATCTTAGGTGGCAAGAATATGATTATATTTAGTTGTGAAATAATAATTTAAAGAAATCTGTTTTTTTCTAGTAGCATTTTAAGGTCCAAAGCCAATAGCATTCATTATACTTTAGCCCATTAACCCTCTACTGCACATCAATTTGTTTTAATACACCCCTCTGTTAGGGTCTGTTGATCTCAGATGTGGACTACTGTAAATGCCTCAAGTTTTGTATATACACCGTTCATTCTTTCATCGTTTCAAGTTTTATAAACTCTTTTCCCAAAATAACAGATACCCTAAGTGGTGCAAGTGCTTTGTGGATTAACTAAAAGGATGCTCACTTCTTCAGTAATGCCTGCTTTCCATTATGCAGCATCATCACGTATTCCAGAACAACGCTACATTCAAGTTCGTGGAGCGGCCACTCCAACTTCCCTGCAGTCCACCCAGAAATAATATGCGTCTATTTTATTCAGCTGCATCTGCCTCTACGGCCCACCTCATCGTTGTCAGTGCTTTTGACATCCAGCTACAGACCCATCAAGTATCACTTGTCAACAGACACTTAGGGGCATTCTGTCAAAGTCGAGGGTGGTGTTGACTCCACTGCAGTGTGCCTACATCACATACTCTGATTGGTATCAAATGCCTTGATGGTTCAGCACGAGAGGACGAAAATTACTGATGCAATTACTGGATGACCGAAATATTTCATATGGCAGTTTGATAATCAACTAGCTGGCACATTAAAAAAACAGAAAGATACACATACTGCAAGTAGGTTCAGTATCTTTCCCAAGGACATGCAGACTGGAGATTGAACTTCCGATTAGTGGACGACCAGCTATACCTGCTGAGCCACAGCCGCCTCAATGTACAAACACAACACACCATCTCTCACTGAAATACAAAACCAAAAACACATTAAAAAGATGTTTCTGGCAGTTGGGGAACTGAAGGAGGGAAAGCCCTCAAAACAATGCCCTTCTCTTTCACACTTGGCATTTCTGTAACACCTACATCTATCTCCATTACATTTCAAATGCATTGCTGACAAACAGCGGTTAGAACCAGGGGCGATGTTGACTCCAAAACAATGTCCCTCTCTCCCACTGATTTCACCCTGCGAGCGCAGCAACAGTTGGTTAACCAACCGCAACGGCGGCCTCTGCGCCAAATTGAAAGACCTCGCTCTGAGGGCATGAGCTCAGCAGAACTGGAAGAGAGATGCAGAAAAAAAAGGGGGAATAGGAGGACGTGGTGGAGGATGACTGGGGGACCGGACTCCATTTGTGACCCAAAAAATGAGGACAGGGAGAGGGTGCGTTCGCTCCCTTACTTGTCCTCCCGTCCCACGCCATGGCCTGTCATCCGAAGTTGTTTCCTAGGAAAAGACAGCTCGCCTCAAAGCTGCCCAGCAACCACGCAGGCAGACGGAGACAGAGATAGATAGAGAGGGGTGGAGGGGCAGTGGGGGGGATGTCACTGGAGATGACACAAACCCTGGTGACTTCTAGCACAGTCATATATACAAACACATGTACTGTAAACTGAAATGAATTTGGAGGCAGAAAGGAACAACAATATCCCCCTTAAACCATGAAATGTCCATCACTACAACCTCTTTGCACCCAATTGTCCCCCATAAAATGAAGAGCAAAACTGTTTTAAGAGCGAAAATTGTTATTGTGGAGAATAAAGTCAAAACAGAATAGGTTGTTTCGAGTTATACGTGTGTGTTTGAGTATTCCCTTGCAGTCTACAGTTAGATTTGTCAAAAGGGTTGGCATGCATCTTTCCTCAGACTTTATTCTCAAAATGTCAGGGAACAGAGATATGTGGGAGAGATTTTGAATGTGCAGAAAGTTTTGAACATGAGCAGAAAACCTGCTGAAACACAGGAGCTATTAAAGTCCAGGGATTTATAAATCAATTAAAATAATTTATTTATCATTGAGGTGAAAAGGTGCCACATGCACATTTGGAGAGGTTACATCTCCAAAAAAAACTAGAACATGCCAACATGTATGTACAGCAGAACACATATCTGAAAGAAATGCAGAATGCCTGAGAGCCTTACTAAATTATGTTCCATTATATTAGTATATTCTGAATTGTCACCTGCCACCTGAGTTTTGTGTTTCCCTTTACATAAAGATATTTCCAGGAGAAACTGATGCAGAAGAGGCAGACCTTTGTAAAGAAGAAAATCACCAGAATGCAGGAAACGAAGTATTTTAACACTCAACATTTTCTGGGGGTGGACACGAGACCCCCATTCTTAATATGTGTCGCCTCCAGTGTTGAAAGGAAACTTATGCCCTTGGAGGGAGCTATATCAAGTTCTTGATGTTGGCTTTAAGCAAAACACTGATTAAAATATTTGTCAGTGGCAGTTAAATCCAGGTGAACATTTTCACTTTCATTTACAGTTAGAAGACAAAATGTTATATTTTTAAATCAGGAAGTCATTTTGTGGCAGTCTTTAGGTGTTTTTCAGAGTATAGTTTATTGACCCTCTTGGATAGACAGTTCTGTCTCAAACGGAGAAAGACAAAAAAAAGAAGAGTGTGATCAGAGACAAAAAATGGGGAGACACGGGGGAGTCGGAGAGAGATGACAGAACAAAACAGAAAAGGGCAGGAACATGAAGAGGGAGGAATAAAGAGAGCGGGAGGGAAGAGGAAAAGAAAGGGTGGAAGAAAAAGGTTAGGGACAGGGAGTCGGAGTTTCATCCCTCCATCACCACTTGCTCACATCAAAACTGTCCATGCCCCAAAGCTACTCCCGACCAAGGCGGCAGCAAACTTGTGACAGCCAACTCTGCCGACGCTGACAGGCAGGGTAATGTGTCCTGCGGTCTCGCTCGCTTTTGGTGTCACTCGCACGGAGAAACCACCAACAATCTTTTGGCTATGAGTCGCTAACAGCCACATGCCATACCAGTCTCAGCCTCTAAACATGTCACAATCACCATTATTTCAAATTTGTTTTGTTCCAGGGAGTGCAAAAAAATATCACTGGATATAATGTGTTTTATATCTTTATATCTGCTTTTACACACACACACACACACACAGCAGCAGCACACTCAGGGTGAACTCTGCTGTCCTGCTGGCTGAATAATCAGCTATGTCTAGACGAGGTACGTCACAAAGACTATAGGTCACCAAAACACAGAAACAGCCCCTGGCTTATCACAACATCAGCTCTTTCACTCTATTGTTTGAATATATTAGTGACAAATATCCTGAGTAATTAGAATCTCTGAAAACAAAGGGGAGATGATTCGCAGGGAGACATTGATTAGGGATTAGGCATGCTTAGGAGGGATGAAGAAACTGAAAGATAAAGAAAAGATGGCACTTTGCTTCCAGTTTCTTCCAACAAAATAAGACAATACTTTGATTTCCCCTTTCTGGCTATTAATGCAAATATTTCTCATATTTACACCCCAATTTATTCTTATTCTCTGCTGCTTTGGTTGTGATTTTACAAGCAATAAAGCAACAGCCTTGAAAGAATCCAATGCATATATGCTTGCATCTCAAAGAAACAAATATAACGTCTTACCTGGTGAGGTAGGGCAGTAATTCCAGCCTTTTGTCTGCAAAGAGAGCACAAGGGGGGTGGGGTGGGGGGGCAAGGCAGCGGCTTCTGCAGAGAGAGGAGAAAAAAGAGAGACGGGGAAAAAAAGATGAGAGACAGCAAAAAAAAAAAAAAAAAAAGGGCGAACAGAGTCGCAGGAGCAGCGCCACGCTGACAGAGATGGCTGATGCTTTTTTGCCGGCGAGCAGAGCTGGCAAACACACTGCTGAAGCTCACACACTCCCTCAGACAAACACACACACACACACACCGACATGCCGTCTCAAATAGATCTCTGCCCTCCCCTTTGCAAGCACACACTCTGCAACCAAACCAGTGCCTCCATTGTATCAGGGAGGGGTGGATATGGGGTGGGCGGGTTTTGCCATGTCTGAGCACAAGAAACGTGTGTGTATGTTTGTGTGCATGTGTCAGGTACATTAAGTCATGTTTGAAAGGGATATGAAGCTCACTGACTCCGGAGAGAATTGAAATGCAAGATAAATCTCTATCCAAGAAATTTCCAGAGGCACATTTCATTCTCCTCTCTGTGTTTATCTCATTCGTAAAATTCTACTCTTTTGCTGAAAGACGTTCACATTTTATTATTTTATGAATGCATAAAACATTTGAACATGACAGCAAGTGTTGTGTGAGTGCAAGAGTGTGTGTGTGTGTGTGTGTGTGTGTGTGTGTGTGTGTGTGTGTGTGTGTGTGAGTGTGAGTGTGAGTGTGTGTGTATAAAGGGGTGTGGGGCTTGCCCCCATGCTGAATAATTGCTCTGTCCTGGTGCTCATTTGCAGGCATGGCCAACTGCAGCAGCAGTACTGAAACAAAGGCAGAGAGGGGGAACGATGGGGAAAAGAGGGTCAGAGTGAGAGACCAGGAGAGAGAGGAAGAGAGACTGCAGAGGCCAGACAAGCAGAGCAAAAGAATACAACTCAGTAGCACTGAGCACTGACTGCTGAAAGCCTAATTCCCTGCACATTACTCCAACCTCAAACCACATGAAATGAAATATATTTATAGTCCAGAGGCGCACAATGGTCCCAGTCTTTAGCTATCCATCACCAGCAGTACTAGAGATGTCAAAGTTGTGAATAAATACAGAAATTATGGGCCGAGTACATGAATCAAAACAATGAATGAGCACAAATTTGGACAGCTGGATAAATTAACACAGAAAGTAAAAACAAACACGAATTAAAAGGACAGGTTTGGATTTTTTTTCAAGCCTATCTTCCCTCACATGACATATGTTGAAAGCAGTATTGGTCACTGTAGTCATTCCTCCTCTCCATACTGGCCATAAAGTGGGACACCAGTGTGTACCTTCCAAACTTATGGCCTGTTAGTACAAATCCCCTATTTGAGTTTTCATAGACAGTGTTTCCTTGCTGAGCCGCAGAGGAAGGATACTTCCAGGTAGTCATTTGTTAGTGGACCAAGAATAAACCTGCACCTGAACTCGATATGACTAGAATCATATCAGCTTTGGCTAAACTGTGGAGGACTGTGGAGTATGTCCCACATCTTTAATAGTCGATATAGTAACTAATAACAGTGCCAGAATCACCAATATCTATACCCACATAGGGGAAAGTGATGTGTTATGATTTATAAGGGAAAAGGTATCAATATTAGGCTGATTTTGAATATATTTTTAATCCAAGCAAAATATTTGCCATACATTAAAGTGGCAATTCCACATCAACATTGTGATATTAACAATGGATCACATTTACTAGTATGTGCTAACATTTTTCGGCTCATTGTTATAGTTCATAGTACATCCAACATTCAACTTCACAGTTATGGTTACTACTCTCATAGCCTTTTGGTAGTAGTAACTGTTAAAACCCACTGTACACTACCTGCACAGCACTAAACAGCAACAACAGACAGAAATAGTTAGCATACAAAGTGGATCATTTGAAAGCTAAATATCTAGACAATTTTCTCAGAAGTTGTTGGAAACCAAAATACAGCATGTTTTTGAATGTGTAAATAGCAACTGTATGCTAACGCATTCACCATAACAATTTCATAAGGTGATAATATGTCAGTTTTGTGTTTATAGCTTGTTTCCACTGCCCCCAAGTAGACCACCACAAAACTGTTAATGCATGTTTAAGCATTTCTTCTGTTCTGTTTCCATCTATCCATCCATCGTCAACCGCTTATCCTCTGTACAGGGTCGCAGGGGGGTTGGAGCCTATCCCAGCTTACATCGGGCGAAAGGCGGGGTACACCCTGGACAGGTCACCAGTCCATCACAGGGCCACACATAGACAAACAACCACTCACACTCACATTCAAACCTAAGGACAATTTAGAGACACCAATTAACCTAGCCTGCATGTCTTTGGATGGTGGGAGGAAGCCGGAGCACCAGGAGAGAACCCACGCGGACACGGGGAGAACATGCAAACTTCACACAGAAAGGCCGAGGCAACCAGGGTTTGACAGTGCTACCAACATCTATACCCACATAGGGGAAAGTGAACCGGAGCGACAGCGCTAACCACTGCACCACCGTGCCGCCCTCTGTTCTGTTTCTCATATGCAAATTAAAACACAGAACAGTTTTTTTTGGTAAAACATTAAAATGTTTGCTGTGTGAACCCTCTGAACTAACATGCACAAAACATTAGAAAAGAAGCAAAAGTTGCCATGTACTATGTGACATGTATGTATATATAAATATAGGTATTGATCCTAGTGACGCTAGTGTGGAGGAGTGATTGCAGTGACCAATAACTCATTCAACATACATTTGGCATGTTGGTATTGTATTAACAAAGAGTGAACCTATCATTTAAGAAGGAAATAAATTAACCCGCTAAAGCAAACCAGTTTGACCAAACTGATGTCAGGAGACACTCCCTAACATGGTTGCCAAACCTCACAGAGACCACTGAGGTTGATGTGAGGCTGAATCATAATGGATACAGTCATACGGTTCCCAAAACCACTTAAGAAATTAGAGGAAGGGAAGGAATAGAGCAAGCCAGCAAAGGTCCTTCCATCCCACATCACATCCTCTCCGAGTCCCATCATTAGCTTGTCCTGTTTCAGGGGGGTAGAAAGAGCCATCAGTGTAAGACTGTAATCAACCTGTCAGCGTGGGGGGGCTGGATCAGATTTAAAGAAAGCAAATGAGACATTTAAAATTGCGGTGGAGAAATAATCCTGCTGTCAAATTGAATTATGAGATCATTTTCAATTTTCACATTTGTTGAGAGGATTCAGTGTGCATGATGAACTAAGCAGCATTTAGACTTTTGGGTAAAAGGAAAGAGAGAGGGGAGACAAGAGATAAGGAGGAAGGAGAAAAAAAGAGAAGGTTTGGGTGACATGGGAGGGAGAGACCTGCAGAGTTTGGAATAAAAGGTCAGAGACGTGCAGACAGTCCTGTCAACGCCGGCCGCCTTTAGGGAGGCCTTTTGCCAGCACTGATTAGAGAGCGAGGCCTGGACCGGAGTTGCAGAGCCAGCTAGCACAGACACTAACATCTAATCTCCCCTCAGCCTCCGCTGCCAGAAAGCAGATGCTAGTCGCGCTAACACCAATGTTTCACTACCAAATAATCAACAGATACAGCGGCAGGCTGAACTCGCCGTCGCCAGATCACACATTTTGTTTACCCTGTGTTTGAAGAGGACATATGGACAGACATGTCAGACACACCCTTGCCAAATAGGTGTGCAAAGGCTCCCTTACTTTAATCAATTAGGTGCATACAACAGGATGTGTTCTCTTGGGTAACAATAAAACCTTAGATCTAATCCAAAATGACAAAGGTAGGTCAATCTCATTGCTGTATTGGAAGTCAGGGTGATCGCTGTAGCCGGTTGTTGCCTACTCCCCCAGCAGTGAGACTGGGGCACAGCCAACTCACTGTGATCAGGATTAGCCGAATGGATCATCGCAGGCATGGTGGTAATCGGCCTGGACCCCTTCATCCAGATTTGAATGGGAGATTTCACAGCTGGTCAGAAAATGAAATTAAGTCTGGGGCACTCCCGTTTGATGTATTGATATGAGGGACGACTTGTCAAATCAAGAATAAAGTTTATCTCAATGATGAAGTTTCTCCATACCAGGTTTGTAACCCCGAAACCAAATGGTATGAGGCCGGTAAGAAGCCTGTATAATGTGTTTTTTAATGTTACTGTATCCTCTTTCTGACAAATGAAGCATCATGTGCTTCTTCAGGAAAAACAAAAAACAGGTGCTGGCTTCTACTGGAATTCATTTAGTCTATGAATTCCAGACTTGCCTGTGTATCATAATGCAAAAAGCTGCCCCTTCACCTGATCCTTCTGTAGCATGACTCAAGCTTTTTTTTTTTTTTTAAAGGCAGCATTAGCACAAGCTTGGTTTCACTGAGTGAGAACATTTATTGCAGGTGCTTGAGAACACAACAGAGTTCGGTGGTTCTGCATCACCAAACACAAGTGTCAATAAAGCATCCGTTTTAAGACGCCACAGTATAACAACTGCTGTGGTTCACGAGAGAGCAGTTGATATGAATGCAGATATTGATTAAAGATTAGGATTAGTGCTTTGGGACAAGAAGGCAAGAAGGATGAGGAAAGTTGAGATATACATCCAAATGCTAAGCAAAGCATCAGAGCAAATCTTTATATAATTCAGGATGGTCACTATAAAATTTAGTCAGAATATGAGTTTTTGTTTTGAGAGACTAAGATAACTACATTTTTTTATTGCATTACTGAAGATATTAGTTGGAATGGATGGAAATAGCAAACTCAAAAGTCGATAAATTGCATGGCATAAAATTAATTTACAATGATTTTGTCATTTCTCAATCAACAAGACTTCAACAAGTCCACAGCCATGCTGGCAGCTCTGAGATACTTTAGAAAGGCACAACATGCTACACACAATGCTAACATGCTGATGTTAGGCATAATGTACCATGTTCACCATTTTAGTTGAGCATGTTAGCATGCTAATATTTGCAAAGTTCTGCTGAGGCTGGATAGGAATGTCATTAGTTTTGCTTGTTTTTAAGTTTTTGGTCAAAAACAGAGGCATCTGACAGAATAAAATTGCTAAATTAAAAGTTAAGGAGTCACCAAAGTTATTACAAATTATTACATCCTGAGGGGGAAATTAATGTTTGAATAGTTGTTGAAACATTTCACTCAAAACATTTGCTGGTTACAACTTTATAAAGGTTGTTTTGTAAATTTAATATCTCTGAGGTTTTGACTGTTTGTTGGGAAAACAAGTGAGCTGAGGGCTCCTTGGGTTCTTTCACTATTTTCTGACATTTTATAGGCTAATGAAATAATCAGAAGAATAAAATTACAGATTAAAGTTGCCAAATTAGCTGCTAAATAAATTTACTTCCATAAAGCTGTTTAATGTGTAAGAGTAAAGAATGATCATAATTGATGCAGCAGAGGTCAAGATGTCCTATCTTTCAGGCTCTAGTATCCCAAAACACTGGATCCTTCACTTAGATCCTACACCACACTGCAACTTAAATACCTAATTAGAAACTCCTTTTAAAGTCTTTTAAACTCCATGCCACTAAGTTTCCTGATCAAAATATCTCAAGCCCAAATTCAAGATAACCCTGATGACATCATTATGACATCATCGGGGTTATTTTCTTAGACTTGACGAAACTGCAAGCCTTGTAGTCAGGGGCATGTTAATACTTTCACCCAGACATGGACCTAGTAATCACTTTGTACTGGCAGACGCATGCTAATGACTGAGGATTGGATCACCACTAAAGTGCCAGCGGGATCACAAGAGCAATCTCCTTCTTGCCTGAGGACGATGTCCAGTTCCCACAAGAACTGCTCCTTTTGGCTTGAAATGGTAGAAAAATGTCGTTTACTTTAAACAAAAAGGTAATTAGATTTAAGAGCATTAAAATGTAATTACCCAAATGCATGCTGATCTGGCTGTCTCTTCCAAGGTTAGCAATCACTAATCTGTCTCAGGCTCAGTCAGCCAGGTCAGTCATGTACCATTCATATTATTTCATCAGTTAAGGTTATTTATGATTATTAGATGATGTAATTTACTTTTTTATAAGATAAATGTGATCCAATGGTTCAAAGGCACCCTTGTTCTGCATTACATATTTCCAGAGCTTCCAATTTGCTCAATAACAACAAGTTTTCAAAGACCTGTGATACTGTCGAAGTCTTTTACTCACGTCGTTGTTTGATCAAAAGCTGCTTCAGGAATCTGGTGTCAGGGGTCAAAGGTGAGTCTGTTCACAGCGGCTAGACCAGAGACACAAGCTGATCCTCTCCATCCCCTCAGAGCCCTCTGCATATAGACACAACAGCATGACTCGCAGCAAAGCCAAACCACAGTCCTGCACCTTGTTCATGCCCTATGCACATGCTCCAGTCCAACCAGCTGATCCTGTATCAATGCCAAACACCAGGATCACACAGTAAGCGATACAAGTCCTCAAAAATTCATTAGGGAAAGTGTCAACAAATTGATTTTTGCAGCCTGGTAGAACTGTAGACATTAAGTAGTTCAATATGCACAGTGGGACAAGTCTAAGCAGTAATGTTACTGTAAATTGGAGGGTTGTGGAAAAATATGTGCAACGGAACTTAACAGAAACAGTATGGAAACACTCATTTCATATCTGAAAAATGAAAATTAAATGACAAATGAGACATCTTTGGATTGTGAATCTGATCTGATGTTTCTTTGTTTCCAGAAAAATGCTGCTAGTAAATTCATGTTTATGTATGGTGAATGTGTTTGCAGTAAATGAAACATTGCTGTAAATATAAAACAAAGTCATGATACTGTAATTGAAAAACAAAGCAATAAGAACTTTTTACAGTGTTTGTTAATTACACCAATGCAATGGTTCCCAGCCAGAGTGCAGGGTCCGCCAAACAAATCCCAAATTAAATCGGAGGGGTTACAAGATGATTAAAGGGAAAGTAAAATACATTTAAACAAAATTGTTTCTTTGCTGACATGTTTGCTTTTGTTTTGCGAAATTCACCCCTGCAGACATAAAAAAAATCCTTCAAAATGACTAAGTCTGAGATGTTATAATCACCTGTTGGTTGAAGTGGTCACAGCTCGAGTATAGGCTGAGGCTGTAACCTGTTTTAAATGGTCACAATAGACAAATAGTTCACTGTTCAGTATTTGATGTGTGCTTCTGACTTTAGTTCCTTCTTAGATTTAGATAACTTCAGTGTGTTGCTGGTTTACACACACACACACCTTAGTTCAGTTCAACACAAAACTAGGCCATTATAAGCACTGTTTATACAGTTAGCCATTCATCATGGCTGAATTGACAATGGTGCTTTCAGAGCTCCAATGCTAAAAGCTACTAAGTGACTGGCTCACTTCAGATTGTGCATTTGGTGTTAAAGATTAAATTAAATTTTTTGTAAACTAATCTCAAGAACAAGTCCTCATAGCGGACCCTTGTGGACAAGCGCAGAAGCGGAAAACATGAATTTGGCTTTACCAGACAAGTGGGCAATATGAAAGCTTTAATAAATTGAGTGCAATTTATTTAGTCACGCTGGAATAACACGGCAGATGAACTCAACTCCATTAATGTTTTGGAAAAAGCAACTCCATTATTCACCTACATAAACTCCATGATATTGACACAATTACCCGACGACCCAGCCGCTCGTCATTATTGAGAGAGTGCGACAGGCTTGTGAAAAGTACTTCAGTGCATAAAAACCAAAGTGGTTTGTAAAAGTGCAGATTTCCTTGTCAGCAACTGCCAATAGCAAACAGCAGCAAGCTGCTCGCTTACCAAGAGTGAGCGTCGCACCGTCTCTAGGACCAGCTTGACCTACATATCAGAAACAAAAACACAAGCAACAACATATGCGGATAGGAACGTCCAACGCCAATCATATGCCACAGCTGGACCACCACTGGATAAAATATTAACTGTGATGGATGGAAAGTAATCCTTCCTCTCTACCACCCAGCAAGATGACCTCTTAAGGGTTCATATTGTCTCATCACTCACATTCATATGCATGTATACAACGTGGAGGCATACACACACACACACACACACACACACACTGACAGGCTAAAGATGGCCTGTGTGTGTGTGTGTGTGTGTGTGTGTGTGTGTGTGTGTGTGTGTGTGTGTGTGTGTGTGTGTGTGTGTGTGTGTGTGTGTGTGTGTGTGTGTGTGTGTGTGTGTGTTAGTCTTGGACAGTCATTCATCTCTGATATAAGCTGAACACAGGAAATTCCTCAAATGTGAAATATGCCTCAGAGAGGCCCGTTTAAAACAGACGTGATTTTAAGGAGGAAGAAACAGACAGGAAGTGGAGGGACTGTGTGCGCATGTGTTTGTTTTACAGCAGGAGAAGGGATAGGGGGTGATGCTATGACTGTGGGGGAATTCAAGGGTGAGAAGGCAGTCAACTGTTTTTATGAACTTAAATAAATTTGTGCCTGTCTGAGGGCGTGTGCCTGCTTTAGTGAATGCCGCATATATCAATTGTCTGCCAGGGTGTGTGTGTGTTCGCGTGTGCCTAGCTTTACACTAACCACAGGGTGTAGCCGTGGGCTTTGAAGTCATCCCTACACCCTGGGCTGAACTCAAACACAGGCTACCGTACAAGATCCCATATTACTCCATGGAAAAATCACAACATGCTTTTTACTCACAGGGAACACAGCCCTCTCTATTCCCCTTGTAAGACTTCACGGCATAGAAAAAGGAGAAAGACAGCACAGAAGGGCTGCAGATAACAATTATTTACATTTCTCTATGAATTCTTTAGTGCACAAAATGTCAAAATTGTCTGACCAAACTAAAAGGTATTTAATTTGCATTATCTATAGCACAGAATTTTTTTTTTGCCTTTTTTCTATTATTTCCAAGCAGATTCATGGCCATTTATTCAGAGAGATAATGATATTGTCAGAAAGTGTAAGTCACACTGAAACTAACAATTGCGTATATCGTGGTTTTAGATAAGTCTGAGTTATAACTAATTTATAACGCAAATTGCAGCAATCGGGCGCTAATAGCTTACCTTAATTGCCTCCAGCTACTCACCGTGTTGACAAATTGGCCAAACTAATTAAATTAAGTAACTAACTTTGGATAGTTTTTTGGAACTAGCATGCACATGTCCCTCTCTCCACATGCAGCTTCTCCAATGTCAGCTTTGGCCTCAGGTGCTAATTCTCTAATTTAGAAGTTGGCTTGCTCTTCTCTTGGATTGTATGATCCTTTCCTGTACCTGCAGGGTTTCTGAATGCAGCAAAGCAAACTAATAATTCATCAAGAAGAAGAGAGGCTCCAAAAGGTCAGAGATGATGGACTCAATGCCTACACAGAGTATACAAGAACAGCTAGACAAAAAAAAATTAAAATAGATGGATGAAAAGTGCTAAAACTGTAACACATAAATCTCATTTCCACCTTCCCTTGGTGTTTGATATTTGCCTTGAGTGTCTCTCTAATAATATCATTTTAAAGTGGATCATTGAAAGGGCAGATTACCAGAAAGGAAAGGTAAACGGCAGCAATTTGTAGCAGGGATGTCCCCTTTTCTCAGCCATTTCCTGTTGATAGGAGTTCTGAGCTTTGCCGTCCAAGTGCCATTTGCTCTAAATTAGCACCTACACAGGGAGCACCAAGATCTGGGCACCAGTGGTCAGACGCTGGGGTTTAGAGTCGGGAAGCTCCAGCAGCCGAGGATCAGCTTAATGAAAACTAGCAGACTGAAGGTGGATTTTAGATGCTGGAAGAGGAAGTGAGCTCTTGACCGTTTTAATTTTTTAAATTGCAAATATGCAAATGAAAATAAGGAGCAGCAGAGAACTGAGGTGGAGAGGAAGAACCCCTCTTACTGCTGTTCATGCACTTAAAACCATTTCAGACATTCAGTCTATTTGAGGTAGATTACATTTTTTCACCATTTGAAATGAGTTCATTTGAATTAAAAGAGTCTCAAATTGATAAGGGAATTGTTCTGTGGATTGTGGCTTTACTTTAAGTGAAATGGTCAGGGACTTAAGCCTAAAGAAGGTCTAAAGTTTCAACCTGACTTAATATCCCTAGGAATTCACATAGGACAATTCTGTAGCGCACAGGTTTGGTGAGATGCCAACATTCAGGACACGGCGTGCCCTTTAACACATTCACGGCCAAACTAACTGTTTGTAATCAAGTGAGACAGAGAGAGGGAATGGGAGAAAGAAGGAGAAAAAGACAGGGATGGAGAGAGACGGAGAGACCTCCTGCCAAAAAAAGTTAGATTTAAAGTTGATATAAAGAGTTAATGGGAGTCCCGCCGTACATACCCTCGATTTATAGTCCTGCGTCAGATTTCACCCACTGATACACCCCCGCAAATCTGGACGGATATATGTACACAATCTTTCTATAACTATAACCAAGTGTTTTAAAAATACTAAATCACTTCTAGCACAAGAGGCACAGCTCTGGCTTTATGCAAGGAGGAATAGTTCTGTTCCTTCAAGACAAATTTAAAAAAAGCATAATTATTAATAACTATACTCAAAATCAATACAATTTCAATGATTCACAGTTCTTGGAAACACCAGCAGAGATGACAATGGACTGTTAACGGGGCTTTTAGTTATATAAATGATGTTTCAGTCCAGATGTTGGATTGTTTCTCCAGAGAAAAGTGTGAGAAGCAGCAGATAAGCCCAGTTGAGTTGCCGTGGTTTGCAGGCATGGAGGAGAGAGGACACACGTGTCACTGAGACTTAGTGTGGAGCGGACGTTTCTGGAAGTCATCAGAGACGGGCGGGGAGGGGGGGGAGCAGCTGCACAGGACTTTTACTGCAGTGAGGGAGGATGTCCCGACTCGCATGCAAGCACACACTCAGCGATAGCCGAGCATGAACACAAGGCACATACATTCAAATAGAGTAAATGAAAACACACATATACAAAATACCACTTGGCGACAAGCACAACACGCAACAAGATGTCAGCAAAGACCCACATCCTGGGCAGGCAGGTCACTGGCCCGGCGTGCAAACACTCAGCCTGATGTTGCCAAGTGTAAACACCAATAATGACAAACAAACGCAGGCAAACACATCCCAGAGTTGAAGTCAACAGCTGTCAAGTCTTATGGGGCAACTCTGTCATTCAGACAAGGCATGGGAAACCGCACTGTCAGTAAAGCATTCAAAACAAGCAGAGCTGGCACTTGTTTTTCCCTCCAAGCCTCCAACCCCCCCCCCCAAAAAAATGAATGAGTCACGGCAGGAGGCTCGGGAATAGAGATGATGTTGATTACTGGCTGCTCCGAGAGGGGAAAAACTGCAAGCAACACCCTGATAAATGAATAACAATGTGTTATGATTGTAACTGAAAACAAATCTTCAACTGCTGCTAAAAAAATTAATAAATGCTAAAGGACCAGACAAATATGTATATGTAATATGTATATGTTTTTCCACTATTCCAAGCAGCTATTGAAATCCATTCATTTCTGTACATTATTATTATCAGCAAGCAGACTGGTAAGTAAGACTGGTAGTAAGTCTGCATAGATGTTTGCATAGATTATGAGAAAATGGGCCCATGCATGAATTGCCTCGCTCGCAGTTATATTTTCTTGCTTTTGTGTCAATTGAATACTTGTGTCTCTCTCAAATGTCCTCCAAATGTGTAAAGAAAACACATAAAGTAAGGAGAATTCAAATTTGTTGAGTGTGCCAATTCATTTTATTTTTGGACCAGAATTAATTGGAAACAATGGCTGCTGCTTGGAAACATTTTAAACTGAAAATGTCAAGTGAACGGAATGAAAGCTAACGAGATAAAACTTGCAAAAACACTACACAACTAAGCAGGCAAGGAATAAAAAGCAACAAGCGCCAAAGAGACCAGTACAGTTGACAGTCCTGGATAAATGATAATGTACTGTAGCAGACAGAACATAACTATTCAATCAGCTCAAACAGAGTGCCTTTTAAATTTGATCTTAATAGCAAACACGCACAATCAAATGTGCGATCCTTTCACATCTTTACTCTGTCGACAGGAAGCATCTCAGTGGTGCTTTTCACCTTGAGGTACTCTAAAGTGCAGGCTATTAGTGTAAGTGATCCAGCAATATTGTGGTTAGAGTAGGAGGCGAGCTTGGATGGCATGCAGTAGGAGGAAATAATATGAGCAGGCCCTTAAGGCAAATGAGGGAGGTGGGGTGGGGAGGGGTACGTTTCCTGGGAATCTCTTGACAGCTTCCATTAACAAAAGAGGAAAGAGTAAAGAATGAAGCTGGGGTTATTAAGAACAAGAGCAGAGCAGCATTCCAGGTATAATGCAGTGATGTGGGGTTTGGTGTGGTGAAGCCATAATGACTTCAAGCACTTAAGGGACTCAGAGGTGAGGTCATTCTTCATTTACATGAAGTCCTGGACACATCTCTGTCATATATGCCATTATGACCCATAATGAAACACGGAACTTGATCAAGTTCATGCCTAGCCACGGTGTATGTCAGGATCAGCTTCTAAAGCAAAATGCATTGCATCAGGCCTGAGATTAAATCACACCTGAAACTTCTCTTTGCTTATTTCTTCTTCAGTATCGCAAAGAAATGCCTACAATGGTACAATTCTTGGTTTTTACTGCACAGCTGGTGGCGCTGCATGCAAGGGCGGCGGGGTTATGCAGGGTTCTAGAGGCAGCTGTTATTGATGCAATAATAGTACTTTGTTTCCATGACACTGAGATGAGTCACTATGGCTACGGCTCCATTGGGAAACAAAGTTAAATGAAGATGACCCCAAGCTCTTTATTTGCAGAGAGGTGATGTAGTGGGAAATGAAAAGTGTGGTAAATATTGAAGTCACAGATGGTATACACTTTAAAAAGCTATATTATTTTGTCTTTTTAAAAAATAAACTGTCATTAACCTTGCGAGCATCTGGTACCTCCGAATTGTGGCCGAAAAACATTAGCAAGGGAATGGATTAACGCTGTATGTGATCAATTAATATGAAATCCAGTTGTATGAATGAAATCTACTGAAATTTGCTAGTGTCACATAAAACATAAAAACTAAGCATGGTCAAGATTTCACAGTCCTCACTTAGCAACACAAAACGTGGCAATTATTTGAAACCTACGTTCAGATTACCCCCCCGCCTTCATTTTGGATGTCTAAAGAAAAAGACCCAAATTACGCCATGAGACAAAAACAATGAATGGAAATGACAGATGAGATGGATTCACAAAGAGTTAAAGTCACTGATACACAGCTGCAACTGAAACAATAAGAAACTGGAGGATGTCTTTTAACACAGGTGTGTGTAGAGTTGTGACTAGCACTGTTTAGCAATGCTAGCTGCACGGCTTTAGGGATTTCAATGTCATCCTGTTGCTCAGTCCACCACTTTGTACAAACTTTAATGGCAATCCACCGAATAGATATTGAGATATTTCACTCTGGAGAAGACAATAATGATCCTGAGAAGATGAATTCTGCATTTTTGAAATTGAGAATTAAGCCCAAGCCCACTATAAAAACTGAGTAATCAGTGAAATAAAGTGCCTGCAAATGGGCTGAACTAAACCATATAAACTGCTAGAAAAGGTCAAACAATAAACAAGTGGGGTAAGGTTAGGGAAGTGAAGAGGAGATGTGAAATATATTTTTTATATTATTTTGCCTCAAACTGGACTGAAGTCTGAATTCCCGTCATGAGTCATTTGTTATTCATGCCCAGTGAAAATGATGACACAGCCAGAGTGACAGAGTACCAGAAAGACAAACTGAACCCCCGGTGCAGGTAAGTTCATCTGTCAAAAAGGGACACCAAGCGGCGCTGGTGTCAGTGCATCATCAGCAATCAAGATGTCGCCATCGGCAGCTCTGGGGCAGAGTGACATCGTCTAGCACGTGTCACTTTGGCTTTACGCAACCAGACACACACATATGCAAACACACACCCGCACAGGCAGGAATTCACACACAAAATAGAGCCGCATGCAGACAGTCACACGTGGACAGAATGATGCAGGGGAGGCTCAACCAGACCAAGCTTTGTGTTTTCATTACTCAGATGTGGATGTAGATAAAGCGTCTTGAATCTCCAGCGCCGTCCCTTTGTGGTTGAGATCACAGCTGGTTCATATGTCTGTTGACGGGAATGCCGCCCAGCGCAGGAAATAGCTGGGCTTGAGAACATACGAGCTACTGCCGATAAAATGCATTCCGTGTCTCCTGGTTTGAAACGCATGGAGCTGTGCTGAATTAGTGGGGAGAATATAGGAGATAAAGGCTGGTGGGAGCGGGAGTGCGTCAACATTCTGAACGGTTTACTTTCCTGTTTGTATCAGCTCTTTGTTGAGTTTTCATCTGATCTGCCGTGGGAAAAGCACACAATTTAGTATGTGAACCTTTGGGGACATTTATCACAGCTATTAACAGTGCAGTAATGTTTTCATTCCAGAGCTATTTTCACTTTTTTCATTATTATTTGTGGCTCAAGTTGATCTTATGATCTTAAGCTAACCCCACGAGTATCCTGTGACACCAGTTATCTCTAGGTCTACTTTATTTAATATTCGAGACAATGCATTTTCATATATAATCCAATGATTTTTTAAAGCGTTTTATTAGCCTTAAGGGTTTGGTATGCTTCAAACTAAATGTACAGCACCCCTCACACCATTTCAATGTGAGAATTTGAAAAGTTGCATTCGACAATTATTCTGTGTTGGAAATTTGACAATCCAACACACCTACACCAACACAAGTAGCGATTGGTTGGGTGTTCCTAGGTGAGAAAGTACTTATCTATCAAGCTTCCCTTTTTTACAACTACTTCTAATCACTTTTCATGTGTATAAATGAGTGCAACATCATGAATTTGTCATACGGTTCCTCTCTATGACGGCAGGTTTAAATGCTTTTGCCATTAGACATATGTAGTTCCCATGACACTTCATGTGAACTGGTCTCTTTCAAGCATACTGTGACCTTAACAAGTACGAGACCTTTCTCAGAATAGGAGGATTGAATCATTTTTCTAAAAACCTAAAAAACTCCATTTAAAGATGATTTAAAGAGGTGGACAGTGATTTGTTTGAATTAACCGTAAGCCACTCATTGGCTTCATCTGTGAGGAGTTGTTTTACACTATAAACTAGATATATCATATTCAAGAAATAAGTGAATTCTAAATACAGGCTATACAAGCATGGAGAGGAACTTCCAGCAATGAGTGCCAAAATATACTCTATTATGTCATTCTGGAGCTGCAAATCCAAGCACAAACCCACACACACACACACACACACACACACACACACACACACACACAAGCACACACAGTTGAGGTGCAGCCACTCAGATAAACAAGCCTGAGAAGCGTTCCCACTCAAAAGAGTGGGATAAACTATAACAATTCTGAAGTTACATGTAAATCACATCTGCAGCATTTGATCAGGTGACAGTTTTGAACAGCCTACGACATTGCACCGGCAGTGATTAACTCATCTGTCAGGAAGCCTCTTTGACAAGGCGATGTGAGAGGTCATGCAGAAAAAGAGGTCTATTATGCTATGGTCCACTGCCCCTGGATAGAGGAGGTAACTTCTTTAGGTTCTTCTCTTAGCCTTCTCTACAGATGACCCCTGTTTGAAGAAAGACAAGGGTGAACGAGAGAAAGGGGCTAAAGGGTGGGTGCAGTCAGTGTGCCCTGATTAGGGTGCAGAGGTGGCAATCAGCCTGGTAATCCCTCAGGGCACAAGGAGCTCAGGGATTTTCCTCCCCATTCCATAGCGACCCTGGACAAGGAGGCATCAAGTACAGCCTCCCCTTGAGGTGGAAAGCAGATGGCAGGGGATTAGCATCTGAATGTGGACATGCAGATCCACGGGGGGTCCCCCTCCCCTCATGCTTCCCCACAGGGGATAGGTGAGCTGAGGAAAAGAAGTCTCGGGGATAGACTAAATCAATAATTGGCGACCCATGGCGTGCAGACAAAAGAACTGGGAAAAGCTGGTGGCTTTAAACAGTAGTGATTTTGCAAGAGAAACGGCTAATTACAGAGTGCTCCGGAATATGCTACGCAGTAATTTTTGCTAGTGTTTGTAGTATAAAAGTATTTATGTCCATTTTACCGAATGTTGGAGAGTGGTATACGAAATTTATCTATAAATGTAATACAACACAGAAACAAGCCTGCATAGGTAGTGGGAGACTGCAATCAGGCCTCATGTTCCTGTAGACATGGCAGCAACAGAGATAACATCACACACTGAGCGACACAGCTTTGAAGTTTCACGTCCGTGATGTTTGGATGGCTACACAGTCCGAAAAACCATGCTGGTATCAACAATGAATTCATGGTCGTCTTGCCTGACAAGGAGAAATGAATCACAGTACGCCCATTACAGGTCATTTACGCACAGAGAAAAACAAAATGGGAAACTGTAGAAGCAAGGCATTTATATTCTACAACATGTCATGTAATCTATGGACTCTGAGCTCTGTGGGATTTCTTCCTTTGCCTTAATAAAATGTTGGCACCCAGACTTCTGTATGAAAAATGTCAGGCAGTTTAGAAGCAGAGGTAGAAGACAGAAGACAGGTTTGCTGTTCCAAAGAGACCAAAATTGCTGCTGTAGTTGCTGTAAAATCCATCAAACCAATACAAAGAACACTGAATGTAAAGTTTATGGGGCTGCAGTTGGCATATGATATAGATGCCCGGAAATAAGGCATGACTTAAATAATAAAGACAATGCATTAAGGAAAGTTACTTTTAAAAGCTTGAGCTTAAGGTTTTATTACTATTTCCATTAGAAAGTTTCTCATTATTAAATTTGCTGGGTGCTTTGTCTTATTGACTTATGACACACTATGTGTAGTATTGTGGTGTTATAAGCTGCCATAGGAAATGTCAGTCACTGTTCTGATATGCAGTTCCAAATTATTACTCAGATTTTGCAGTAACTGAAGCTAGTTGATTCTTTTTTCTCTCCAACACCTTTATGGATGGACCATATAACTTATCGATGACCAATACATCCAGCTAGTAGTTTCGACCAAACAACTTTGAAATGTTATGAATATCTGCATATATGCAACACAACACTACAGATCTTTAGGACTTCAGTTGGAGCTGAACCACCCCCCCCAGATCAGACATCCAACATTAAAATCTGGGCTTGCGGGTTGAAGATCTTTAGTTTATCACCAACTATTCTCCGCATTAAAAAGAGAGCACTTTCCGTCCCCAGAGGCTATTCACAAACATCTGTTGATGCTCCAATGGCTCCTTTTTCTACCAGGATTTATGCTTTGATTTAATGAGATGACCTGAGGCAGCGGAGTCTCCCACCCCACCTCCACTAGACAGCTCCTTGGCGATCCATGCCCTGTCGTACACACACACACATTTAAATCAACTCTGTTTCTGCCATTGACTCAACATGGTTGGTCCTTTGAACGCTACAAATGGCTGGCATCAAATAGAAGAGAAATTAATTTAAAATGGGAGCAACCAAATAAGGAAAGATTCCTAAGTTTTAGTCCTTTCTGATGTCTGTATAAAGGTGACAGTGCTCAGCATAGACAATAATCGCTAGGGTAATACCAATTAGAGGGGTACTGTGTGCGGTAGGGTCAAAAGGTTGTCTCCCAGTTGGGGACTTCCTAGGTCAAAAGGGAAATAGAGGAAAGGAAAGTGGAAAGGGACTTCGAGTAAGGGAAGGGAACACGGTGGAAATGCTGTTTTGTAGGCTCCTGTCTGTATCCTCTTACTACAGAGTGAGGTAGAGCTACACAGAGGGTCTACACACTGGTACTCAAAAGGGTCATTCCTTTGAGGGGCTGGTTTCCATGGCAGGGGTTGCCGTGGTGAGGGGGGCCCTTGATGGTCCCAATGGGGCAATAAGCACAGTCAACACATCAAAACAACACAGACAGTCCGGGTTACTTGGAAATGAGGAACCCACTACAGTGTAGTATGAGGGTGCAAGAAGCATTTTGTTTGGTCTGTCATTGCAGTATTTTTATTTATATGTATAAGGTATTTTGCATTGTTATTTCATTTGGAAAGACAATAAAAGTAAATTATTGAAAATTCAATAGGGGCACCTGTAATTCAAAATTCTAACTACCATTCCAACATGAGGAATACATTTTTAATAATTAAATTCCGATTTGGTTCATATTTGTTCAAACTTTTTGGGGTTACAGCACTATACTAATGCATAACAACTACCATTACATATAAACAGAATACTAAAAGCACCGGCAATGCTAGCAGCTCTGTGAGGCTGTATTTTACACAGTGTTGCTTTGAGCTAAATGCGACTGTAAGTGCCAACATGTTCACAAGGACAATGCCAACATGTTGATGTTTCAGCAGGTATAATGTTAGCCATATTCATTAACCTAGTTTAGTGTGTTAGCTAACATCAGGTAATTAGCACCAAAGAGAGTACAGTTGAGGTTGATGGGAATCTAAATTATGACCTCACAATGGAGCGAGATAAAGTCACCAAAATCATTACAATTCATAGTGAGGACATGAATGTGTGTTACAAAAATTTACTAAATTAGTCACATATATACATATATATATATATATATATATATATATATATATATATATATATATATATATATATATATATATATATATATATATATATATATATATAGATATAGTAAAAACAATTGTGAAAAATGCCCATCACACTAATCCTGGAGTCCAAGGAGACATCTTCAATTGCTTGTTTGTCCGATCAGTGCAAAGAGAGGATAATATTAAAGCCACCACTGGTAGGTCACTCTTCATACAGATTCAGTGGCGGTTACAGTAAAAACCCTTCCCGGAAGCTGTCCAGGAGGTCCTCTACACACACACGCACACATGCACATGCACATGCAAACACACTCGGCTGCTGTGTTCCTGCAGTCTAGTTAAAAAGAGACTTACAGGAACGTGATGTACCGTCATGTGCATTCATGCTGTCCATCTGTTTCTAGGCTTCACGCTGGCTTTACAGAGCTGCTGTGTATGTAGTTGCCATGAATTGGGGGTTTCCATTCATCCAAAATATGGCCCTGACCGGCAGATGCACAAAAGGCACAAAGACGGACACTCATGGACACATGCACACACTAACACTAAGAGATGTTCTGGATTCGCTTAGGAAGCTTCAGCCCCAAGAGGCAACTTACTCTCAATCCTTGTAGACTTTATTCCATGACATGAAATTCCAACCCCTTTCCCTTAACGGATCACCTGGAAAACACACTCGCATCGAGATGCAATTTAGGAGAAAAAATTTATAAAAGCATCCAGAAACCAGATATAGCGTCTGTATGTTGTAACAATACATGGATTTCAACAGTAAGGCTCATTGATTCTTCCAGTACACTTACACAGTACACCCGATGTATTTGCCTACAACCACTGCCAGTCCACTGTTTGCAAAAGGATGGGGAGAAAGCAATCTCGCTGTTTAGCTTGAACATCTGGAAATCATAAAGGCTCAGCGCTACAAGGCTTAGCCAC
This sequence comes from Micropterus dolomieu, assembly GCF_021292245.1. Lineage (NCBI taxonomy): Eukaryota > Metazoa > Chordata > Actinopteri > Centrarchiformes > Centrarchidae > Micropterus > Micropterus dolomieu. The sequence goes on along the minus strand of NC_060150.1, from coordinate 15,597,043 downwards.
TATGCTAGGCTAACAGGAGGTCCCTGGGCCATTCAGGAAGGAGCTAAGGCTCATTAGTGGTTTCTTCTCACCGTTGGCCTAGGTCAGGGTCCGACAAACCAGACCAGTCTCCAGTGTAACTGCTGTATGTGCTGCTGCTGCTTCTAGTACATCATTTAGGCTACTATTAAGTCTTAAAATAGTTCTGTCTTCGATGGACAAGAGAAAAAAAAATGTTTCATGGAAACAAAATTATTTTTTGTGAGCTGTTCAAAGATGTTAAGAAAACAACACAAAGTCAAATTACTTTATGAAGTCGAGTCATTTTGTACATCTTTAAATCTCAATATTGTAGAAGACTGTAGTCTCAAAACTCATTTTGTGCAGCAGTCTCCAGATTTATCAAAGTGGATAGCCCTGAATTTCTCTCTTAAGAACCTTGACCCCCAAAAAAACATTAATTGTTTCTTGTCCATGAATAAAAACGCATCTAATTGAACTTTCCTTTACACTGCAGAGCCAAAAACATCAAGCCAAGTTTGGAGCTTAACCAAAATGAAAGCAGAGGCAGGACCCAGCTAGCTACATATAGCAACAGACACCGGCATAATATTATCCAGAATATTTCAACAGCCCAGTTGCCTGCATTCTCGTGTGCCAATTAGAGGTGTGAAACCACAAACAGCAATTTAAAGCTGGACTATATGTCATAGCCCCGCTAAGACAGAGATGCATAAACATCCTGTAATAGCTCCGTGTGAACTTTTTTTTTTTGGAATGTGCAGTTTGGCACTTGTCCACACAAACTGATCTAAATAAAGAGAGCTTTCTAGAGGAGGGAAATAAGTTTGAGGCACATGGATCAACATGGAGAGTTTTTTGCTGTACTCAAGCCAAGTCAGTACAAACTGAACCGCTCTGCTAGGCGGTGTTGTATTCTTTGCCGCTCAGAAATAAACTCCTTTCCTACTCACTCCCGGCCTTTCTACAGCCTTTCGTGTACAAACCTGCCATTATCACGCCGACCTCATGGATTAGCTAACATGGTTACAACACAAGAGGGGAAGCGAGAGCAGAAGAGAATATTATAGATGCCAATATCTGAGGGAGTTCCTACCGAGTGTTTGAATGCCCTGCATGAGTGTCCTCTCTGTCGTGGGGCATCGTCCGTAAGGAATGAAATGAGACACTGGCTGTCAGGGCTTGTTTGGTAGAATGGCTGCTAGTCAGCCGTAGATGGAGATGGTACAAGGGCAAGCAGAGTGGGTGAACGGTTGGAGAGGCGGTCCCGTACCGAGAAGGTCACTGGAGGGACCTTAGCGCCAGATAAACAGTGTTTATCAAACTCAATAAACTCGACACCTCTGTCCCTGACAGGAGAGGTCAACTTAAAAACAATGAACTTGGTTGCGAGACACACAGGTCTTTATTTTAACAGTTGTTTCAAGGACATCTGGACTCCAGATTGTACGTACTGCAATACAAAAAACTGCAGGGCTTTTTCTAACATTTCGAAACCTCCGTCACTACACAACAGTTTTGTCAGTTGGCGAGTAAATGTTTTAACAGCATGTTGGTTTGTCCTATGCACACAGATTTTTTTCAAAGAGCCCTTGAGCAAGACATTGACACAAGGCGTGTTCAGTCTTAGTAGAGGGCCATGGAGAAGAGTATCAGCTAGGGCTGAACGATTAATCGTTTTCAAATCGAAATTGCGATTTGAAAGAATTCGATTAGCTAATTGTGAAGACAGCGATTAAAATGCAGGTTAATTATTCAGTGCATCTGACCCATTTTAAACAAGCATGCAGTTACAGATTCATCCCGTTGTCGTCCTTGTGTGACAGATCTGCTCACCAACCACAAGCGCCATGCGCCTCCTGTTACTGTCCTACTCACCAATCAGAGCGAGCACAGGGCGAGTACATTTTACAACAATAAACAAAACTAGAGGAAAACATGTTAATGGCGCCAGCCAAACAGACACAGGCAGTGGCTGTGCTGCGGTTTTGTCCGGCGTCAACTCGTACTGAAGTGTTTCAGCAGCGGAGCGTTTAGCCTGTCCTACGTTGTTGACATGTTGTTAATTTGTCATTTTGTATGCTTCAACTACGGAGAACAGCTTTCTGTTAGCCCGTTCTGTTCCACTCACTGCAGGCTAACAACGTTACATAGCCACATGGGGCATTTCAGAATAAGAGCGTTTTGCCTGTCTGATTTTGCTGACTTGTTCAGATTTTGCTTATTTGTTCAGTTGTCCTTGATTTTTGTACTTGTACTATAGGCAAGTAGGCTACTTAGTTAATTTGTTTCTTTTTTATCTGTGTTTATTGTTGATGTACAATCAGAAATCTGCAAAAGGTGTTTTATTTTGAAAATTGACCGGATTCTCTATGTCATTCTGTGCCTGGTTCATCTTCTCTGTGCTGCTTGACACGGCTTCCATCAAAAACAGACTAGCAGTGAATATTGAACTTTAGCAAAACTTCAATAGAAACAATTGTAAATCGAATTGTAATCACAATATTTGGCAGAAAAATCGCAATTAGATTTTTTTTGTTCCTATTTCCTTGATTTCCTGAATTTTATTGCTCTATCCCCAAGAAAAACATTCCTAAGCCCCAAGAAGTATGCCAAGAAGCAGGGCATGTTTTTAAGGAAAGAGTGTATGTCCTCCATATGCAGGTCAGTGGGCCATTTGGTTCCTCTGACGTGTGTGAATTAGATTAGGTCCCTCTCACAGTCAAGACTTAATCATGTACTAAAGCACAGTTCTGCCAGCTCCCATTAGACACCTGTAGTGCAAAAAGGCCTCAGACAGGACCAGCAGTAGGGGACAAAGACGCACCATGAGTCCTCAAACACCTGTGACTACGACGCCACACTGCACTGTTTTCACCTTACTGCACTGACACTAAACCAGAATGCAAGCAAACATACAAAAGAGATCCACATCACCACTTACAGTAAATACCGCCAAAACCTATCATGGTGCACATTAAAACCAACGCTCTCCCTCACAAACAAGCACAACAACCGGTTTACATCAACTGACAAACAAATCCAGAAACTGATCTTTACTCCAAACATTGCTCCTACAACAATTCCTCCCAAAGAGGAAGCATCAGCCAAGATGGCGTGTCTTAATTTCAGTGGAGCGCAGAGTGGTCCTGTGGTTATGGGACTTCGACGACATACCTAATCAGAACTGATGTTGGGAAATATAGTTAACGTTCCCCGCGTGGTGCAGGGAGGTGGATTGGGTTTGTTAGTGGTTGGAAAAGCAAGAAGTGGCTAAATGTATGGCTCACACACACAAACTCATAATTCATATGAACAAGGAGTTCACCAGAATTCAATTTCAGATTTAAATAAGTCTTTAAAGTATTTTCATAGCTTATGCAAGTAAACACACAGAACCCAACCTGTTGTCTCGTGATTAAGGCCATTTCAATTACTCCATCTGTGATTAGACTCAGCCCAATCTGGCCTGATCGAGGCTTGTCCTCACAGGAGAAGTAGGTGAAACCTGACACACATCTCGACCTTAATGCACTTTGTCAACCTCCATTTGGCCTGAGCCAAGAAACACATAATCTACAACTAAATGGGCAGAGGAAGTTGGGGCAAGGTATTAATGTTGGCAGTTCATCTCACACTGAATTTTACATGAATACACTGTGTGCGCTCTTATGTGCACCTTTCTAGCAGTTCTTTGCATTGTATGCGTGGTTAACCAACCTCCCAGGTTTGCCTTAAGTCAACAAAAAGTCACCATCATAATGCAAAGGAACTGTTTACACATGTGGTTCATCTAACTATAACCATTGAGATAAGGTACTTAAAGACTTTCTTGGAAGATAGTTTTTCTGTTTACCTGTTGCACATAAGACAAAAGACCATTTTTGCCACTGCCTGTTGGAGCTGTCCTTGAGTTTTCATTGCATGCTGAGAAACCGATATGTGTAGAGTAAAACAAATTCCTGCTTCTTTTAATGTACTCTCTAATCACACGGAATCTAATTGAACAAGCAAACCGGATGTATTATGCTTTACTTTAACAGTGTCTCAGGTTACCAAGAAGAAAGCAAACTACACTCGGGCATGCAAACACACCTGTTCTCAAGAGGAATAATACTGTAACACTTAAATCTTGTTTGGTTTTGGTAAAACAAACTGACCCTATCAGGAACCATGAGTAGCCGCGTGGATGAAGATCTTTAAAGCCTAAACACTGGCTGAGGTTGCACTCCAACATAATCGAATATCATCAGCATATAAAAAGTGTAGTTTTCATTATATCGTGTCCATAGCCGGGGGCATATGAGACGGAAAATCGGAATGTGTAAATACAGAAACTGGAGCGTAGTTTCACGCGAATGTTAATTCCTTTTCCTAAAAGAATGTTTCCACGTCCAGACATGGGAAATCCATGGTTCCTGCTTCTCCTCAGCATGTGGAGGCTGAGGTGACGCTGAAAGGAGGCTGGTTTGGAATAGAGCCATGCTTGATGGAAGTCTGGACATTTCTAAATGATTATCTATGGCTGGATATAGATTTAAAAGACATTACAACCCATCAGGGAAGAACATCCATCATCGCCTGCAGACATAGAGAACCAGGGGTTGCTCATTTGCAGGGATTACAGAACTACTGTGACCAAATTTACTCAAACTAAACATTAATGATATTAAAAATGCATGTGTTTTTGAAATATGTGCATCCAAGGCAAGCCATGCTACCTTTTGCTGATGCAAGCTGACTGCAAGGGCAGCTGGCTGTGGCAGACACAGACAAGAGGCCAACTATAAGGTGGGCAACTCCCATATCCACAATCCATGGCCACGGGCAAGACATGAGCCAATACTACTCAGATGACTACTATTAAAATAATCTTACACCCATTCGTGTTCAGTTCACTGCCTTTTTCTTCGCAGGTTAGTCTGCTCTCCTGTGCTGCAGCGAATCGCCGGGAGCTGCGCCGGTTTCAGCACCATACAGGCGTGGACCAGAACAAAAGGTGCAGGCTGCAGCAGCAGCAGCAGCAAGAGAGAGGCGCACCGGGACGCAGCAAGACAGCGACAGATCCCGCAAATAAAACGCAATGTAACCCATTAGTACCACATGTACAAACCCGGAATACTTAATTAAAAAAAAAATCTTCAGTGAAGAGAGACCAAGGGCCAAACTCACTCGCGAGTAACTAAATCATTTCATATCTCTAAATTCATACATAACTGCACATCACACCATGACGCGCTCACACACAAACAGCTGAGGATTAGTGGACAGCAGTGACAACATAATACACTACACTATGATTTTTTTAAAGAAACTTTCACAGCTGCCATTGTTGTATCAAAATAGTCGAGACTCTACATTAATGCTGGTTTGAGAAACCATAAAGCATTTCCCATTGAATGATAAACAAAGAGCTTCATCTCTTACCTGGAGGTTTAGGCTGCTGAGCGGCACTAATACCCTTGTGTGTGAAGAGGGCTGTAGTGACAATGAGCGCTATATGGGGCCCCTCTGTTCCCTCCCACCGCAAATTAAGCTACCGTAAGTGCAGCAGTGTTGGCGCAACGGGATTGTACGAGAGGCAATCCCTCCCTGTGATTATATGATTCATTTGTGACATTTAAGGAGTGCAAATGTGCAACAAACGCATGCAAAAACACTTTGTCACAGACATAGGCTGACATGAAGTCAGGCGGAACACCCAGCAGGTGTGGAGTGCAAAGTGAAATGTCGAGTCGCTGTTAAAAGAGCTTCTGCAGCTCAGCACCCCATAATGAGCTGCTCTGCTGAAGGGGGGGGCGAGCACACTGTCCGCAGTGGAAATGAGTGCAGAGCTGAAGCACCGGGGTGTGGCTGTTGCTGAGGAAAAAGATGGAGAAGGAGGGAGGAAAAGAGGGAAGGAAGAGATAACGAAGATGCGATGCCAAGGCGAGATTGGGAAGGAGGGGCGGAAAGGAAGGAGAAGAGGAAAATGAGGAAGGGGGAGGGATGGGGGAGCGGTAGAAGAAGCATCAGTGTGCAGTAGCTGCACTTCTGCCCCTCCCTCCCAGGTGAGGTATGGCGTCCCTCAGCTGGCAGTGATGTGGGTTTTTGGGGGAATGAGAGAGTCGGACTAGCATGCTGCACATTTACAGGCACCTGATCCACAAGGAAGCATAGACATGGTAATGCAATGGATATAATAGTAATAATACATTCAAGACATTGCTAATAATTTCTAAAACGCAAATAGACAGATTTTTGCATGTGCTAAAAAAAATCTATAGAAGGTAAATTAAAAGAAAATGTGGTCCCCAACTTGTGAGAGATAAGCTTGAAACTTCGTAAAGGTGCTTTAAATCATCCAGTCACATTCAACAGTCTGCTTTTGCCTGCTGCATGTGCCGCAATGGAATTAAACTGAAGCCTTGTCATTTCTCATTTCTTTACAAGCTTTATACGTGCATTTAATGCCACCTATTGACAGAAATAAGACGATGCACAGGAGATGCTGATGAACTTTGGGATCAATTTAATGATACATCATTAACAATTCATCCCTAAGCTTTTCCATTAGCCTCAACTCAAGTCACACCTTGACAAACTCCTAAAATCTTAACTAGGGCTGGACAATAAAATAATAATTATCGTGATATAATCTTTTAAAAATAATATAACATGTTCAATAAATGTTTGATTTTATTGAATCATACACGAATTAGGAATATAAAAAAGAGAAGACGTAAATGGCAGAATCTAATTCTTTACATTGTTTTTTTAATATTCATATCCTTGTGAGGGCCCTCATAAGTACAGAGAGCAATAGCAAAAATGTACACACACTTCGACCAATATGAACTTTGAAAGCATGGCACAATCTACTATGTAAAGACATTAAGAATCAAGTCAAAACATTTAATATGACATAAATAAACCAATATGAAATATGTCTCAGATGTTCTCGATGCTGTGCTAAAACAACACACTGCTTAAATTCTTGATCAAGGCTGTGGGTTCTAACCAACACTGGCTAATAAAACATACTGTAGAATGTATTTATTTCATCAAGTGGACAGCCACGGTAGCACATTTTCAGTGTTGACATAAAGGCATGTTTATCTGAAAAAAAAATTTAACATATTGTACACATAAGCAACTACTAACATTCATTTACAAAAATGCAATGCAATTTTTATCTGGAATCTATTATTTTTAAATGCAATATACACTATATACACAAATAACACTACAGTGAGCAGTAAAGTGACAGAAACCGTCGAGCCATTAGTGCTCTTTCAAATTTACATGTTAACATCTAAAATCAACCCTGTAATCCTACAGCATTAACAATCACTGATAAAGAAAAGACAGCCTGGACATTTCTTACTTCTGGCCTACAATTGTACGAGCAATGAGCTCTTTCATGATCTCATTGGTGCCTCCATAGATGGGCTGAATACGGGCATCCACAAACGCCCTGGAAAGACAGAGAGACAAGTTCAGCCTCTTGTCAGCCTCTCTGTTACACAACTTATGTGCCACTTACCTGCCAATGGGGTATTCCCACATGTAGCCCCAGCCTCCATGGAGCTGCAGGCACTGAGTGGCCACCTTGTTCTGGAGGTCAGACGACCTGGAGAAAAGACAAAGTACATCAGCAAACGGCAGCAATGTGGCCTTTTTTTTTTTTTAGATTAAGAGCTGTTTAGAAGCAGGTAAATACAAAGAAACACTTCACACCAGAACTTGGCCATGGAAGCAGTGGAGGCATCCAGGCGTTTCTCAGCGTGGAGCTGAAGGCAGTTATCTATGAAGGCTCGGCCCACACAGATCTCAGTTTTCAGCTCTGCAAGCTTGTGCTGCACAGTCTGTGGAGGTACATTAGATGCAATTATATTTGTTCTCCTAAAAGAGAGCATAAAATGCTAAGCATTTCCATTAGGCAATGACATCAGTTTCTCAGACCTGTAGGTGAGAGATAGTCTTGCCGAAAGCCTTCCTCTGTAACACATAGTTCCTGGTTTCCTCAAACATGAACTCACAGGCTGCTATGGCCATGGCAGCAATCACCAGACGCTCCTATTCCAAAGAATGATATGATGATTTATCATCAAATTAACCAAACCAAAACAATTATTTGCTAAGTCAAACAACACCTTGAACTTGTTTCAGCGTGTGGAAGTACTTTGTTCTGTTACATAGGTACTTCCACACGCTGAAACAAGTTCATGCAAAGAAAGATCAGAAAAGCAAAACACAAAAATATTTTAAATGTCATAATATGTTGCATCTAGGAGGGGGAAAATATTGATAGTGCAACATGAAAAAAAGTTCACATTAATAGATTTTTCTTGTCTTACTTCTATTTTTGGGGTAATTACGCTCTAGGTTTTGGAACAGTTCCCATAATTTGGAGGCTTTGGGGATGTACACAGAAAATATAATTTTGCCATGGAGTCAGTTAGTTACCTGCAGGCTACAACCTGAGCCCCATTTTTTTAAGCCAAACTGGCATCTTTAAAAGTAAGCCGAATTACCTATTAACAGTTCCTTTTCACAGTGTACCCAGGGATATACAGACTATCACTGGATTTCTTTTATAATAAAGAAACCTTCAAAATGTGAAGATTCTCAGGGAAGTTCTGTTGTCATGTGGAGCCTCTTTCTTTTCTGCACTTTCTAAGCAGATTCATGAATGTTTATTCACACTGAACCTAAAACTGAAAACCTCTGTAAATAAAAGTTAGGGGACGCCAAATAGCTCCTAAGCCACTGAGTTCAATGTATTTGTCATGTTCCCTTCACCTGAGGCAGTTCATTCATCAGGTAGTAGAAACCCTTGTTGACTTCCCCTAGGAGGGCATCAGCTGGTAGCCGCACATCCTCAAAAAACAGCTCAGCTGTGTCCTTTGAAAGAAGGAGAAACAAATAGTGAGACAACCAGCCTCTAGCGGGATTGATGGAACTTCATCTTCCCAAGCCACTGAGCTCTGGTACCTGGGCCTTCAGACCGATCTTCTCCAACTTGCGCCCTTTCTGGAAGCCCTTCATGCCGTCCTCCACCAGGAACAGACTGATGCCATGTGCTGCCGTCTTTGCCTTGCGGTTTGTCACGGCCACTACCACCACCAGGTCAGCCATCCAGCCGTTTGAAATGAAGACCTGGAGAGGCGAGATGGAAAACAGGTCAAGCTCATGTTGAGATGCAATGAAATGTCCATTTCTTTTATGTATGATCTTTTAATATTATTATTATTAGTCTTATAGATATATATGTATTGTGTTTTTAATCCTTAACCTTCTATACTCCTTAAGTTAGTCTGTCTACATTTACTAGGTTTTAGGTCAGAGCTGTGAGATTGTTTTGGTGTTTTCCCCCCTCTTGTTGTTCCTCTCCTCTCTAGGGGCCTCATGTATAAAAGACTGCACAGATTTCATCCTGAAATTTGAAAAGTATGTACACACAGAAATATCCACATACAAAACCAGGCGTACACCAGGTCCAGCGCACCTTTCCTTTGTACATCCCAATCAACGGACCTTGGCTCCTCCCATAAATTACTATGCAAATGACCAGAAATACGGCAGCGTCAACCGTGGCCAATCCTGCTGCAAAACGTGAAAAAGAGAAACTTCACTCAGTGCCAGATCGAGTTGCTGGTCACTGAAGTATAGAAGAGAAGAAATATTTCATTTGATGGTTTTAATTCTTTGATCAGCAACAAACGCAAAACGACGGAGTGCCTTAGTGTTACAATAACAGTCAATCTAGCTGACTCAGAGACTCATAATGGCTGAAATAAAGAAAACATGGTCTGACGTGTCCAAAAAGACAGGAAAACAGTTTTTCTAATACAGAAATCTAGGTGTTTGTAGAAAGCACAGATTGTTTAATGCAGCTTGTTCACAAACAAAAGAAAATTCTGAGAGTTGTTTAGAATGATATTTTTCTAAAGAAAGACATTAGGTAGAAAGTTAAACCATATATACTGTTGATCACATCAGACACACACCTGTCTGCTCCCGCTGCCAGAAACAGTGGTTATAGCCTACATGTATTTGTACCGGGATGGCACGGTTACGCCAGGTCGGTCTGTCTAATGCTGGACCCAGTTTAGCACACAGATCCAAGAGCATGACTCTAGGGAATCTAAAGGGAAATATTAGCCAGTGATCATGGGCTAGGAAATCTTCATGGGCTCTTAATCCTTCCACTCGTGTTTTCCTCTGCAGTGCCATTGCGCAGCCATGCAGCATTACGCAGAATGTCACGCAGTATTTATGTTTACAGCAGTTATACAGAGTACTAAACACCTTGCCAAAATGATCTCTTCAGTCAGTGATCTCCCCCACCCTGGGATATCATTTGAAGATGGAGGTTTGACAGGTGACCCATTTTTTATGTCGGTTTTGTTATGTTTGGCCTGCATCATCATGAGGACTGATGGTGAGGATGGAGAGTAGAGATTGTGTGAGAGCTGTCCCTGGCTTTATTTCCAGACATTTTTAATTTACACAGTCCATATGTGTAGGTGGTGAAGATGTGCTGGGTGAGTCGAGGTAAAAAGGCAGATCTGTTTGTGCGCCATCGCGGCTTCTCAGTGCGCTCTGTACGCCTGACAGCACAGTCTTGTTCACTGCACCGATTTTATACAGGCAAAATTACTGAGCTGTCTTCTGCAATTCTTACGTAACCTTTTTGTGGGTAGGCAGCGTTTACACACAAGGCCCCTGGAATATTCAGTCAAGACTGAGAGAGGATCTCTGTTCCCCAAAACATCCTTTAACATTTATTTATTTATTTATTTTGTTCATGCCGTTTTACAACATTTTGTTTGGCTTTCTTTTTTTCAGACCAACCATAAACACACACATTTCCATGAATGAATGAATGAATGAAAAATCTTGTAGTACCGGTTGCTTTTTGTGCACATCAAAAGAAAGAGAAAAACAGCTGCTTTATGAATGGATAAACCCCAATCCTCTCCCCAATCACCAAACATTTTCAGTAATACCTATCTTTACACTTAATTATCATCATTTTTAAATCTTTTTTTTTCTACCTTTTTAAACGTGTTTATCATGATTTTTCTTGTAACATTCCTGTATGTTTTTCTTAGACAAATTCTTAAATTTACAAACACTTTTGCAGCACTTCAGTTCATAGTCCAAGGTGCTCCACAATTTAACTCCGTAAATAGACAAACATCTTTTTTTGTGTAGTACGTGTGAAAAGAGTTTTAAAATAATATTGCCTTCTATGGCCATCTTCCTCTGATACGAGAGTGAATAAATGTTGTAAAACCATAGGCAGAACTCTCTGCTTAAAAATCAAAATCTTTGAATTTTAGAAGTCCAGAATTTACAAATAAACTATTGCCTGCCTGTCTTGTTGATGATCCTTAATGCTTTTTTCTGTAACAAAAACAGAGGTTTTGTGTTACTAGGGTATGTATTACCCCAGACTTATTAGTAATCTCTTAAGGATTAGGACAACTGCACCAACTCCAGCACCTAGAACAAACACATTTAAAATGGCTCTCTTCAATGTGAGATCTCTCTCAAGTAAGACTTTTATCTTAAATGATTTTGTCTTATCTGAAAATCTAGATTTTATGTTTTTAACTGAATCCTGGTTGCAAATGAATGACTATAGCCAGCTAGCTGAACTGTGTCCGCCTCAATATGATTGTTTTAGTCAACCGAGGGTCAGTGGTCGTGGTGGTGGGCTAGTGAGCGTGTATAGGAAAAATTTAAAATGTCATCAAGTACGCTGTGATGAATTTAACTCCTTTGAAGTTCTCACTCTTAAACTTGGAGGGCTGCAACCTATCATATTTGTTATAATTTATCGCCCCCCAAAACCGCCTGGAGGATTTTTATCAGAACTTCCTGAATTTTTATCTACTCTGGTTTTAAATTATGACAGAATTGTTCTTTGTGGCGATTTTAATATTCATGTTGATGACCCCACCAATGTTAATGCAAC
>NC_060150.1:15540232-15584975 GCF_021292245.1 Micropterus dolomieu | reverse complement strand
GTCACCAATGACCTTTTAATGTCTGCTGATGAAGGCATGTGCTCAGTCCTGGTACTCCTGGACCTTAGCGCTGCTTTTGACACCATTGATCACAACATCATGTTAGACAGACTGAGGCACTGGGTGGGGATCTCTGGTACTGCCCTAGAATGGTTTTCATCCTACCTGTCAAATAGGAAGTTCTGCGTGTCTGTAAACAACTATGTCTCTTTGTTCTGTCCAGTTAAATATGGTGTGCCTCAGGGGTCGGTCTTAGGACCCATTTTGTTTTCCTTGTATCTGCTTCCCCTTGGACATATTATCCATAAACATGGCATTTCTTTTCATATTTATGCTGATGACACACAAATATACTTGCCCGTCAGATCCACAGACCCTGGAATGCTGAGTTCACTTAACAACTGCCTTTGTGAAGTTAAAAAATGGATGTCAAATAATTTCCTCCAACTGAACTCCGACAAAACAGAAATCCTGGTCATTGGGTCCCAGCAGGTGGCAAACCAAATACTGCCATCTGCTGGTTCCCTAGTAAATCACATTAAGCCTGTGGCAAAGAACCTTGGTGTTTGGTTTGATAGTAATTTAAATTTCGAGCAGCACACCACAAAGCTTGTTCAATCATGTTTTTATCAACTTAGAAATATAGCAAAAATTCGATCTATGTTAACTTTTAAGGACACCGAGACCATTTTACACGCCTCCATCTCATCACGCCTGGATTATTGCAACAGCCTTTTCACCTGTTTAACCCAAAAATCTATTGATCGACTCCAGACTGTCCAGAACTCAGCTGCCAGGCTTTTAACCAGAACAAAGATATATGACCACATTACTCCTATTTTAGCTTCATTACACTGGCTCCCAGTATGTTATAGAATTGACTTTAAAAGTCTATTGATTACTTTTAAAGCTCTTCATGGCCTCTCGCCTTGTTATATTTCTGAACTTTTAGTCCCATACACACCAGCACGTACCTTGAGATCCTCGGGCAGAGGTCTGCTATCTGTTCCAGAGTCTCGACTGAAAACTAAAGAGGACAGAGCGTTTGCTGTCAGGGCCCCGAGGCTCTGGAACAGCCTGCCCAAGGAAATCAGGTCAGCTGAGTCAGTGAACTCTTTTAAGTCCCTTTATTTTATCCCTTTTTATTTTATTCTATTTTACTTATTTTATATTTATCTTAAACGTGTATTTTAGTCTTTTCAATGTTTTCATGCTTTTATCTTGTATTGTTTTTGTATTATTGTCTCTTGGGTATTATTGTCTTTACACTTGTTAAAGCACTTTGTAACTTGTTTTTGAAAAGTGCTCTACAAATAAAGATTATTATTATTATATGCAATGAAGAATAGTCTAAAACATCTTTAACTTTATACAAGACCCCAATACTTTTACAAACTTTACTCTTAATATAATCTATGTGAGCATTCCAATTCAATTTATCATCCAAAATAACACCTAAAAACTTTATCTCATTAACTCTATCAATATCAGTTCCTTCAATTCCTATTCTTACATTTTCATTCTTTTTACGATTACCAAAAATCATGTATTTTGTTTTCTCCCAATTTAAACAAAATTTGTTTTTAATCAAACCATTTCTTAATTTTTACCATTTCTGAACTTACATTTTCTGTAATTTCTGACAGATTATTTCCAGAGTAAAAAATGTTAGTATCATTGGCAAACAACAAAAACTGTAATATTTTAGACACAGAGGTCATTAATGAACAAAATAAAAAGTAATGGGCCTAAAACGGACCCTTGTGGAACTTCACATATTATATCTTTTAACTCAGATTTTTGACCATTAATTTGAACAAACTGCTGTTGATTGTTGAGATAACTTTTAAGCCATTGATGAGCTGGACCCCTGATGCCATAGTTGTATGATTTTGACAATAGCAGACTGTGATTTATGGTGTCGAATGCGAGTTCAATTAATGCTAAAGCTGTTGATCTTTTTGCTCTAAAGCCATATTGTTTTTCAGTAATTAATTTATGTTTTTCTAAAAAAGTATTTAGTTTTTGAGCAAACCACTTTTCAAGGATTTTAGAAAACTGAGAGAGCAATGACACTGGTCTGTAGTTGTTGAAGTGATGTACATCTCCATTTTTAAAAAGTGGAACAACTTTATCGACCTTCATCTTCTCAGGAAAGACACCCGAATGTATAGACAAATTACAAATAAAAGTCAGTGGTTTAATCATACAGTCAATGGTCCTTTTTACAATGGTCATGTCAAGTCCGTCACTATCAGTAGATGTTTTATTTTCACATTTGCTAACAATAGACAAAATTTTATTTTCCTGAACCTCACCCAGGAACATGGACTGCATTATTCTACTTTCCATTCTACAGGTAGCATTTTGACTTTGGTTAGATGTATCAATTGATTTGGCAATATTTTCCCCAATATTAATAAAAAATTAATTAAATTCATTGGCCACATCTATGCTATTATTCACAACAGTTTCATTGTACACAAAATATTCAGGTAACTTTGTATGTTGTGAATTTGGTTTCATTATATTATTTAATATTTTCCATGTTGTTTTCATATTTCCTTTATTATCTTTCAATTGTTTATTGTAATAATCCCTTTTAGTTTCTCTTAAAATTGTCTCAGTTTATTTTTGTATGCTTTGTATTTGGCCTCACAATTGGGTGTCCTATTTTTTACAAAATCTTTATACAATCTATTTTTCTTTTTGCATGCTTTAATTAATCCTAATGTCATCCAAGGTTTATCACTTTTAGGGTGTTTCTTTGACAACTTTAGTGGGCAGCATTTATCATAGCTATATATATAAATGTTTAAAAAGGTTTCATATGCTGCATTCATATCAGTCATATAGACACCTGACCAGTTCTGTTGTGAGAGCTCACTCCTAAAGTAATTTATTGTTTTCTCAGTTCTCACTCTAAAGTATGAAGGCTGATGTGAACTCTTGTATATCTCAGGTTGCGTGTCATATATGGTAAAAACAGGCAAGTGATCGCTTAAGTCATTTATCAGTAATCCACTTTGAACAATTTTTTTGAACATCATTTGTGACAATATTATCAATTAATGTGGCACACGAGCTAGTGATTCTGCTAGGCTGTGTAATTAGAGAAAAAAGAGATCTTGTATACAATGCATCTAAGAAATCTGAAGTAAACTTACATTTAGATTGATTGAAAAAAATCAATATTGAAATCACCACTTATTAAGAATGTTTTGTGGTTATTCTGTGTATCAAGTAATTGTTCAAATTTGTCCTGGAAAATGTCTATTTTGGATCCTTGAGCTCTGTAAATGCAAGCAGCAATCACATTCCTGTTTTTTCCCATGTCGATTTCAACAGCTACACATTCAAAGATTCCCTCGATTGCAACAGACATTTTTTCAACAAGTTTGCATTTCAAATGACTATCGACATACAACGCCACACCTCCTCCTCTTTTTTTCTTAGAAAAACATAGAAACCTAGACTGTGTAAATGATACTGCATCCCTTTGCTCGGGGCCAGACGCCCGAAGCTGTGTTTTAGTACCTCTGTTTATTCTCTTTTGTTAATAAATTCTTCAAAGACAACGGTTGGTTGTTACTCAATTATTTGCTTAATCCCTCACAAGCAAGATACAATTTCCACGACACATAACAAACAAGGGGATTTAAAAACTTTTTTAAAAAAGGGGGAAAAAAAGTGGGGGATAAAAACAGGCAGGCATTAAAACAAATTTAAGAGTAGCAAGACTTAAAGGACGCCCATGACCTCCTACTGTCTACCAGAGTTGTTGTAGGTAAGAGGAAATGTCCACTGAATTTATGCTAGCAGCAGGCTCGTCTTTTTTAGTTTGTTTTCCGGACTTAGATGCCATTATGATTGGTCGAGTTTATGATCAACAGATTAAGGGTCTGTGTAAAAAGGAAAATAGTACCTTGTTGCCATTGAGGATCCAGTCGCTGCCATCCCTCTTGGCGTACGTCATCACGCCTTGAAGATCACTGAAAGGATAAAGGTGACGGTTCATCAAAGCTACACTACGTTAGCGGCATGCACGTTGATTATTTGATATTACATCTACACTTGAGTCCTGACCTGCCTGCTCCCTGCTCTGTCATGGCAATGGCGCTGATGCATTTCCCAGCAGTCATCTTGGGGATGAAGCGTTCAATCTGTTCCTTGCTACCATAGTTGCTGATGTAGGGCATAATAATGTCGGAGTGCAAGGAGAAACCCGGGCCTGTGCAGTTGGAATACGCTCTAGAGGACAAAAACAGATCTCAAAAAAAGTTAGTGTTTCATCTCAGATATGATTAATTGTGTTTTTAATTTGGAGGACAACTCACTGCTCCTCCCACATGACAGCAACAGAAAACAGATCTCCTCCGATGCCACCATGCTCCTCTGGTATCATTAGTCCCAGCAGGCCTTGCTCACCAGCCTTCTCCCACACCTCCCTGCTCACCTGACCCGCCTTCTCCCATCTAGAATGAGGAAAAAAGGATCATAGTGAGGCGGGGAAAGACTAAAAATGAAGGTTTAGTTATAAATATATTTGTGTCATTGTGTCTCTTTGTGGTTGTTTTGTGTGTCTGCGTTTGTCAAACAAAACATTCACTTCAAACACAGGCTCTGGCCAAGGGGCCCCCTGACCCCCGGGCCCAGTAGTCCTGTTCAGAAATCAAACCATGCTTCCACCTACTCTTTGTGATGTGGAATCACTTCCTCCTGAAAGAAGCGCCGGACACTTTGTCTGAAGAGATCATGGTCCTCGTTGAAGATCCGGCGGGTCCCAATGTCCATAAGAGTCTTGGCACTAGAGGTCTCTGAACGGATCGGGGGGACAGGCTTAACCGCACTGTGCTGCAGCCTAGGAGGAATTACAGAAATTCAAAATTACACTTTTCTTGAAAGCCAGCAAGTTGTTGATTTGCCCACCCATGACGAATAAATTCACATTGGTAAAGCAGCAGGAGAAATTGGGAAATGTGATATTAATTTTAAGAAGCAGTAGGATTGAAACTAATGATTATTTTCATTATTATTTATTCACATATGTGTCAATAATTTTCATTGATTATAAAATATTATACTAAAAATGAAAAAAGTTAATTATAGCTTCATAAAGCCCAGCGTAAAGTCATCATGTGTCTTCTTTTGTGCAACCAACAGTTAAAAACCTAAAGAAATTCCATTTATATATAGAGAAGAAAATATAAGAGAAAAAAAGCAGCAGGTCCTCACAGTTCCAGTCTGGAAATTGTTTCTGCTCTAGATGTATAGGCCAGCAATTTGATTATTTTACACAACTACAACAGATTGATAAGTTGATGGTTAAAATATCCTGCAACTTTGAGAAGTTAAAGAGAATACATTTAAATATAGTTATTTAAAAATAGCTAAAGCAAAGATGTTCACATTGAATACTACTACACAATTTGAGAAACTGTCATACTTTAACTTTTTTGAACACAATTTGCAGCTTCTGATTCAGTAGTTAAGGGGATTCTGTTATGGGAAACTGAGGAAGCTGAGCGAGCGATCCTCAGTTTTTTGCACCCCTTACTGCTGTGAAAGAGAGACATTTTAGTAAAACTTAAACATTATGCGAAACCCACTTTCAAATTTGTATAACCTTTATCGTAATTTGTGAAAATCTGAGAAAAAGGGGAGATTTCTCTACTTTCCCCCCCCTCACATCAGACCAGGTCCAGATCAAAAACCACTGTATATACACATCTGCATAAGAGAAAAGGATTAACATTAATAGCCAATGGTAACTTACATGGTGATCAGCCTCCTTTACCTGTCATGGTTGTTTTCTTGTTTGTTTTTTTATTGTAGAAAACACTTAATGGCTTATTTCAACAACCCGAAACATAAAACGGTGTTTAAACAGTATTAGATTACAAGAAAAGCCAAAAGAAAACAGGTAATTGTGAAGAAGAAGATATGAAAGGAAGCATTGAGGCACCTTTCCTTAGCTTTTAGAGAATTCGAACAGCTCTTATCATTGGCTGCCACTGAATTACTTCCGGTTCACCCCGCTCTCCACTTGTCCACAGACAGGTCAAGTTACAGTGTTTTTGTGAAAAAAGCAGTGACAGCCTTGTGCCCCCTTTCGCGGGGGTTGTTTTTACAAAACCAATAGATCTGGAGATTTTACGAATTTGAAAGTGGATTTCAGTCAGCTTTAAGGCTTTGCCTAAAATGTCACAACAGTAAGTTTCCCAAGGTTTCCCCTTAAGACAATTAATTTAACGTTACACATTGTTTGGATTTTCAAATTCGACCTTTATCTGTTTTAAAAGGGCAGTGTGTCGAGGGTTGTTGCGACCCAAGTCTACAGCTGCACGTCGATTCCAGTCAACAAAATATATTATCAGAGTAGTCTAGTCTACAACTAATTCATTAAACAATGTGTTGGAATTTCTGCCTGTACAGATAACTCTCGTAGCTACTGAAACATTTGTTCATCTTAAAAGAAACAGGCTCTTACTTGAAAAACACACAAAAAAATTATTAAAGCTGTGTTTCACCTTGCAGGAACCGCAGAGAGTCCTTGCCCAGAAACATTTCTCAGCCCCAAAAGACAAGTTCTGATCATTTTTATAAACTACGGTCACAAACTAACATGGGAAAGACCCAAGCAAACAAGATAAAGGTCGTCTGAGTGAGATTCACTTTATAGCCAGTCAGTGGCTCCTCCTACAGGGCTACTGCAACAGTTAGGCTACTTAAACCATAAACATTTGCTCTGTGTTGCAAAGTAAATACCTGCAAGTAGGCCTACTTTTTCTTGGTTTTAGTTCTGTTTGTTGACACTATATTTCATTTAGGCTACATGTAATTTAGTTCAAATGAAATTAAAATGTGACTTTGAGGGGAAATCTTTGCATAAAGCAACAATACCACACTGTGAAAAATGCTCTCTACACGTAAAAGTATGTAAGGATTATGATCAGCAAAATGTACTTAAGGTAAGTTCTCATTATGCAGTAAAATGTTTCCTGTCAATGTTTTACTATTGTATTTATTATATTACAGCTGCATTAATGCGTATGTTGCATATTACTGCTATAGATGTTTAAGGTTGATTTCATTTGAACTACTTTATATCCTGTTGGGTCTTTAATCTACAGCAATGCATCATATTCTGTAAGATCATCATATGTTTGTAACGTCGCTGTCCTGCTGCAACGTATCTCTAAAAAGTCAACTTCCCGTGAGATCAGAAAAACAGCTCTGTGTTCTGTTTTGTGATGATGCGTTTTGTAGCTGATCCAAGGGGGGAGTGTGTAGGATAATGTTCTCAATCCATTAATAAATACTTACATTTTCAGTTTATCAGCATAATTCAAATAAAAAAAAATCTCCCAATTCGGAGATACGTGGTTTTCACTGGACAGGAAGGGTATGAAAAATGTAGACCTAATCTGAGAAGCAAGACTAGTAACTACAGCCGTCCTACAAATGCAGTGAGTCTGAGGTGTACTGAGAAGTACAAGTAGCCTACCTCAGATTTGTACTTCATTACAGTACTTACAAGTAAATATACTTAGTTAAATTCAACCACTGTATAAAGTATTCCCACTCTAGAGGAAGGTTTTGTTCGCGACAGCAGCAGCAGAGTGAGACCTCTTTCTCTTATTCTTTTAGGGCAAACGTCTTCCTCTACTAAACCCTGTAAAGGTAATCTGCTTTACTCTGACCCCTATTGGTAGGAAGACAGTTGTTGCGGAAATGACGTGTTGTGTTAACAGAAATTATTTCTGCAGAAAGTAAAACATATGTGATTTTTCTTCTGTTCTTTTTTCCCCATAAAAATAAATAATCTATGTGTGGTGCAAAAATTTATCTGTATTTTAACGAGTCAAAATGAGAGGTTTTGATCTTTGCATGTATCTTTTATTTTGGCATATGCAGATCAATAATATGGAAACTTTATTGGAATAAAAATGATACAATCTTTCATTACTATATACATGTATTTCACCACATGTATGTGGTGGCAGAAAATTGTTTAAATACAACATCCTGGCTGTTCTTAAAAGTAACATGAACTGTGTGATGCTGTGTAATAAAAGTGTGTCCACAAGGGAGCAGACTCTCTCAGATCTTTGAACTCGTCTGTCCCTGGCTGCAAGAGTCCTGCATTAAATCCAGAAAACCACTAGTATAATAAAGTTACACAGTGGGAAAATGTGTTTGGTAAAGCGTGTATATTTTTTTAAATCCATCGACTACTGAACTGTCCTTGGCAATAATTTTGATCAAAACAATTAAATATAACCACTGTTGTCCCTCAGCGTGTTGTCAATGTACAGTATTCGGAACACAAGTCATTAACAGCTCTTGCTCTCTACTACAAGTCTAGTGTGTTTTTTAAGTTTTGAAAGATTACGTTGCCTACCTTTTTAAGACCTTGAACACAAGTCCCTAAGTTATTTGATATATCTGACACCCTCCTGAGATGCTTTTTAAAATGTGGGAGCCCTGTATACCAGATACATTGTCTATAGTCCACATCTTGAATCTTCACTGTCTATTCCTCTGAGTTTTTTTCCTATTTACAAATTAATGTATGAATTATGTAACATGACCTCTTGCATTTGTTCCGTTTGAGATCTGAAATGATCCCCATTGATACTGTAAATGTATTCTTTTTACTTCTGCAGTAACTTGTATTTATATTGGCATTATGTATGTGTTTAAATTTGCCTGTTTGTATGACCTTTGGTGAGGAAAATTAAAAATAAATATATATTTGTAGCACTTTAAGTGTTCAGCACAAATCATTAAACACAGAAAGCAGTAGTAACAAATACCACAACCACATTTTTCTTTAATCATGGACTAGTTTTAGCAGGATATTTCAGTGTTCTGCACTTCTAAGCAGACAACTAAACTTCACCTTAGAGCTACCTTACATAACTTTTGCCTAAGATCAGCCACTTTGACTACAAGTAGCAAATGCAAAACAATGAAACCTGCTGAAATGTAGTGTAACATTAGTACATTTAAGAAGAGTTACAGAGTGCAAAAAAATCTCCCAGTAATGTCTGTTACCCATTAATATCTACCTAAAGTTTGTAAACATTAGCTACCATCTGCTGCCGGTCATACAAGACCAATTAAGGCTGTAAGGCAGCAACTCCTCTGAGTGTACTGAATACAACATTTCTAGGATCCAAGATCTGTGTTGGGCATCTAACAGTGTCCATCATCAAAAGAGCCCAGCATGTGCCACCTCAGGAAGTACAACTTCCTCAGGAAGTGCTGATCCAGTTCCACACTGCAATCATCCTGTCTGTTCTCTGTACATCTTAAAATTTACAGAAACCCTTGACATTGTATGATGGTCATTGATGCCTTATATATTTATACATATATATATTGGCTACAATATACACCTACTTGTATCTTTATAATAGTTCCATGTTTACTTTTACCTATCTTTGTTCAGCTTGTTTTTGTCCACTCCTAGCTTACTGTAAATTATTCTTGGAACTGTGTGTACTTTTATAATCTCACTTTAACTTTGACATCCAAGAAGATTTACTGTTGCCCTATACTAAAGTCACATCTACAACTGTATATGGGCAATGAAAGATCAAGAATCAGCCCAGATGGGATGTACGTTGGAAAAGTTTATTCTGAAATGAACAGAGTGACAATAAATACAACTTTTCAGGGAAGCGGGAGACATTTGGCGGTCTATCCACGACCAGCACCTTTGGCTTTGCTGGGCCAGCGATGGCTTGACTGAATGAGGTGGCGGTGGGAAGGGAGGGGTCTACCCTCACTTGATGAGCGGTCACCCCTTCTCCCCCGTTCCTCACCCCATGTGGTGAGTGGAGACGCGCCCCGGGGGGGGGGGAGTAGAGGCCAAGTGATGAGGGGGTCTACAATAGAGAGGCGATGGTGATGTCCCGAGATAAGAGGGTTTGAGACGAAAGGAAAACAAAATAAACAACAAGATGGGTTTGCTTCAACATCCCTTGTACATAGTCCTTGTCTTTCCTTGGTTGGTCTTTGACACAGTGTAGATGTCCTGGACACTGTTGGGCTGTCTGTAGGTGAGCTACAGTTTCTTCAGCACTCCCACTGCTGGCCTCTTACACAGACATGATGTGCTTGACGAAAGCTGGAGAAAGACAAACCCATTTGTTTAAATATTTGACATAATGTACTAATCAAAAATAAATAAATAAATAAAGGCGAGAAGGCATGCTGGGAAATCAAAGCTTACCCTCATAGTGCACACTGCCGTTCTCATCCTCCTGGCCGGCCATGAGGGCATCAATCTCAGGCTCAGTCATCTTCTCTCCTGTAGACACACAAGGATCCATGTCAGGAACTCTCCATTTCACGCACATGCTCGCCCACTTGTGCAATGCTAAGCAAACTATATTTGTACACTTCTATATTTGGGAGAAGGCCACTTTGAGACTCACCCAGGGTGGACAGCACGATACGCAGCTCAGCGCCCATGACTGTGCCGTTGCCCTCCTTGTCGAAGACGCGCAGACCCTCAACGTAGTCATCATAGGTTCCCTTCGGGAGGGCGTCGACCTCCTTCAGCATGGGCAGGAAAGCGTCGAAGTTGAGCCTCTTGTTGGCCATGTCTGTTGAAAAATGTGACATGGAGGACACTGTCAATAACCTCCAATGTTTTGGAGTCAGAAAGGCCAGTTTGACCATCTGTCGACAACAAGCTTATGTCTAAGCATAAAGTGAGGCCATGTCACGTTCAAGAGAAGAAGTACCACATTCTGTATCTTACAAAGAATGCCTGTGCTTGTCTGCATTTCACACCCGTGCGCTGGGGTCTTACCGTCAGCAGTTGGGTTGCCCAGAATCTTTGTAACGTCCTTGTTGGTGGGGTTCTGGCCCAGAGCGCGCATAATGTCAGCCACCTGGTTGTAGGCCACCTGGCTGTCACCAACTCTGTCAAAGAGACCAAAAGCCTCCTTGAAGTCTGGGCCAGGAGGGGAGAGTCAAGAGAGAACTTTGAGTTACAAAGTACTGACACAATTTACAGGTCAAAAAGAACAAACATGATTTTGTATCTCAGTCTCCTGAAATCCTCAGTTCTAGTGCTCATGATGCTTAATTGTCTCCACACTAGAAATCTATCTGCCTATGAGGCGCTTTGGAAGAAGACCTTAATCAAATTGCAAGTGTAAATTTCTATTACAGCGTTCTTAGTCATCTGTGGCAGCTATGTGGTATCACACTGTGTTGGGGGATCAAGGACAGCAGAAGCCACATACTTTGTGGCATTGTTCCCAGCTAAGTGGGAGCGACAGCTGTACCCGAGCAGAGAAGAGGAAAGTACCGAGACTGGGGCTTTAACAAAGGTTAGCTATTTCTAGGAATCCAGGAAGCCGTCTCAAAGTGACCTTTTTGGCAGATTAATGGTCTTGTGTGGCTTCCGAACAGCAGCAGCAGCAGCAGCAGCAGCAGCAGCAGCAGGGAACAGCTGTACTAGCCCCCACCCCGCAACCCCTCACTCCCTCCTGCCTCCAGTTGCATTTGGGAAGAATTTAGGGCGACATCGCGAGCAAACTGATACACCCCAACAGAGTAACCCGCACCTTATAGGGGCATGGCCCCATGGACCTGCTCGAGTTAAACATAAGAATGCTGACTGCGGCGTAATCAACACTTTGCACTGCATGGCCCGACGACCAACATGTAGCATGAATGTCCCAGAATGTGAAGAAGCAGCACTTGCCAAATTGAATAGCCATCTAAACAATTGATGAGGCACTTTTCTATCATGCCCAATTGGAATATTTTAAACTATCGCTTCTAGATACATTTCCAGATACATACAAGAAACCAAAAAAATATCCATACAAAAAACATTATACACCAATTCAAAATGGGGGGGGGGGGGAACTAAAAGACTTTAAATTAAAATCTATCCATTCGAAGTGCCACAACAAATGCCTTCCACCAAACATAGGGTAAAGTTTACGGAGGACACGTCTTTCAGCACTGAACAAAAGGGTTGGGGATGGTGCTAGGGGATTACAATTTGGATTCCTTGTGTAAGGGGATGCCACTGGGCCTGCTTCTTAAACCTTGACCTGGTGATTTACACCTCTGCTGTGCGAGGGCCACTGTGGGTTGTAAGACAAGGCTAGGTTGGCTTAGAATAGACATAACTCAAATCTTCCTTGACAACTGCAGTCCGGTGGAACGGCATGTCCTATGGTGGTCTTCGATCTGGAACTTACTAGCCTGTAGCTACTCTCTCAAGTTTGTTTAGTGTGACAAATGCAGCAAAATCTCTGGCTACAAAATGGCAGAATGGAAGAAAATTTTTGGAGGGCATACTCTCTCCTGCTGGTAATGTTGCAAGTAAATGTCACCCTGCGTGTTTCTTCACTTACCCTCAATCTGGTCTGGTGTGAACTCAGTCTGTCACATAGAAATACAGAAAAACGCACACACAAACAAACAAAAAGGTACATTTACAAACACACAGGACACAGAGAAATTAATGAAAACAAATGATTTATGAGTATATAAAACAGCACAGACAAAATCCAGTTTATGCAAGATTTCCTAAGAATGCTCAATTTTGCTGTAACTGTAAATACATGTGGTGGATGGTGAAATTATATCCTCGTATTTAAGCCTACATTAACCATATAAATGTGGATGTATTTCAAGACAGTGGTCCAAGACCGCTCAAGCTTGATTTCTTTTCACAATTTTCTTTTCAAAGCAGTATCAAGAAGTCTTGATTTCTCTTCCCTAGCACAATTTCAGTGATGCCAAAACAGTCCCAAATATGTTGGGCTTATTTTGGAGAGATGGTATCCACACCCATGCCACAAACAATTGTCCCTGGTAGAAAAAAAAAGTAACTCCTGCAGAACCGCCCCACCCAGAGAGTCCGAAACACAATTTTGTACACACCATTTTGGAGACCTGGAGCTGCAGGAAAGAAAGGAGAAGAGAAGCTGAAGTCCCAAGACAGAGTGGTCCTGAGCCATGGTCAAAGCCCCCCTCTTATTTATCCCGGGCATGTGATGTCACGTATGCTAATAGGGCGGATCAGATGACATGCTGGAACATCTTTAACTTTCTTAGGGCAAACGGAAAGGAGAGCTGTGCGGGGAGTAGGCCTTTAGAAGGGGAAAGGGCTATTTTTAGAAGGCAAAATAACTGACAAGACTCTTGTCTTGTGTCTCTGTTGTAACAGTTTTTTTAAAAACGTATTTCTATGAAGAGAAAATGCTTTCATTGACTCGACATCTAAACGTCTGAAAGAGATATACAATTGAACCGTCAGTGGAAATGCAGAAAACTCAGCTACCTATTGGCCCACTTCAGAAGGGGCTCCAAGTCCAGAGAGCTCGTTTACAAGGTGGTATTTTTAAACAGAGACTCCTCTCCTCCTCTTATGGTGAAATAACAGCAGGGCAAAAACAGTTTCAAAAGTTGATTCCATTTGAGCAGGGTTTTAAAAAAAAAAAAGTCAGTGTCAGTTTACTGAATTTACTTACTATGACTATGATGTTTATTGATGTTACCTGTCAATGCACCTGTCCTTAAAACGTTCTGTAGCTGAATTGAGCACTATAATGCAAGCTTCACTTGCCTGACCAAAATGTCTTGGATATACACTATATGCAGCAGAATGAAAAGACAATCACACTGTGGTGAAATTTAGGTTATAACATGATCCTAACAGATTAAGTTAGCCATAAGTGAAGACTTAACTGCCTCACCTATGGAGGTTAAATCACCTGCTCCCCTAACATTTCCATCTCCATCAGAGCTATCCATGGTGCTGATGGCCACATCAGAAGGAATCTATTCTTAATGCAGTAGATGCATAAAACAAAACATTGCCATAAAGTGTCTGATGGACATAGTCTTGAAGACAGTCTCATGCAGAAACAGAAAAAGGCCGAAAATGTACAAACTTTTCGCACAGTATATTTACTTTCACAAGACCAAATAAAGTTTGTTTTAGTTAAAGTCCCGATCTGATTCTTGATTACTCAATGAGTCAGTTCTTAAATATGAAAACAGTTATTTGACTAAACAAACCCAACTTAAGACCCTCTTACTACTGTTGACATTGTTTCGTCAATATCAACTGGAGCATGTATAAATGTATTAAAACAAAGTTATTAGTAGTTTCAAAGATGATTATGTAGTTTTGTAAATGAGGTGAAGGTAAACATTTTCATTGGTTCTTACGAATGAAGATATTACACTGTGTTTAGCATCTGCATTGGATTCACTGTATGCTCCATTTTGTTTGTTATAACTGAGAGGCTGCTTCTCTTTATATTTTTAAATTTGTTTAAACTGAAAAATGTCATTAAACAGTCATATCGTTTAATCTGTGCATAGATTCATATGCTGACCCGTGAATTTTCCCTGCATTGAAGGGTAAAGTACTCTGTATGAGATGCAGTCTGCGTCCCAAATACTGAGCTCTGCAGTTCCCACAAGCCTCCAATGGCTTATTAAAATTATACTAAATGTATGAATTAAGGGCAGTTACACTCCTAAAATTCTATAATTGCTGCACAATTTCCATGAGTAATCAATTGTCAGCTTTAACTCTGTAGTGTTACAACCAGCTCAAGTCTTTGCAAGTGATTTCCTGACGGTATTTTGTGCAGCTGTGGTCTTTTATGAACCAAAAATCTTTAGCTGCTTGGAAATCCACCAATACATCATAAATGCAAACGTCGTACATCATTAGAACATATTTTTTGTGAAGTAGTGTCAAATTTTTAGCATGTGGGTTTGGAATTAAACTTTTTCCCTTCTCCATCCACGTTTGCTCCCAAGGACAAAAAGACACAGCTGAGAGGAAGAGCAAGTGCACATAGACACAGAGACAAAGTGCACAGGGTTAGATAATTCACTAACAGTGTGAACGGCTGCTGTAAGCATGCTGCCAGACTGCACCAACTTGTCATCAGCTCTGTAACACACAACGGTTATGTCCCGCAGCTGAAGTAGCCAGAGGACATTTGTGAGACCGAGTGAACCACAGTGAGAGACGTGTCCAGGAGACCACGCCTCGGGACAGATGACCTCTATTTTTACTCCCATTCCTGCTGGAGGTGTTTGGTTTCTCTGTGGCGATGGGGGTGGAGTAAACGAACGCTCCTGCTCCTCAAGACTCTCTGGTGTAGTAACAACCTCCCGACCCCCTCCCCCCCAACCTCCCATCTAAGACCAAAGCTGGCATCAGGCCATAAAGAAGCATAGGCTGGAGGTTAAAAAAAGAGCAGCGGTATTGTGTCGCCGCTTGGTTTTCAGGAGTGTTACGTGAGCCTTATTTGGAATAGAGACAGTTGAGCCAAGGGACCCATGGAGGAGGGACAGAGGATTTTAGACACTTATCACTATAATATGTGGTTTCATTAGCGAGCTAAATGCCATAAAACTCAGTGTTTACAGCTCACACAATGGACATTTTTAGACCGCTTGCATGCTGTATCCATATCCAATGAATATGGAAAATTCAACCTGATTAGCATAACATTTGACTGTCAAATAACTTATTCATGAGGTGACCAAGCTTCAAGGCAGTCTCCTTTGTTGACAATGAATGTATTTCATTTGGTGGAGGTCTATTGTCTGATACTGATTCACAAGTTGCCAGGTCTCTGCTGCCGTCTTGTGGCTTTTCTTTGCAGCTGCATCATTACACCCAAAACACGAGCAGGAGGTACTGACATTCACTACAGCAACAGCTGTAAAAAGACACAAGGTTTATTGCTCAGACAGTGCAAAGGACAGGCAAACAGTTTACACTTTAAGGGTTAACCCCTTAACACATGACACAGCTTGTACTCTAGCTTTTCTTTTTCAGAGAAACGTCAACAGCAAACAGAATAGCAAACTAAAGCATCCATTTCCTTTTTTTTTTTCTTTTTTACATATCAAACTGACATAATAGAAATATACAGTTCTTAAGTGTTAACAAAACACCAGTTAGTTTCCCCACAATTTAATTTTAAGTTTTGACAAATTGAAAATTAGTTTCCTTCCTTTTTGCTTAAACCCTCAAAGACATCACAATCTGAGCAACAGCCGAAATTAATAAAGCAAGAGTTTAATTATACACCAAAAGCTAGAGAGGCTCTCACCTTTGACATATCTTTGAGATAATTATGTAGTTGAGATGTGAGTATAGGATCGATTCTGTTAATAACATGTAAAGTTCCCAGAAGAGAAGAGCAGGGAACACATGGCACAATGTGTGAAGTGGGAGTCAAAGTCAGTCCCAGAATTTCATTTATTGAGATGAAATGAAGTGTTTTCATGCAGTGAGAGCGACAGAGAGTGTGGGTCTTCTTCTTGTTCTATTTTCCACAATGTGGGTTGGGAGGACTACCTGTGGAGAAACGTTTACACCTCAAAGGCTGGGAACCTTGCTTTCATTGGCTGCAGAAGGTCAGCCAAGAAGTAGATGGTGCCCGCCATGCCTGTAGGAAGAGAGGGAAACGGTGAGTTTGCAGCTACAGTGGTGGAGAACGGAACGATATGATCCAGTACAATTGTACAATGTGAATCAGTTCATCTCATACAAGTGTGAAATTATGGAATGTGCCGGCTGTAAAAGTCTCAAATATCATGATGACAAATGATGGCAAACACAGGGTATAATAGGTGGGACATGTCATCAAATATTACCTTCAAAAAGGGAGAAAGGAGTGTCTGGCGTTCGGCATCCATGTTTGCCGTAGTTCATGCACCAGTCTGCAAACTGCAGAGGCAAAGAAAACAGTCGTAATAACATCCTATCACGATAGTGGACTGTAGAGGAAGCGTCTCGAGAGAATAGTGAGCAATGTCAACAACCGCTAAAAGATTATGCCCCTCTCAGTGAAATCCTAGCATCTGTCGAGGTATCGGATTATGACCACTATGTCACTCCGTTGCGCTGGGAGCATGTAACACAGCTTAGGCGAGACATCTGAAGAGTCTATTTCCATCCTCTATGAATAGATTCATATTAATGAAAGTACGCGTGGGACTCGTGCCACCTGGAGCGCATCCAAAGAGTGCTCGCTACCAGCCCTGGTCGGCCGGCTTTGACGGCGACTCGCACAGACAGCTACCAACCTATTGTCAATAGACATAAAAGGCCCTGCCTCTCACATGCCGCTGGCGAGCGGCCAACTGCGCTATGAGTGGTTGTGCTTTGCGCTAACTTTAATATGACTTTCACATCTTGCATCAAAGTCAGAGGCACCAAGGGAAGACACATTATGAAGCCTCAAACAAACACCTCTTCTATGTGTTATGGCATTATACTAGAAAGAAACACAACATTACATATCAGCTTATATTTTTAGTTGAAAAGGTATTCAAATTCCTAGACCAGTACAGAAATACTTCTATTTTGATTTATTATATATTTTTCAAGAGGATATATATAGTTTTCAATCCCTTCAAAAATGTATTTATGTGGGAGAAAATGTGGTCATTTCCTGGCGGAAGTGATAACAAAGGGGGCATGCCTTCTGTATGTTTCATTAAACTGATGCACTTTCATTAATACATTTAAAAAAAAGGTTAAAACATGAATTTACCAGATAAGAAAAATAACTCCTAAATATAATTCAATCACTGTTAAAATGTTGAGGCAATAATTAAGTATTTGGGCACTAATTAAGATGGATGCACTGCAGGAGTGCCACAATTAATATATGCAGTTGTTTGATCACCCAAATGGCTACTGCACTGTGTGAGTGTTGTGTACTAATTGCATTATGACATCTCTTTAATGCGCTCTCACCATGCAGGCCCTGTAAAGGTGCTTGGGGTCCTGCGTTTGCCGGTAGAGGGCCAGGAAGGCGTAGGCGTTACCCGCCGCACCGTGACACAGCCCGTAGCCCTTCTTCAGCAAACCACAATGCCACACCACCTCTCCACACTGCAGGGCGTCTTCCAGGTACTGAGGTACTCCGAAGGCCTGGGACAAAGTAGAGGAGAAGAAGTGAAATTAAAATGTTAAGAATTGATATTTTGCATACGGTGACATTGGCAAAGTCTAGGTTATAACTTAAGAGAAACCCTTGTGCTACAGTATAAATGCAACCCATTCACTTACCAAAGGTAACAAGATGAGCTAGGAAATATCAGACAATATACATAATTATAAATAAATACAAATAATAATAACAAATAACAATAACAAATAATTTTTAAATAAATGTTGTCCTTAATAATATGCTGTTTTAGTAACACCTGACAAGAAGAAAAACATTTGTTGTCATTAAAATAATATAATGTTCTCACATTTTACCATTATTATCAAACAGGAAATAGAACAAAAAGAAAGCTGCGGAGGCTTTCCCATTCACTATATTCATATGAATCACTTGATGAAACAAATACATTCGACACTATCCGAGATTAAATCATAGATAGACTAAACTTCACCACAAGATGGCACTAGGACTCTTTATATGAACCATTTATTCTCTAAAAGACTGGACTTCATGAAATACCTTTTGTAACTACTATAGTATATAGTGAATTTATCCAGTTTTCAAAATAACTTAGTTTGCCTCCTCAGAGTTTACCCTGTATGCCTGCAGGAGCATGTAGATCACTCCTGGGGATCCGTGGCACCAGTGCACCAACAGGTCTCGGTCGTCCCCGATACAGGCAGGGTAGTTTCCTGTGGGGAACTTGAGACGACAGACGTGGTCCACGCTGGGCTTCACCAGCCGGTGTACATACTCCTCCACACAGACGAAGCCCGGCTGCGAGGGAGAGATCAGACAATGGAGGATGAAGAGGTAACAGGTGGCAACTTCAGTATAGTCTGGCAACTGACAGACTAACTTCTGCAGCAGAGTGCTTGTAAAACAAACAGGTGATTAGTCATTTAATAAATTTACCATCAACAGTTTTAGTAATAGAGTTACTTGAAGTAGTAGTATTTTAAAGGTTCCAAAACATCTCGCCGAAGGACTGCAGTTGAAAACTAGTCAGTAGGCCAACACTGGCACATTTACAGTAATGTTGATTAATGTGTGCTGTCCTAAATAAATAAAACAGGAAATAAAAATAGTGCAGGCAACAATACCAAATATTCTCTGGTTCTGGCTTCTCAAAGGTGAGAATTTGCTTTCCTTTCTTTGTTTTACATAACGTAAATTGAATATATTTAGCTTTTGGAGCGTTGGTTGGACAAAATAAAGCTATTTTAAAATTTCACGTTGGGCTCTGGCAACTTGTGACGGCCATTTTTCAGTATTTCTGATATACTTTTCAGATAATCAATAGTAAAAATTATCGTTACTTGCAGCCTTAGACAACCTCAAAATGATGTAGGACACCATACCAATTTGTGGATAACTCATTTGTTAATTACGTGTATGTATTATTGAATTTATTTTTGGCATAATAAGCTATTTCTGATTTCATGTATTACATCTCATTACCGTATTTATCTAGTTTTATAAAATAGCTCCTAAAGCTTCCTAATATGGTCTATCTTAAGCTCAAGACTACCTGCATGAGGAAGTAGTAGATTCCAGCCAAGCCGTGGGCGGCGCCAATGTACTGCTCCTGGTACCACTCGTACATCAGAGGACTGTGGTTCTGGACCCTGAACTTCCTACTGAGGTGCTCGCCTGAAACGAGCACAGCCTCACTGATCTGAGGAAGGAAATAACACATCCCGGCTCACAAACACACCTAATCTGTAGAATTGAAAAACATCAATGGAGATAAATTAGACCAATTAGACATCAATAGGTGCAAGAGTGAGCAAATAAGAGCCAAATGGCAAGTCAAGATTGTTGATGGCAGTAACCTAGAAGTTAAAATTCTCAACCCTTTTATCCAATTAGGTTAAATTTCCTCTTGGCCTATGGTTGCTGTCGTATGTACCATTAAGAAGAACACTGTCTAAGAAGTCATGGATGATCAGTCAGCCTGTCCTGGACAAAAAAAAAAAAAATCCTTCTGTACCACTTCAAATCACAGTGATTTTGTCAGACTGTGCCCTGTCTCTGACCCACCTGCTGGATGTACTGCAGTGGGATCCTGTCTTGCCCGAGCTGCTGGTTGACAAAGACGAGGGCGTAGAGGTAGCCCATCCGCCCATAGAGCAGCTCGTCAGGCAGCCCGCCTGAACCTTTCACCACAGTCTGGTGATACTGAAGCAGTCTGGGAAAGTAGTGGCAGAAGAAACACAGAATCCGTGAGTTAGGATGACCTTTTGCCATGACCGAGTATCGCACCAAATAAGTATTTATGACCTATAAATGTGTACAATGAATTTTATAATGAATGTGATCACAATTCAGAGGTAGAATGTGTCAAGTGGGACACATTCTACCTCGTGTAGAGTGCGTGAGCTTAGGACAATGACTGATCTTGCAACTCAGGCAAAAGGTGGTTCCAACTTTGTGCAGCCGGAGAAAAGCAACTATGTGTTAGGTCCAGCACTGTGCATTAAACGCACCTATTATTCAGTCTTAGTCACAGTGCCACCTACTGGCAACAAGAAATTACATGTTTTATACTTGATGATGATGATGATGTTTTCCTCCCGCAAATGTTAAGACTTTCTACCTTCACAAGGGACCGCAAGGATCCGTGTGACAAAAAAAAATCAAAGGGTGCCCCATAGGCTCTGTGCAGACATCCATGTGCCTCCCGTTTTTTGTGACCAGGTGGAGCTGTGCGCGCACCCACTACACTACCAGGGCACCAACTGCTCTACTGCGCATGTGTGAAAGGAGTCCACCCAGCTGACTTCCGAAAGTATAAACAGAAGTATACCGCGTACACTTTAAAGTATATTTGAGGCTTTAGCAGGTCGATCCGGCAAGTCTCAAAACTGTCTCAGAAAAAGCTTACGACCTTGATGATGCCATATTGTAAAACCTGTGAGTTTTCGCCGAAGGGCTGCCCCAAACTTCATATGTTAAGAGTCGCTACCTGAAGACATGTGGATAAACAGTCATAGCACCAAATACTGGCAACAGGAAAGTACATGTTTTATACTTTGATATGCTTCTCAGAATCAGAAATACTTTATTGATCCCCGAGGGGAAAGCCTTAAGACCTTGATGACGTTATATTGTGAAGTTTGTGGGTTTTCAACAACAGATGCTGAAAACTGATAGAATTTGTCCCACACATCACAAAGGGTGTACTGCATTGTCTGATTTGTTTTGGGGGATGGGTGTGATTAATTTCTCGATAGCTCCCGTATAAAAGTGGCCCCCGTTGTACGTTTCACCTAGATGTACAAAATTTGGGAAGCAGATGTATCATTTCTAAACTTTACAAAAAGCCTCATGGAGCCATTTCCTAAACAGGAAGTCAGCCATTTTGAATTGATTGTGCAATTTTAAAGGTATTTTTTTTGCCATTTACAGGCTCTGTACTTTAACATACTCCTCCTTAGGGATGGGGATCATTCATTTTTATTGATATTAATAACCTTATTGAGACTGCTTAACGATCCGATTCTTTATCGATACCACTATCGACACTTTACTATTATTTGGTAGGACCAGACCCAACGGGCATGAGGTAGGCCTGCACGATATGAGGAAAATATTCAATGTGCGATTTCGTTGTTATATATTGAGGTGACATATGACTTGCAATAAATAAACATAATCTTGTGTGCATAGCTGTGTGGTTGTTTTAAAATTAATTACAGGATACAGGATTAAAATTTAATATTTATTTAATAGCTTTGTATTTGGCTAATTGCCAAGCTAACGTTAGTTGTGCTTTTATATAACATATAGGATGACAGACTGAGGATAGAGCAGTTTAAAATGAACTCTTTCTACATGTTTCCCTTACAAACAGGTGTACTGATAAAGTATTGTCTTTTTACTCACAAAGGTTTTATTGCACATAACGAGCATAGCTGTTGGCAACTCAAATAGTTTGGAGGTACCTTAACTTCAGCGACGGAACGGCGTCTGCGTCTATCTCTGCAGGGCGCTGTGTGTGTGCGCGACAGAGAGCAGCAGAGGCTGATATTGAACAGTCCTGGGCCCATTTTAATACCGCGTTTTGGTGCCACCAATAAACAAACATTAGTTTTCTTATCCATCGCATTTCAAGTTAAGTCAGATTTGACGCTCAAGACATAATTACATTATAGGACCCGCTAGTCTCTATAGCAGAATCAATAAGCTTATTGATTTTCGGGTTTTGAGAAATGTTGGAACTGTGTCCTTTTAGAACTGGGTCTACTGGTCTACAGACCTTTGTGATGTTAACCATGTTTAGACGTTTCACATTTAGTACCTGTGCTATCTCTGGTCCACATCATCAGATCTTTTCCAAGTTTACACGTTTAATAAGAGTCCTGGCCTGGGAACATGTAAATCCCAACTTGTAGTTATAGTTACTGGGCCACCTAAGTGATATCTGAGCCACACCACCTCATCTCCACCATAGACAGCTGAAGAGAGGACAAGCCACACAAACACACAAGAGTACAACAGCGTTCACACAAACAGCAGAAATAAACAAATATACAGAGGGAAAGAGAAGCACGATAAGATGCAAACTACGGAGAGAAGGACAGGTGGAATGTCCTGGAACGAAGTGCCATTTCCTTCATGCAATGTCCAATATGTTAAGAAGCAGAAAAGTAACAAAGTAGGAAATTACGTATTTGAGAAACCATAAGGCATACACTTATCTAAACAAACACCTAAAAACTTAATGAGGCATAACTAAGTATTCTAAATACCTGCTGATGCACTCGTCAGTCTCTTGCACCCTCTGCAGGCGATGGTAGACCGCAGCAGCTATAGCCAGGGGCCCGGCATCCCCACATAGGAAGGTGACGTCATGACGTCGGGTCAAACACTTCAGACTGTGGTTGACATATTCTAGTGCTTTCTGAAGTAAGGAGGGGTCCTTGAACACATTGTGGAGGTGCAAGTAGAGCAGAGCAATACCTGTTGAAAGTCAGACAGATATATTTTATTGTTGTAAACTTTGGAAACTAACCTAGACATGTTTCCTGTTTAAAAACTGAAGGAAGGCTGCACATATGGTAAACTACAGCATGATCTAATCTAATCTTAATCACATCTGCAACCCTTGAGAATAAAAACGTATCGATAGAAACCCAAATATTCTGAAATCAAAGTGGAAGTGAAACAATAAGTCGCTTAATCATCCAAGAGGAAACGTAGCTATTTTAATTATGGATCAAATCCTTTTACAAAATTGTCAAAGATTCTCTGGTTCCAGCCCTTAAAATTCAAATATTTTCAAAACTTTCTAGATTTATTGGTCCATGATTATAAATGAAATATAGGAATGCATATTAACTGACTGTTGGTTATCAAAGTCAAAAATGAATTTACTTATACTGCAAAGTCTGTGTGAAAGGGGGGCTTGGGGTGTCTCCAAGGAGCATCACACTCACATGTGGAGCCTTAAGCTGATGATACACGGAGCAACTTTTAGAGCAATCGTGCTGGGCAACGCTGCCATCAGTGGTAATGAGTAAAGATTACTACCGTAATCCCCTTCCCCCACCACTCCACCACCTGCCCCGCGCCGCCGCTATCCGTTTAAAACATAGTCGGACTTGCCTCCAGCAACATTGCTCAAAAAGTTGCCCTGTGTATCATCAGCTTTACTTCTTGACATTAAGTTGCCAATTAGTCAGATCAATACAATTCAATCAGATCATATGAAGTTATTTAAATCAGATGTGTGATGGTGTCATCACCTGCCCAGCCAGTGTAAATGGTGCAATCTCTTGGATCAGCAGACTTCAGCCCATTTTCCATAACAGCCAAAAGCTCACTGATCTTGCTGCTCAGTCGCTGGGCAAACTCTGATGTGAGCTGAAGGTACAGAAACATTACAATTATGAAATTTACATGAAGCACATGAACACACATACACTTCAACCTTTATTTTTATATATTTATTTATTTATTCATTCATTTTTATACATTTACATTCATACATTACCTTTCCTTGAGAGTCAAACAACGTCTGTGTGGACGCAGGGCTCCCACTGTAGTCATGATACGGATTCCTCCAGGCTCTTGTGTCCATTTTCCCCGCTTTGTTACTGCTGCGCTGCTCTACAACGTTATCTGGGCCAGATAAAAAATAATCTGCAGAGACACGAGGCAATATAAGGCGCAGCAGTTAGACCGACCGGGTGGGATAGAAGGACGGCTAAAAATAGCGAGCCATCAATTTTATAACAGAATATAAAGCCACGTAACACGGAAAACTGTTTTGTAGGGCTACACACACCCACACACAGACTAAAGAGTTTAGCTCGCTGTAGCTTCTAGTTAGCCTAGCGTCACCGCTAAAGCTAACGGCTAACACTCGTTTGTACAGCTAGTGTCGTAAACGCATAATATAATACATGATAGATACCAAATATATAATTTCTATTCAAAGTTAAGAATTAGGATACAGCAGTACAATTCAAACATCGACAGATAGCATAGCTGTACCTCTGCAAGGGATGCACTGTTGATGGTAAGTCTTCTTCGTCTTTATATTTTCCTGAGTTTATTGTAGCGTTAGCTGGAGCTCTACTGCCACCTGTTGCTGCGGAAGTGTCACCACACGACACTATTGCAGTAGGTGTATTCTAAACATAAATAAGGCACAAAATAAAGACAAAAAAACATCCCCACCAGAGAAAAATCGGCTAAGTGAAGTACTAAGAAATAATCCTATAGTGAGAAATAAAAATAAGGGCTGGATAATGAAAAACAAACCACAAAAAAGCATCTCCTGTCCTACAAGGTCCCCTTACTAGTGCTTCCTTCAGGTGATAGAGTTTACTGAGTTGTCATGGAGATGGAGATTGACATGTGAACTCTGCAGCTGTTATACTTTTATCCATTTTAAGTTTTCACATCCATGTTGACTTTAGTACAGCTTCAGAGGCCCAGTTACCAACCCATCACAACGAAGCAAACTCCATCTGCTGGTGAAGGTTGAAGGCCCTGGAGAAAGCAAGGAAGGGGACCTTGATTCGGGGGAATTAT
This sequence comes from Micropterus dolomieu, assembly GCF_021292245.1. Classification (NCBI taxonomy): domain Eukaryota; kingdom Metazoa; phylum Chordata; class Actinopteri; order Centrarchiformes; family Centrarchidae; genus Micropterus; species Micropterus dolomieu. The sequence goes on along the minus strand of NC_060150.1, from coordinate 15,559,947 downwards.
TTCCAAGTTCAAGAATTATCTTAAATTGTAACTGATTTCTTCAAATCTTCAAATCATTCTTTTCCGGTGATATGATTGTTTTACTCAAAGTTTTAACGAAATACAGGAAGGGGTCCCAAATTTCCTCAAATATATTTGGTTCATTTATATAATTTCTTTTCTTATGCCATACATGGAGCCATCTCCTTAAACCCACTAAAGGTTTATTTCTGCATATTGATGAATCATATTGGCCCAATTTCATGTTCCTCATGAGAAATATTCTAGGTTCTTACATTCCCATACACAATCACACATCACATTTTATATATATATCAGGTCATTTGTATATTTTAAATGTAACTATAGCTAAGAGCCTACATTGCCAATTAATTCAGAGGAAAAGCATAAAGTCAAATTTGCATGCCTACTTGCATTTGCAAGTAAAATTATTTTTTTATTGGCAACTCTGTTAGTTTTTGTCCCCCCTCGAATGACTCCATTTCTCAATTCATAGACTAAATGGCTGTGGGTGTTGCTGAAAAACAAATCAAATCAAACGGTGATCAGTACCCTGTTGTATATCTATTTAGGGACTGCTTGACATGTTTTGCCTACAAACAGATAAGAGCTCGACTTGCAACAATAGCTGACTTCAGTACACAGGGTTCCCCTCGGAGTCCTCAGTGACTTTGTCACACAGGTGTGTAAGCTCCGACATGAGCCCACTGACATGGATGTTTCCAAAGCTTTCAGGTAATTGCACAATCATAGTCACATACGCCAGATGATACTGATAATGCTTATGCACTCTAAGAAATGATTCATGAGGTTAGTAAGTCCAGCTTAAAAATTAAGAGCTTTAAATATAGTTAGTATATTAGTTTTTTGTTTTACTATGTGAGATGTATATTTTGAGTTAGAACTTGAAAAACATATTAAAATAGAGAAATATTTAAAAGTCAATTAATCATAAAGGATAAATATGTTTCACATTGCATTTGACTTAGTTATTTAATTTTACTGTTATTGATGTAGAGCAGGCTGTTACATTATGCTTGTTCTGGTAATTGAGTACCATTACTTTAAGGGAGGCTCTCAGCTTCTCCTTGTTAAACCAGAAAAAGAGGAAGAAACTAGCTGTGTAGTCACACGGTTTTTTACCGTGTCCTGAGTTGAATGTGATTATCCAGCAAAGAAAGATTGTGGACATCTGTAGAATAAAGTCTGTGTATTTTACTAACTCACATCTGAAGACAAGTGGATGATTTCAGAAATGCATCGGTTGGGACACGTGTATCCCAGGACGATCAGCTAGTTGGAATTTTGTGGTAACACAAAGTGACATCCTTGATTCATTTTATCTTATCAAAGTACAAACACACCCCAAGCTATAGTGTCTTAAATATGAATGTATTATAATAAAATGTTTTATTAAATTCAGGTAACTTCGTAAATAATTTTCTCGGGCTTAAAATTAATACAGATTTTCCGGCAGTGAAATTGGTATTAAATTTCATCCTAGGTGGTATTAAAAAGGTCTTAAATAGTCCTAAATTTAACTTTGAGAATCCTGGGGGTACCCTGAACTTGGAGCCTTTGGATTTTGGAATACCTGTATAGGAGCTCACGTAAGTGCATGACAGACCCTCTGCAATTGCCGGTTAATAAAGGAAATATGCATTAGCTACCCGCTAATGACTCTCGAACGGCTATCTTTCTCTGTGATTTTGAGAGACATTGGAGCTTTAGATGCTGGTAGTTAACTGCAGCTAACAAGTGGAAAGGGATTATCGTGAACATCAAGGAGTTATGGAGGATGAAACAGAGTCAGCCACAGTGAAGCCTACAGCCAAAGCTTTGGAAGATTTATTACAGAAGAAAGTAGCTTCAAGGAAAGCTAAATTGGGTCAGCTTACAGTGAAAAACAATGAGATGCTTCATTTGATGGATGATGATGGCAATCTAGAGGTGGTCAAGACCAATTTGGCCATTGAGTTCAATCAGCTCTTAGGAGAGTTTTGTGAGTTGAATATCTCTGTAAAGCAGCTTTTTCTGCAGATTATGTCAGAAGAAGATAAGAACAATGACCAGCAGTATTGGTTTGAACCAAAGGCAAAATTATTCAGTGATTTCGTTGAGCAAGTTGATACATGGCTGAGAGATGTCCATGGACGTACGGAGGAAGCAAGGAAAGTCAATGAAAATGTTCTCCCTTCAGACAGCGTATCAGTAGCAGCGTCTAGGACATCCAAAAGGTCTAAGGCAAGTTCTGGTAATTCCTTAGCAACGTCTGCTTAGTCTGCACGCTTGAAAGCAGAATTGGAAAAGGCTGCACTTATGACACAAGCAGCAGCACTGAAGCAAAGACAGGCTTTGGAGGAGCAAGAAGCTAGGCTTAAGGCTGAAAGGGAAGAGCTTGAGATTCTGTCTGCTTTAGCTGCTACAGATGCTAAACTGAAGGTGTTGCAGAAGTTTGAGGGATCATACGCTTCACAAAATAATGATGAATGCTCTGAGTCACCTGAGAATCAACCAACTGTGGTAAAGGAAAGACATAGTAATCGAAGGCCCGTCTCACTTGTGGCTAGCCATACCACTGTCAGCGGGCATCATAGGAACACAAGAATGGCACATAATCCAATGCCGCCACTCTCTAATAACACTGCTCAGCCCAGTCACTCAGCCACAGGTGATGTTGGTGATGATGGTTCTTCAATTAGCAGTTGTGCCCAAGCTTCAGCAAGTCCAGAGACTTTGTTCACTGTAATGCAAGGTCAAAATGATATTACAGAAAAAATGGATAAAACACCAAAGACTTTCTACTCTGCCACCTCAGAACATTCCCGTCTTCAAAGGAAATCCTTTGGAATACAAACTCTTTATCAGAGCGTTTATGCATGGATTGGAGAGTAAAACAGAGAGCAGCAAGGATCGTCTCTACTTTATGTAGCAATACACGAGTGGACAGCCAAGAGAGTTAATAAGGAGTTGTATACATATGGATCCAGACCAGGGTTACTGCGAGGCAAAAAATCTCTTAGTCTTTTGGAAACGAATACAGGATCTCTGTAGCATACATAAACAAGGCTTTAAGTTGGCCTACAATCAAGGCGGATGACGGTGAAGCTCTCACTGCACTTGCCCTTTTCCTCACCAGCTGTAGCAATGCAATGACAGACATGGAATATGTGGAGAAGTTGGATAACGTGACCAACATGAGCGGCATTGTTAATAAGCTTCCATACAAGTTGAGGGAAAAGTGGAGGATCATCGTCTTTGATATTCAAGAGAAACAAGCTTGGAGACCAAAGTTTAAAGACCGTGTGACGTTTGTCAACACACAGGCTAAAGTGGCGCTACACCCATTGTTTGGAGATATAAAGGATGGCAGCAAGGCGCAAGCCAAGGTCATAGTGGGTGCAACCATGTTCTATCTAAGTTGCATCTAAAATACTGGATCCCCAGAGCCAGTGCAACAATCAAAAGGGTCCTGTCCAAGTGCCTTGTGTGTCGGCGACTACATGGTGTTGCTGGACGACAACAGATGGCAGACCTACCACTGAACAGAGTCTTGCCAGATGAACCGCCCATCACTAGAACTGGAGTGGAAGTCAAACATGGAAGAACTACTGTGAAGAGGTATGGTGTCATGTTCACCTGCTTAGCTATTCGAGCTGTCCACTTAGAGGTAGCGGCATGCCTGGACACGGACTCCTTCATTAACACTCTTCGCCGGTTCATTGCAAGAATAGGTCTGGTCATAGAGCTGTGTTCTGATAATGGGACCAATTTTGTTGGAGCAGTCTGGATGAGGAGAACCTTCAAACATTCAATTGGTAATGTTTCTAAGTCTAGAAAACAATTAGGGCTCGGTTATGTATGCGGCAAGTGAGCTTATAATTTTTCTCATAGTTTTTTGTTTTACTATGTGAGATGTATATTTTGAGTTAGAACTTGAAAAATATATTAAAATAGAGAAATATTTAAAAGTTAATTAATCATAAAGGATAAATATGTTTCGCATTGCATTTGACTTAGTTATTTAATTTTACTGTTATTGGTGTAGAGCAGGCTGTTACATTATGATTGTTCTGGTAATTGAGTACCGTTACTTTAAGGGAGGCTCTCAGCTTCTCGTTGTTAGCTGTTAAACCAGAAAAAGAAGAAGAAACTAGCTGTGGAGTCACACGGTTTTTATACCGTGTCCTGAGTTGTATCTGATTATCCAGCAAAGAAAGATTGTGGACATCTGTAGAATAAAGTCTGTGTATTTTACTAACTCACATCTGAAGACAAGTGGATGATTTCAGAAATGCATCGGTTGGGACACGTGTATCCCAGGACGATCAGCTAGTTGGCATTTTGCGGTAACATTAAGTTAGGGCTACTCATATATCTATTGGGCATCCTTTAAAATCATGAGTAAGTTACGACGCAGAACTTGTCTGGACTTGTTTTGCCGCCAGACCAAGCCTGCAACAATCAAGACAGAAGTGTGGGAGAAAGCAACTTTGGTTTCATGATTTAAAGTTGGGCTACCTGGTGAGTATTATTTTTTACTTGTTTTATCAAGCAATAGCTAACATCAATAACTGTCTACATGGCAAAAAAAAGTATTTTCACAATGCTGAAATTTGAATTATTGTCCTAAACTAATTTGTTAAAGATGGTAGAGTTTTAGCAAGCTCCTACTAGTTAAGTCCCAGTTGTCTTTGTGTTTTTTTTCTCAAAGGCAGCTGAATGATCTTGATTGGCACTGAACCAGCATTGGTTGTAACACTGCAAATGTTAGCAAATACGCATTTAGCTTGCTCTTAATTTAAAATAGACAAGAATTTACATTGATGCAGGTTTAGTCTGCATCAACCATTGGGGGTGCCGATTTACATTCATGATTAAACAATATAGGTTACGCCACTATCCATCCATCCATCCATCCATCCATCCTCAACCGCTTATCCTGCGTACAGGGTCGCGGGGGGCTGGAGCCAATCCCAGCTGACATCGGGCGAAAGGCAGGGTACACCCTGGACAGGTCGCCAGTCCATCGCAGGGCAGGTTACGCCACGTATTTCATATTTACATTTTTGAATGTTCATGTTTAAGCTGTCATATTTTAATGAGGTTTAAACTGGTTAATTGAGCCACAGTTTTTGTTTAGTTTTATTCAGTGGATTCAGCACTGTGCAAAGGTGGGCTGTAAAGATGGCACCACATTTTAGAAACGCCATTGTTACAACATGTGCGTTTGCCGTGTGTGCTAGTTATCTGTAAGTTTGAACATTTGAATCATCTTGTATTATTTGGCATTACAACATTCTAGTTATAATGGCTTTCTTTAAAATGATCACTGTATTATTTGAAACAGCACAGGCATCATAAACCTCATCCTTTAGAAATTTTTCAATCCTCATGGAGGAGCACTTTAAAATAGTTTTTCTTATTAATAGGATGATTCTTTGGAAAGGAGGAGAGAGGCTTAGTTGTGTATCTTTGAGAAAAGGAAGAGGATCTCTTCAAAGAACAGTTGGTAAGTAAATCAGGCACTTAAAGGTCCAGTGTGTAAGATTTAGGATGCTGTGTTTGCGGAGTATGACAGAAAAGGAATATGATATTCGGATGGAATATAATTTTTCAAAAAATTTGCAGCCACCACAGTCGCTCCTACACGCGTGGAAGGACAAGTTGTTTTCAGTTAGTTGCAATCTGCAATTTCATTGCTAGATGCTCCTAAATCCTACACAATGGTTCTTTAATTTCAGACACACTATAATTTGTGTTACTCTCATTTTTAAAAATGATAACTTAAGACACTGACGTTTATTCTGACATTACTTATGCCAGGATGGTGGTGGGGATATTACCGTTGAAGCCAGCCAGTGCAACGATTGTGATTGATGGAACAGAAGTCCTGAAAGACCTGGATGTACCCAGAGCTTGTGCCTTTCTAATAGGGCTGATATATGCACTGCAAAGCCATATCCAAAGAACTGAAAAACACTTTTGAAAAGTTTCAAAAGATATTCCTTAAGCTAGATGGTCTGAAAGCCAGTCTGAAGGTAATGTATCTAAAAAGTAAACTGTCTGAAGGCAATGTATATAAGTTGTTGAGCAAAATATAGCAGCTGTAATGTGTAGTTGGTACTGATTACAATAAAGTTTGTTGAAACTACAATTGCTATGTGTAATTTCTTCTGACTTAAGTGAAATAAGGTGATTATACTCAAAAGAAATTAAGGAAACAATTTGACCACTTAATAACACCAAAACCTTATCATTAAAAATAAGTTGGTTCAACTTAATTGTCATTCTTGTGGATGGTGATGATAATTACTGTAGTCGCGGAGAACACGGGGCTAGTATTGATTGGCACACTGCTGAGTCTCACTGCTGGTGTTCCACATTCTCACTTTTGTGCAGAGATGGAAGCTGCACCAGCCCTGTAATTTCTACGAATGTTCTGCCCCATGAATGGCACAGTTCGAGAGAAAGAGCACATTGTTGTAGCAGTAAGACATTGCACACTCAGAAGAGAGCGTGCAATGGGATACATTCTCTGAAGGGCTTTGATTACTGTTCTCTCCTTGTTAATATGCTAAATCACTTCCCCCTTTTCCCCTATGTTTCATCCTGATTCTCTGTGGTTTTAGAGGGTTCTCTGCTCCAAACTTACTAAAAATTATCAAAACTGAGCCCTAATTAAACTGTGCTATAGACCAAATATGTTAGTCTCAAGAGTACAGGCATGTTTTTGCACAGACAACCATTTGTGTCAAGGGATGAAAGCTTCAGAAACAATGTTAATCATCCATATTTTACAGCATAGCCTTGAACTGTGGGGTTTTTAGCATCTTGACTTTATGTAACGCAGTTTTGAGTTCATATGCATGATTTTTTGTTGTCCTTCTACGCTCCCCATCTTGATTACTTGCACAACCTTGTCTTTTGAAAAGTGCAAATAAGGCTGACAATCAGATGGGTCAAAGCACCAGATTTGCTACAGTCACTCTTTTGTTTTTGTGTTTACCTCTCAGCTATTTTGTGTGTGTGTGTATGCACCATTATTTCCCTTCAATCAGAAAAACGTGGCTGCCCGTCATTTCCATATCAATTGACCGAGCTGCAGGTGAAAGCTGGTCATGCGGAACAAAGTATAGAGCCTTTGCTCATATACCTTGGGACTGTTTTACCTTGCCTTGAGGGACGGGGAATGGAAATGAGCCCGAGAATGGAACCAGATTCAGAAGGAGACCTTTGGGCTTGATTAGAGCTCCTTGTTGAAAGACACATTATTGAGCAGAGTCTCCTTCCCACTGCCCCACTGGGAAATCCACCCTCATGGAAAAAAATAAAATTAATTAGAGGTGATATTGATCATCATTTGTTCCTAGCACAGGACAGCATCAAAGCTCAGACCACATCTTTTCACTTTAGTTTTTCTTTTTAGAATGCTTACATAATTGTTGGGAGCCTGACTTTTGAAGGATAAGGCTGCTGATATTCTCAAAAATTTTTAATTGTCAACAAAAGGCAAGAAAATGACAAAACCAACAACACAGTCATCCTACTAACAAGTATTCTGTGAGTAACCTGTTCTCTAGACCTCCACTGTTGTTTAAGAACTATTAACAAAACTAAAAGGCAACAGCGATGCTAGCAGCTTTATTTAGGCACAGTTATGCATTGAGCTAAATGCTAAAATCAGTGTGCAAACACACTCACAATGACCATGGTTTATGTGAACTAGGTGTAATGTTTACCATGCTCACTATCTTAGTGAAGCATATTAGCATGCTAACATTTGTTAATTACCAAAGCATGTGAAAATTTGCTAATTAGTACTAAACACAAAGTACAGCTAAGCAGCATTAATTAAATGATGATGATGCTGCTGTTGTTGAGGTAAAATGATTACCCAGTTATTTTGAAGTAAACAGGCAATCCACCAATTGGTTATTAAAAAACAAAAATGTCAACGTCATAGTGGCAAGGAAAAGTCAGAGGATCACCCAGACCTGTGAGATTTATCCTCTGAAGACCATGAAAATCTTCATTTGAACCAAAGTGGACCGACCACATGACATCGCCATCCTCAAAACCAAACCCGCTAGCTAGGCCAGAAACACATACTGTAAGTGAGCCACATGGTTGCACTGGCTGACATGTTCCATCATAACATTGATCACAGGTTACATTACATTTATTTATTTAGTTTTCAGTTCAATTTTATTTATATATAGCTCCAAATCACAACAACAGTTATCTCTGAGCGCTTTTCATAAAAGAGCAGGTCTAGACCGTACTCTATGATGATATTTACAGAAACCCAACAGTTCCCACCAAGAGCAAGCACTAGGCGACAGAGGCAAGGAAAAACTTCCTTGCAGAAACCTCGAGCAGAACCATGGCTCAGGGTGGGCGGCCATCTGCCTCGACCGGTTGGGGGTGAGAGAGGGGGGGATGGAAGGAGAAAGTGAGGGGAGGGAGGCAGCCTACACAACATACACACAGAGGTACAGACAGTAAAGCTAATATTGCTATAGACTGAATGAAAAATGGTTCTGATATTTACAGTAGTGTTAATGATAATAATCGTAATGTTAATGATTATTATAACAATAATAACAATAGGACTAGTAACAATAATTGGAACAGAGGGTGTCGAGCAGGAACACGGGGGCAGCAGGTGACTCGGAACCACAGATCCAGACTCCACAGCTCCAGAGCTAGAAACACCTGCAGGAACTGATAGGAGGAGAGAGGAGAGGGACGAGTGAGCACAAGACTACGGGAAAGGGAAGAAGTCGAGTTAGTAAAATGCATTAATGGGATGATGTTGCATACAGAGGGAGAGAAAGAAGAGGAGAGAGGAGCTCAGTGCATCATGAGAAATCCGGCAGTCTAGGCCTATAGCAGCATAACTAAGGGATGGTTCAGGACTCACCTGAGCCAGCCCTAACTATAAGCTTCATCAAAGAGGAAAGTCTTAAGCCTGATTTTAAATGTAGAGATGGTGTCTGCCTCCTGAACCCAAACTGGAACCTGGTTCCACAGGAGAGGAGCTTGATAGCTGAATGCTCTGGCTCCCAGTCTACTTTTGGAGACTCTAGGAACCACAAGTAACCCTGCATTCTGGGAGCGCAGTGCTCTGGTGGGGTAGTAAGGTACTATGAACTCTTTAAGATAAGATGGTGCCTGACCATTAAGAGCTTTGTAGGTGAGAAGAATGATTTTAAATTTTATTCTGGATTTTACAGGAAGCCAATGCAGAGAAGCTAAGACAGGAGAAATGTGATCTCTTTTCCTGGTTCCTGTCAGAACACGTGCTGCAGCATTCTGGATCAACTGAAGAGTCTTAACGGACTTTTTCGAGCAGCCTGATAATAAGGAATTGCAGTAATCCAGCCTAGAAGTAACAAATGCATGGACTAGTTTTTCTGCATCATTTTTAGACAGGATGTTCCTGATTTTTGCAATATTACATAGGTGAAAAAAAGGCGGTCCTTGAAATTTGCTTAATGTGAGACTTAAACAACATGTCCTGATCAAAGATAACTCCAAGAGTCCTCACAGTGGTGCTGGAGGCCAGGGCGATGCCATCCAGGGAAACTGTATCTTTAGATAATGCATCATGGAGGTGCTTGGGCCCTAGAACAATAACTTCAGTTTTATCTGAGTTTAACATCAGAAAATTACAGGTCATCCAGGTTTTAACATCCTGAAGGCACATTTGAAATTTAGATAACTGATGAGTTTCATCTGGCATGATCGATAGATATAACTGAGTATCATCTGCATAACAATGAAAGTTTATGGAGTGTTTCCTGATAATATTGCCTAAAGGAAGCATATATAAAGTGAAGAGGATTGGTCCGAGCACAGATCCTTGTGGAACTCCATGACTAACTTTGGAGTGCATGTGTTGAATAATTCCTTATTGTTTCTTAAATTGACATGTTTGTTCACATTGTTGGTTTGCTGTAGTTTATCTAAAAAACTTACCATGCTGTACTAGTGCTGTATTACTCAGAAGTGAATGTAGTGTAGCCATTGGAAGAATGACTGTGGTCTTGCTGGGTAAAGGTTTGGACCACTACTGTTATTCTTTCAATGTAAGGTTTGACTACTAAGTGTTTAACAAGTGTTTAACGACTAGTATTTTATTTTTATATTCTGTGTGTTATTCATGAACCTGTGCCTTTTCAATGTGCCAACATGAGCAAAGCAGCCGCTCAGGCAGCACAGGCAAAACCTAGCCAACCGTAACATACACAATGGTAGTAAGGCACCTGCAGCAAGTCACGTACGCCAGGCCTGAGATCATGGCAAACTGTGGCCAAGAATGAGATCATGACACATTGTGATTAATGGCGACTGGTACTGCAAGGTACGGCCAGGTACTGCAAGAAACTAAGCTTTGCACTGCAGAAACTAAACTTTGTATGACACGTGGCACACTCATGTTTGGCATTGTTGAATCATGTTATTCCTTATTGAATCATGTTATGCATTTATCAAGTTATTCCTTATTAATTCTTTTAAAAAATACAATTGTAAGTGCTTGAGTTTTAATGGTGTCAAATTATGCCTGTATAACTTTTAAAAAATACGGTGACGCAGAAGTTGAAACATATTGGTGAATTTCTAGTCCAGTAATGTTAAAAATATAAAGAAGGATAAATTGTTACAATAAATATGCTGAATAACAGCATGGTAATTTTGATATTAGTGAAAGAGTTGAATTGGTAAAACAGTACATGAAAACGGCCACTAGATGGCAGCAGATGATAAGAAATTCACCAATGAAAGGGCGTGGTCAGCGAACACTGTAGGTGGAGACCAAGTGTAACACCCACCTGGAAGGTGGAGTTTAAAGTGAATATAAGGTGAGGTTCACTGACCACCAGCTCAGTTCCATGTTACTCGGGTTTACTTGTCCTTTATTGGAATAAACTCTTTTGCACCGACTCTTGATCGTCTCCAGTGAAGTTTTTGACTACGCAGTTTTTGACTAAAGAAGAAAGCCAATAGAGTAATTTTTACTGAGTTTAATAAGTTGGTTAGGGTAGGGACCAGGTCTTCCACTGGCCCGGCTTGTCCTTATTTCCGACCCGACACATGGAGGATTCATTGTTGTGACATGACAACATGTGCAAACTGAAATCAATCTGATAAATAAGACCAGCTTAGAGCGGTTCCTTTAATGCCAATGAAATGTTCCAGTCTCTGTAATAGGATATGATGGTCAATGGTATCAAATGCAGCACTAAGATCTAATAAAACCAGTACAGAGACAAGTCCTATGTCTGATGCAATTAGGAGGTCGTTAGTAATTTTCACCAGTGCTGTCTATGTGCTATGATGAACTCATAACTGACTGAAAATCCTCAAATAAACTATTGCTATGTAGAAAGTCACACAGCTGTTTGGCGACTGCTTTCTCAAGGATCTTAGAGAGAAATGGAAGTTTAGATATAGGTCTATAGTTAGCTAAAACATCTGGATCGAGGTTGGGCTTTTACAGAAGAGGTTTAATTACAGATACTTTAAAGTATTGTGGTACATAGCCTGTTGATAAAGATAGATTGATCATATCTAGTGGAGAAGTGCTGACTAAGGGTAAAACTTCTTTAAGCAGCCTAGTCGGGATGAGGTCTAAGAGGCAGGTTGATGTTTTAGATCAAGAAATTATTGAAGTTAGTTGGTAAAGATTGAGGGAAGCAAAGCAGTCTGAACATATATCTGTTTTTAAAGCTGTTGCTAAGGTTCCTGAGTTAAGAGATAAGTCGGTGCCAGTGACAGTGTCAGTGACTGACAATGGTGAGCAGATAAGCAGCGGATGAATAAGTTTTTTTCAGCAAGATCTAGATGAGACTTGGCAGCAGAAAAGCGGGTCTTTTCGGTTTGGAGCTAGAGAAGCAAGGTGAGTCTTTCATTTATAATAACTGTAACCCAATTCAATTAGTAAATTAACTTAGTTATGAAGAAACAAATTGCTGTCATGAAACTTTCTAAACACGGGGTAGTTCAGAGCAGTTTCTTAATGTAAGTAGTGTTGAGCAGTGAACCCAACTTTACAGTGTTTAACGTTAACGTTAGTCCTAATGTTACTTTTTACTTTTATTAACAAGAAACACAAGCAGAGTCATAACATTCACCCCTCATAAAAGCACATTTATGGTGCTTGGTAAAATTTTTGTTGCTTGAATTTTTGAGTTAGCTGCTTTACTAGAGCCTCTGTGTGTAACTTAGTGTCAGTAATTAGCCTTGGCCTGTTCCAACGATGTTTCAGTTATTAGCCTTGACCCGTTCCAACGTTGTTTCAGTAATTAGCCTTGACCAGGTGAGTTGCTACTTAACTTAATGTTAGCTGCTTCAGCAAAATTAAGAGGATTTGGCATGCTTAACATTATTTACTGATCTGTGTCGAGTTTATTTTTCTTTAAAGCAATGTTTTTCGCTTATTAGTGACTTTGTACTCAGCTCCAGCTTAACCTGACAATTTTAAAAAACAGTGGGAGGAAGGTAAACTTTACTGGCGCCATCGTGTGTTTCACAATCTCACTGTGAAGTAGGAAATCAGTGTTTCCCATACGTAATTTATTTGTGGCAGCTGCACAATATCAACGCTGACCGCCACATATTGATTTTAGATTTTTTTTACTAGGCCTATTTAAAATCGTGTTTGATTGCATTGCCGCAACACATCCTCTCACCTGTCCCTCTCTCTTTCTCGCTCTCCCTCATGAACACCCCTGCATAAACCTGTACAACACAACGCTGTCAATGTCGGAGACCCAACTTAAAAAGTTATTAGTCAGCATGCAAGGAGCCTAGCTAATAAGGAGAGCTAAGTTAATGTTAGAATGCAATCATATCAGTATTAGATTTAAGACCAAATATGGAACTGGCCAAACTCAGAAGAGAAAATATCAGATTCCATGTTCTGTTCACTGATACTTACTTAATGTTTGTTTAAGGATAGATGTATGTGTGATGGGGACTGATTTGAATAGGTTATAGTAAACATATATACTATGTATATTTAAAACTATGTATTTTTCTGTCTTTTCAGGTAAAAGTCTACAATGTTGCTGCGTGTCATATCAGAAAATGAAATCAGACGTCTTTCAGTTGAAGACATCCCATCCAGTGATGAGGAGCTGTATCAGGTGTTGCGAACAAAGCTTGGTCTGAGAGGTGCATTCATTTTGCTATTTGAGGATCCTGATTTCAATAATCAGTTGTGCAACCTAACCGACATCAAAGACCTTCCTGTGGGTCGGTCAACTGTGAAAGTGTTGTTCACAGTTGATGACATCTCAGATTCTACACTGGACACTTGCAGCCTCCCTTCTCTTAGTGGAGATTCTGTTGAATGGCCTGATCCTTTCCTGATTCCACTGTTCTCACATGATGTGGAGCTGCAGCTGAAAGAAGCCAATTGTAGGTATGCTAAGGATGGATCTGTAATGGTGATTCCTAAAGGTTTAAAGATTGATATCCTTGATACACTGGCTGACAGTATGTCAAAGATTAGTGCTTATCCTGAGAGACATCACTATGAGAATGTAGCCAAAGCACATGTGGAGAAGCATCCTAGTCTGAAGGAGCCAGGGTCTGAAAAGGGATGGCACTCATGGTTTCACAGCCTGAAATTTAAGCTTGGAAACTATCTGCAAAAGTTAAGGTGGTAAACAAAAGAAAAGGAGGAGGTTTGAAGGGAAAAAGTGTAAAGAGGTCAAAGAAGGGTGAGGTCAACTACTGTCCAGATCCACCTGAAGGTCAGAGTCCTGAAAACATGGAGGAGAAGCGCAATATGATGGAGGCTGAAATTCTGAAAAGAGACCCTGATCACGAGCTGGTAGAAGACCTGATGGTTGCTACGTTTTCCCAGCCCAGAAAAGAGCTCTGTTCCATGAGATACAGGTACTCAGTCAAGAGATCGAAGCACGTTTTGTCAGATACTGTATACTGTGTCCTATTCAGAATTATGTTCGAATTATATTTTCTATCTGTCTCTTCTCAGATCAGGGCGGAGTTCAAGAGTATCTTCACCAAAGACCTTCTGGAATCTTGTAACAATTCGCCTTACACTAAGACAGCAAGGGAACGTCTTTTCCAACGGACTTGATGGCCTGATCCCAAAACTGCTGTAGGTGTACAAAGCAGCAACCAAGACTGGAAAGAAGCAATCACTCAAAGACATTTTGGATTGCCTTCAGAAAGATGTAAGTGGAGAGCAGATGAGCATAAAATTAGGCAAAATTGATTATCTTTGCAAAAACATTTATTTCCATGTTACTGCATGTTTCTTTGTCTTGTAGGATACAAATGAGAGGAGAAGGACTGCTGTTTTGCTTGGTCTGCGACACTACATATCAGGCCAAGATCCATCAACTGTCGTCAGGATGTGTGATGTAAGACCATTATGATTTCTGTAATGCAAAACTGTCAGTGTGTATATGATTGATTCTTTTATTGTGGGACTTTTTCTATTCCCAGCATAGATTTTCAAGAAAAAAAATACTTCATAGAAAACCACAGATTGTATTGGTTCAGATTACGTTTTAGTAGAAGTGCAAAAAATGAATGTCTGTTTGCTAAATTATACTTTTTCAATCTGTTGAAAACTCAAATGTGCCAAAAGAATTTCTGTTTTTGGTGGGGGTGTCCCCAACCCAGACTTACTAACGTTGCCCATCTAATAAAGTCATAAAAACTCATTCAATTAATTCAAACGTTACTTTGCATTTTCTCATATTAACTTAAACGACAGACAGTTTATTAAAAGTTCATGTGGTTTATAATTTGTAATTTGCACTTTTTTGTTAAATATGGCTGTTCCTGTCACTCATCTTTTAGTGAAAAATCTATTTATTTTAAAACATTTGCTAAAGTAATTCAGTGTCTGAACTTACAATTTTAGCCTCACTTCCAAGGGTTGAAATTTCAAAAATGAATTAATAGTTGGTGTTACTGATCAGGTCCAGACTATTTTGGGGACAACTAAAGGGTGTAACTTTCCTGCTCTGTATTTGAGGATTATGACTGCATTTTGAATTAGCCTTTCAAAGCCTTTATAATTGTAGACTAAAACAGTCACACACTGTCTCTGCTTTTTAAGGCTCACACGGAGACTCTCAATGAAGCCATGAAGGGGATGCAACTTGGCCTGCTGATAGGCTATGAAGGTGCTGAATGGGATGCCTTTCCACGGGAGGTCTTTGAGATAGCTGTTGTGGTTGAGGAGACCATTGTGCTTCACAACATTAAAGATGTGGCATGCAGCTTTGCCATGCTCATGGGTGTCATCTACTGTATCAATCTCGAGTACCCAGAAGCCATGAACTATTCCTTTGAGTTTCTTCAGAGAGTGGTGATGAAGATAAAAGCAGACCAAGCATCTGCCTGAGTACATGGACTAAGAAACAGATAGCCTATCAGTGTTGAGATTGTCCATACGTCACAGAGGCTTCAGAGCGTTGTGTGGAGAGGACCAGGCAGAGCGGGGGATTGAAAATCTGCTGGCCAGCTGAGAGCTGCTAAACGTGGGGGAGAGGAGCAGGGAGCAGCGCTGCAACCATTGGACAAATAAATCCCCGTAGTTGGTCAGATTCTGCTCTGACAACTATACCGTTTACTTGCGGGAGGAGCTTGGAGTAAATTGGTTTTATTAAATTAGCTTTTTACTTTAGTTTTTGGGATTTCAACGTTGATTTATCTTCACTGGAGCTTCTCAGCAGCTAGCTTCCGTGCATCCGGTTCCAGTGTTGTTATTAGCGTTGTTAGCTCTGTTGGACTACGACTTCATATTTATATAAAAAACGGAAAAAACTGGACATTGCTGGGAGAAAAGAAAGTGAGGAGGTAGAAATACCTGGTGAGTTCAGAAAACATGTGTCTTTATTCCAGCTATCATTGTACTTTACTGTGACCAAGTTAGCATAGCATAGCCCTGATCGATCCAAACTCCATTCAGAAAACAAACATTTTAGAAGTTGTTGTCCTGCTGTTTTGCTGACAGACCTGACAAAGCATGAATTCATATGTTTAACAAATCTGCATCATGTTGTAGTTATTTCGGCATCAGTTTAATCCGTTTATTGCTATTTAATCACAGCAAAATGTTTACTTTAGGGTTCATACAGTTGTAGTAAAGGCGAGTTGTGTTTATTCACGTTATCATGTTAAAATCGCCTTCTCGCGTTGTGTGTGAACACTTGCAGCGAATGTATATGAAGAAAGCGTCGCGAGGCGAAAATTCGCGGTTGGTCTGAATGCGTCATAAGAGTTGGTTGGGTCGACCTCGCTCTGCATAGGTGACTGTTTTTAATATACTGTTAGAAGATGTTTAATTAGCATAAATATGGTCTCAATTTGGCACTTACAATAAATTACTTTTGAATACATGAATTGTACTCTTTTAGGAAACTGGTGAACTTGCTATTATTAGTTGAGATAAGGTATGGAAATTAAAAACATAAGTCTACTTAATTTGAAATTATAAATTCAATTGCTGCCTTAAAAACATGAGTTAAACTAACTTGAAAATGTTGTGGTGGCAGCCCGGCTGACGGTGAGTGTCCTGGTATTTTCTACTTTTTATCAGTGTTTCTGCTTTTTTTCCCTTTGTTTCCTGTTCTCTGCCCGCCTCTCTGTGTTTTCTCCCCGGTGTGCTCTCTCTCCCTCTGCTCCTGAGCCCAGCCAACTACCTGCACCTGCAACTCATCATCCACCTCGTCAGCCTCCCACACCTGCCAGTAATCAACCTCATCCCAGCCTGTATTTCAACCCCGGTTCTCCACACCATCCTTGCTTGATCGTCGTTGCTCCATACCCGGTGCCATCCCCACGTTCAGGCTTTCATGTTTCTTGTTTTTTCACATTTACCCTGTACCTTGTTGCTGTCTTCCCTAACCTTGTCCCTCTGTCTGTTTTCCTCCCAGGTACACTCACCCTCGTCCTCCGTTCGGCTGGGCTCATCCACTGGTCCACTCCTCTTTGGACTTCCCTCACGGCGTCCTCCCTGTTCCCCCCCGCCTCTCCACGCTTCCTCGGCCCCTGTGTTCCCCTGTTCTCTGGCCCCCTGTCTCCTTGGTTCCCCGTGCCTGTACTTCCCCGACGTCCTCCTCACCCTTTTTCCTCCAATAAACCTCCTTCCTTCTGAGTGCTGCATTTGGGTCCTTTCTGTCCACACACCACACCCCGTAACAGAAAAGGCAATTGGTATGAACTCAATTATCTTAACTTAAAAATGTGAGTTGAAAGGGTGTAGACTAATATGTTTGTTTGACAAGAAAAAGTAAGTTTCACTGAATAGACAATGTAAGACGGATAGTTGTTTTAACTCACAGAATCAAGTTGAAACAATAAATAATTAACTTCTGTAACTTAACTTACAGAGTTGAAATACCTTAGATCTGTATGTTTGTTTGACAAAAGAAAGCAAGTTTCTTCGAATGAACAATGTAATATAGGTAGTTGTTTTAACTCACAGTATCAAATTGAAACAATAAATGACCATTAATTAAACAACTTGTGTAACGTAACATCATGAGTTAAAATAAAGCTTTTTTTAAAGTTGTGTTTGCTCACATTTTTAAGGCAGCAATTGAACTTAAGTTTTTAAGTTAAACCATCTTGATAATTTTTACAGTGTATATATTTCAGAAGTGTCTTGAGGTTAAGGTTAAGTGTCTTGCTCAGGGACATATTGGTAGACGTGTCACACTGAGGAATTGAACCCGGGTCTCTCACACCAAAGACATGCATCCACTGCTCCATCATCACCCCATTAATTTTGAGTCAGTCTCAGATACATTGTCCTGCTGCTGTATACTCACAAGTGTACTAAATGCGTATCAGTCCACGGCTTAAAATAGTTCCAAAGTTCTCAACAAATTACCTATTTACACCTGTTTGAGTAAAGTTTGAGAAAATAAACTACAGTTCCGAGCTGTTAAGGAAATTACCTACCCTTTAAATATATATATATATATATATATATATATATATATATATATATATATATATATAGGGCCGTTTTTAAAAGATTTGAGTCTTAGGAATCAATAGAGTTTGGGCTGAGTGCCACAGACAGGGAATTCAGGTAATGGAGATACACTGTAAAAAAAAAAATCTGTAATTTTACAGTTTTATTCCTTTTTATTTCACATTTTTTCCTGTATTTTTGAAATACATGAACATATCAAAAAATAAACAGTGAATTTACATGTCTAATGTAAAATAACATGAAAAACCTGTAGCTGTGAATAACCATAACATTTCTGTTATTTTAAAGAAAATATTGGGGTTTTTTGATGTAAAAAAAACTGTTCCAATACATTCAGGAATTTATCGCATTTTCACAAATATTATTTGTGTTATTTAAAAGAAAACACACTTAAATTTAAGTTTTATACTGTAAAAACATTTCTTAAGCTTGGTACAATTAGTAACAGTTAACCGTAACAAAAAACATGTGTTCTGTAATTTGACATAATTTGCTTGTTAATTGACACATAACATAACATATTTGGAAAATAAAAACATTGAATAAATGTTATTTTAATCAGTGTATAATGTCTACAAGCATTGTTAAACTGTCAAAACACAGTTTTGATCATTGAAAACAGCCATAATGACTGTAATTAATTTCACAGATGTTGACTTTTATCATAATGCTTAGAAGTTCAAACCAACATATTTAAATCTGTTTGTTTATTTAAATTTTAAGTATTTCTTAAAATGCTGCCATTTTGCTTTGACAGGAGAGAGATATGAAAGGCAAAGGAGGGGGGATAATGGTACATCCAAAATGGTGGTTTTACTTAGAGTGAACTTCATGCACAATCCAAAGACTTCATCATTTTCTGGATTCAATATGACATTTTATGATTTTCTAAAGCCAGTTTTTGTATCTGGTAAATGTTGTTACGGATATATAAGAGATAGACACCCTATCGACCGCTACTGCCTACTGGCACGGACGAGCCGTGGGGCAGCCATCTTGAACCGGTCACCAGCTCCACTCAGTGTAATCTGTTTGGCAGGTGCAATGAGCTGTCAGCACATTTAATTAATCATACCTCACTGAATACCGAACTGATTTTCATGCAGGTTTTTTTGCTGCAAAGGTCATGCATGTAGCTATGACAAAGGATACATGGTTCGACGTATTTTAATATTCATAGTGAGCTCAACAGTAATAGAATATTCTGATATATGATATAAAGTCACCAGACGTCCGAGATCAAAACTGGGAACATAAAAGGGGGGAAAAACGGGGACATTTCCAGTTTGACTATCAATTTTTTTCTATTTTAAATTAATACTATTACTTCTATTCAGAGTTTTTTTCTGTATTTAGCCAGGGACAGGCAGCCAAAAACGGGGACTGTCCCTGAAGCCGGGGACATCTGGTATGTGATATAGGCTATGATAGAGATTTTGGGTTAGGGAAATTTTAATAATTTGAACCAATACAATATATGATTAACTAACAATATATGATTAAATCATATTAGAGTCTACTTGAAGCTTTTTATATTTGTCCCTCTCTGTCACACACACACACACTGTACTAACACGGGCTTCTGCATCTCCTCCCAGCCCTTGACATTTAGCAGCCCAACACACACACACACACACACACACACACACACACACACACACACACACGAAAGCTTTGCATGAGCTAAAACCCCTGACAGAGGACTGTTTTGCAGAGC
>NC_060150.1:15489200-15540212 GCF_021292245.1 Micropterus dolomieu | reverse complement strand
CCCTGAAGCCGGGGACATCTGGTATGTGATATAGGCTATGATAGAGATTTTGGGTTAGGGAAATTTTAATAATTTGAACCAATACAATATATGATTAAATCATATTAGAGTCTACTTGAAGCTTTTTATATTTGTCCCTCTCTGTCACACACACACACACTGTACTAACACGGGCTTCTGCATCTCCTCCCAGCCCTTGACATTTAGCAGCCCCACACACACACACACACACACACACACACACACACACACACACACACACACACACACACACACACACACACACACGAAAGCTTTGCATGAGCTAAAACCCCTGACAGAGGACTGTTTTGCAGAGCTTCTTTCTCGTGCTCCCTTTCTGCAGTTCAAGAAAGGTGAGTTTGGCAATGTGGTGCAGCCTTATCCTGAGAAACACAGACACAACCAATGACAACAAGTCAGAATGATGGTTGTCGATGCCAAACTGTGTCTCCTCAATGTGTTCCCTAAGCAGAAAAACATCCTCCGTTCCAATCTCCTCCCGGACGATGTGTGTGACTGTCGACACCTTAGGAGCTTGCACTTTTGAAGCTCAGCGCATCATCCTCTCTGCAGTTGTCAGCACCTTATAAAAATAATAATAATAATAAAAACATAATACATTATATTTATATAGCGCTTTACACAGTGCTCAAAGACACTTTACAGAACAGAGAAAATAAGAACAAAGCAACCTTAATATACAAATATGGAATATGATTTATCAAGTCTCACTTCATAGCTGGGTGAAAACCGGCTGGTGCAGTAAACATAGCCTAGCTAGCTGGCTACGATTTCAGTACAGTAATATCAGAGATCCTTGCGCCTTCTCAACTCTCTGGTAATATTCTAATCACAAAATGCAACCAATAGTACGGTAATGTTAAATCTTTCTTGTGAAAAGTAATCCCCTGAGCCCTGTTTGCGATGGTCCGCCGATTTGAGCATGAATATGCTGCACAGTGCTCTGGCATCTTGCTTTCTTCAGCTGCGCAACTAGGAGTACGACCGATTCAAGATGGCGGCTGCATTTCTTGCACCCAGTGGCCAATAGGGCGTCTACCTCTATATCTGTCTATGGTTAAGGCTGTATGTGTTTCCCGGTGGTGTGCATACATGTTCCTTTTCTGTCCTCTAGCTCTACCCCAGAAGTGCTACAGCTGATTGCTGAATTAGGTCCACCTGGCCTTGGAAGGCAGTGCACAACTGTGTGCACCTGAGTTAGGGTCCACAATTTCTAAATTAAGTGGGTATACAAAATAGATGCATATATGTGTAAGTAGAAAGACAAGTGGGAATGTGATACAAACACAACTCAACTAGAGAATTTACGTGAAATTCAATGTGAACTCAAACTCATCTTCTTATAATGGTTTGAATAATACCTATTCAAAACAACAAACACCGGGTGGCCATAGCTCACTCATAGTAGAATATATGCAAGTTTTTCTTGGCAATCCTAATGAATCCATTTGTTTGCAAGTTTTTGGTATGCAAGCCAAAAGAACATTTTCAGATTCGACTGACTTTGCAGGTAACACCTCAGGATGACCTTAAGAAACCATTTTGCTTCTCAAGGCAAACATAATAAACAGCATATCTATCCAAGGTCGGCAAAACATTAAGTAAGTTTCCTTTAATAATGGTATGGTGACCAAATTATGGAGATGTGTTAGTCCGTAGCCCTATCCACAGAATTAAGGACAAATTCAAGTCAGGTGGCTACCTGGCAGCAAAAATGACAGAGCAGAAAACCACTCCCCCTCCACCACCAGCTCTTCCATCAAGTGTGAGCAATAAGCAAAAGGCAGATGATCTTCACTCGCTTGCCGTTACTTACATCCAAAAAGCTTGAGAGTGTTTGATTTACAATATAACTGCCATTAATAAATAGGGCTGTGTGATATAACAATATACACTATATTACACTTACTTCCCTGACCACAGGTGGATAAAATAGTGCACCTAGGCATGCAGACCGCTTCTACAAACAATTGTGAAAGAATGGGTCGCTCTCAGGAGCTCAGTGAATTGTGAATTGAAGCATGGTACTGTGATAGGTTGCCACCTGTGCAATAAGTCCATTTGTGAAATTTCCTCACTACTACTACTACTAAATATTCCATGGTCAACTGTTAGTGGTATTATAACAAAGTGGAATTGATGGGAACAACAGAAACTCAGCCACAAAGTACATTGCAGCTTTGCGCACAGTGCACAAAAGCTGCCAACTTTCTGCAGAGTCAATAGTTACAGTCCTCCAGACGTTGTGTGGCCTTCGGATTAGCTCAAGAACAGTGCGTAGAGAGCTTCATGGAATGGCTTTTCATGGCCGAGCAGCTGCATCCAAGCCTTACATCACCGAGTGCAATGCAAAGCGTCAGCTGAAGTGGGGTAAAGCACGCTGCCACTGGACTCTAGAGCAGAGGAGACGTGTTCACTGGAGTTACAAATCACGCTTCTGTCTGGCAATCCGAAGGACGAGTCTGGGTTTGGTGGTTGCCAGAAGAACTGTACTTGCCTGAGCGCATTGTGCCAAATGTAAAGTTTGGTGGAGGGAGGGGGTTTTTCAGGGGTTGGGCTTGGACCCTTAGTTCCAGTGAAATGAACTATTAATGCTTCAGCATACCAAGACATTTTGGACAGTTCACTTTCCTGCTCCCAACTTTGTGGAAACACTTTGGGGATGGCCCCTTCCTGTTGCAACATGACCAGTGCACAAAACAAGGTCCTTAAAGACATGGATGAACGAGTTTGGTTAAACACTTTTGGGATAAATTAGCGCGGAGACTGCCAGCCAGGCATTCTCGTACAACATCTGTGCCTGACCTCACAGATGTGCTTCTACAAGAATGGTCAAAAATTCCAATGAACACAATCTAAAAGTTGATTACCAGTTTTAGAACAGTATTTTGACATTTTTTAAATGGAAAATCTAGTGTTTGCGGGTGTTGTATCATTTTTTTTTATTAAACATTGATTGCATTTACAAGAAGAAAGGACAGTCACTCAAAACATCATGAATACGATCACCTGAACACACTCTTGAACTTTGGATCATTTCTGACTTCTTTGGATCGCAAATCATCTCCACCTCTCCCACCCATCTCCTCCATTTCTCCCTCCCTCTCCCTCCTCTCTGTCAGCCGCCCCTTCGGTGTTTTATCCCACCACCCCTCCTTGATATTCACGTGGACAGCCCGTTTGCTGCTGGAGTGTGTGAACGCTGCCAGAGGAGTCCCAGCAGACTCTAAACTGTGATGCAGAAAGCAGAACACTTGAGCCCCAGTTGTAGCCTGCAGCATATTCTTCTACTCCCTCAGCAATAAAAAAAACCCTCTTCAGTCAGAAAGGTCTGCGCACTGGTCTTTGCTGTCCAATACTGTGTTTGGAGGTTGTGAGGGAATCAAATGGTTACTCCCCAGATGTGCATGTTCAAAGTTTTACCAGGGGATATCTTGCATGTAGAGCAGCACAGATCTGCTTACGACCATGGCTAAAGCCTGGGTTGGAAATTCACTTGGCTTTGTTGGAGCCAGTTGGATCACAGCATAGGACAGAGTTGTTGTTTCACCACATGTCATCACTAGACAGGCAAAATTGGATCTTCTTCCCGATACAAAATGATTTTTGAGTTTTTTGTGTCTAGACTGTTAATATGTTCTGTTATCATACACTTTGTCCTTTCAGGGAGCTTGCTTTTGTGATAAATCTTTTTTTTTCTGCTATGGCCTGCAATTTCACCTCTTGATCATAGGTTGGGATGCAGCTCCCACAGAGGAGCTGATACAGCAGCTGTGAGCAATTCCTTTCACCACCTTCCATATGCACTTTCAGCATACAGCATACATTATTGCCAAAAGACACAATTAAAAGCAAAATTTTAAGAGTGGGAGAAAAAGCCAACCTTCCCATCTCCACCCCAAGTGGACAGGATCCATCTTGGTCCGAGGGAACGGCCTGACAGCTGAGATAAAGAACATTCTGGTCTCTGACATGCTGCCATGGCCCCATCTGTGGCAGCGCTAAAAATACACCCAGTCTGGTGTCGCCATACCAGTCAACTGTCTGAGAGAGGGAGGGGTAGGAAAGAAAGCGAGGTGACAGACACATAGACAGACACAACCTGAAGCATTTGAGAGTGAGCAGAGAGAGAGAAGAAAGAGAAAGATAGAGAGGATGAGTGAAAGTAATAGAGAAGAAATAGATAAGGGAGCACACAACTGAGGAGGGAGGGTGCAACCCTGCTCACTGCAATATTGCTATCGCAGGAAAGAGACATGAGCAGTGTACATGAGTTACACCAATAGTACTAACCCTTCTGGGCTTATCCAGCACTGTAGATGACAAGCAAACACAGAGTGGTGTCCTGAGAAATGCGTCTATACATCTTTTTAGGATTTGACTCCATTTGAAAGTGCTATAGACTGAAAAGAGAAGGACATTAGCACCCACAAGCAGTGAATGCAATTACATGTTAAAAGGTCATGTACAGTGAGTCAATCAATATGGAGACTATACTTGAGGTGATTACTGTTTAAATAGACTGCATAGTAAGGAGCTCCATTGAAACATTTGGCATTTATGTACTGTAACATCAGCTTATTTTTTCAGTCCTAGTTTCTTTATGTCAGTCTGGACAAAGAAACTGATACTGGCTGATTTTGATGATGATACGGTGGGGCCATCACTTCAGCTTTTTTTTAATGTGGGCCACAGTTGCTTTTAGCAAAAAACAGCTGCAGTGCAATGTAAAGATTTACGGACTCACAGTTTCACATTTGAGTGGTTGCATAGATCACATAAGGCCTTAACACAAATACGCATTTATCTAATCATCTAATTTGCAAGACATACCAAATACATATAGTGTATACCAATGCAAAATCCCACATTATTCTTTCATTCAGGTGTACACGGTTCAATATATGCCAAAAAAAAAAATCTTAACAAAAGGTTAATGGAAATGTTCCAGATCTCACAGCCTCATGTCATGGCTTTCATCAGCAGAGGGAGTTTGCTAAATTTTCATGGACATGGTTCAGTTGCTACCACGAGACATGTATGCGGCCATGTGACCAAAACATTGCAGAATGTACCACTCATTGAGCTTAGTTAAGTTGATTGTTAATTATACTTACTGGATCATTTCTGGAGCTTTCAACCATATCTCATGGCCTTCATCACCAGTTACCTTAGGTCACAAATAAATATCAAAATATTTGTGACCAAAATATCTAAATATTTTATTCATTAAGTTAAATTGTAGATTGTAATACAGGCCTGTTGTTTAATACCACCACATACATGGGAAATCCTGTTGTATAAAGGGCATTTACAATATTACAGAGGGTTTTGCTGTTGAAAAGGTCCAGATATGTAGATATTAAAAATTCATTCAATCACAAAAGCAGTAAGTGTTGGCAACTGTAATTCAAAAAAACAAACATGATTATCAGCGTCAGCTTTGTTCTGTTGATATGACTATTTGAAAGCCAGAGCTTATAGGAACGCTATCATCAATGACACAGTTTTACTCAAAGCGAAACACAAACAAATAAAGAAAGCTGATTTAGGGGAACAAACACACTTTTACATCCCCTCCACCTCTCTCTCTCTCCTCGGTCCTCCCACAGCAACCCCTCTCTCGCTGAAATTGAGTTATGAAAATTTGATCAGGGTTTTAATCTAAAAAGCGCGCTTCTCATTTTGCACTTTAACAGCAATCTGCGTGACGGGGAACGGGGTAATCAGAGAGGCATTTATTGTGTGGATTAAAGGGAGCTGTAGCAGAATGGTGTTGTTTCCCCTGTCAACATCCTCATCATGGCTCTCCCCGTGCTGCAGACATGTCTGAGAAACATGGTGTCTGCCCACACACACTTAGGAAAGGTGGAGCGTCTTCACTTGATCATTGTGACCACACAGTTTTGACAATTATATATGATAATGATGAAATGGCCAACATTGTTGCAGTTTCAGCTGCTATTTAGACAAATGAGGCAAATAAAGTGATGTTTGGCTGCAATTCTGTTAAAGACCACTAGGTGGACTCCTTGCAACGACTTGGCCCTGCTTTAATGAATTTACCCACACACACTGTAGTACCTGCTGGCGCTCTGTATGTGATTGGCTCCTTCATCATTGCTATGACTGTGGAAATCCATTCTTTTCTTCTTCAAAAAAAGCCTATTGTTTGCAATGACAATAACTCTACACTTGATGGTTTATTTCTTTTTGTGCCTTCTTTCCTTCCTCCTCCTTCCTCCAATATTTGACCCAGCAATCTGCACCCCATGCACAGCCACGCTGAGTGCCTCCACTCCCCCCTAATGGTTGATCCTCAGCAATAGGGACTGTTTAGCTTTCCTAATTAGAGAGCAAATGCTAAGCACTTGCTCAGCCTCCCTGAGTGGACTTAATAAACAAGCTCCTCATTAAAACCAGGCGCCCAGACACTCTCGATTGTGCAGAGCCGTGAGACCCCCGCCTCCCCAACACACCCATCCTACCACCACTATCACCATGCCACCCATCCCTCCATCGTTTTTCCTCACTCACTCAGCACCCCAGGAAGGTCTAAGACCAGGAGGGAGGCGCGGATAAGCTCTTACAAAAAAGCTTGGGGAGGGATTAGAAATTAAGATTCTGTTCTGTCCCGAGACCTCCCACTGCTCCGAACAACAACCAAAAACACATAAACAAAGTCAGTTCATAAAGCTACTTGAAGTGAAATAAAGTAGAGATGAAATCAAGCAGGGATGTGGAGGGTAGAACAGGTAGGGGAGGGAGAGTTTAGACCTGGAAAAGTAAAAGATGGTACAATATCAAATAGCTGTACAAGGCATGAGTGAGGTAGGGAAAGCATGGCAAACGCTGTAAATGTAAACAGCAGCAACCAGATGATAATATGAAAGTTTCATCTTCACAATAAACAGAGTCCATCCTGACTGCGTTTGTGCACCTCCTCTCATCTTGCACTGGCAGCTCGGAATATGGACCACCTGCCGAGTGCTTGATCCGGGGTGTTGATGGGGCAGGTCTCTGTAGCGATGTGGGCACAACAGTCTCTGAATCCCATTGCTTGGTCAACATGAGTCCCATTTTGTTCAGACTGGCTCTTTAGGAGCAGAATTAAGTCCAAGCTGGGCCAACATGGCTCCTATCCTGGCTCTCTTTCCTCTCCTCTGAGCGATCACCGCACCCGCCCTGGCGACTCGTCCGGTTGTTTGGGCCGGGTGGATCGTGGTCTGCTGCTCATTAAAGGAGAAATCCAGGCAATTTTTAAGTGAATCTTGATCGTTATACCTTTGTGAGTACTGTCTATAGAAAAAAAACGAACCGGATTGGTGCTTGCAACATGCAGCTGCTACAGCCAGAGCTCCTACTGAGCTAAAACAGCAGTTATGGGGGCATATACATAAAGAGTGTCTTTGTGCCTCTTAACAGACACAAAATGCAATTAAAATGTCTGTCCAACATGAACAGGGCCCTTACATGACAACAAGATGTGTTTAGCAACTTAGCCATTGTTTAAAGTCACCTTAATAGTGTTTTAGACGGCTAGCTGTAGTCTCGCGCTGAAGTCCCGTGGGAACTCTACCATTTGCGCCACATTTTTCCTGACCTATGTGTGTAGGTGTCACACACGTAGGTCATTTATTTTGTTTGGCTTAAAGTTGTTCATTTTAGGCACAAACATATAGTCTGGTAAAACATGCCCGGCGTGTGATGAAAATATGACCAGCGAGTCGCTGTCAGAGCCCCGGTAAAGGCAGTAGAAATGTCCGCTAAAACATATGCAAACTTATGGTAACAGTCTGCTGCTTGTGCTGATGTGAAAATGCATAAAGTGTATTCTGTCAAACAACCAATATGAAAAGAAATTAATTTGCTAAATCGAATTCTGTAACTTGATGCATCTCTGATTTATATATTTGCACTCTTTCCTACTTTGTACTGCAACTGTTGCACTATAATTTCTTTCAGATTAGGGGTGTATTACACACAAATCAGTTGAGTAAATGTATAATGTGTAAATCCCAGTTTGGTATGTACAGCAAGGAGAAAAATGCAAAACATAAAACGTTTTAAACAGTGGTTTATTGAACACACTGAGGGCTCTCTTTTTAAATAAGGATTCCACTGCTGTAAAGATGTCTTTGTAGTTGTAAATGTTTCAGAAACTATTTTGATGTTCAAGGTCTTAATTTTGAAATGTTAGGTTTTCTGTTTCCTTATCAGCTCATCTTGTCCAGTCTATTATGTTTTTACTATTGCTCCCATTTATCTCTGTTCTCCATAACTCATGCCGATTTCTCTGTACCATGTACAATGCGCCACTGTTGTGCACACACATGCTCTACATGTGCAGTGGTTATAACCACACTGCATTCAAGAGATCTGTACCAAAAGTTGTGAATATATGTACTGATATGCCTCTACTCAGGATAAATTAAATAATTTAATGGTTGTAAATTTTTCTGATCTTTTTCAGGACGTCACTTGTCTGCCATCCAACCACACGAGTGACTGCTGGTGAAGGGGGTCATCAGCCATCATGAAGTTTGTGATTTGAAAAGTTTTTGCTACTTATACTGATTTCACTGTTGAAATGCTTATGATGCTAGGGTCCAGCTAAACATTTATTTGCCCAGTTTGTTTTGAAGTGAAGTGAATTACTGCCCCTCCGATCCATCTGGTGAAACAGCAGAGACAGTAGAAGAGATAAGAGTGGTGCTCCTCTCAGAAGTAAGAGAAACAATAAGCACATGTTGGCGGCAATGATGGACAAGACTTTTGCACACAGACTGCAAGAGGTAGTTGGAGAGGCCCCCACGATAGCTGATTTCAAAATGAGGTGGCCAGCTCTCTTCCATGTGCATGAGGTAAGTGAATGAATGTGTGAAATAACATCCCCACTGCACTGGATGTGTCACAATACATATTGACAGAATATGAGAAGTTACTCAAACTGAGGATTTACTGAAGACCAGCAATAGCAGCCTTTGCTGGCCTGACAAAGGAAACAAATTTATAGATAAATACATGTATTACGTAGAACTGTTGTTTCAAACTGTTGTTTCAAATGTGTACCAAAAAGGTGATAGCACAATTAGCCTAACTGAGTTTTGTCTACCCTTTGTTTTGATTTTTGTAGGTGAGTGCAGAGTTCAATAGAATCACAACAATCCATTTGCAGTTCTTCTCCGAGCTTGATGTTCACTCTGCAAACCTGATGAGGGCGTATGCCAAGAAAGGTGGAGTTTGGGGGAGAAAAATCAAGACCATCATGGCACCCATAACCCAGGTATGTTACCAATGTAAAAGTAACAAACATCACTGAAAACTTGGTCATTGTAGAAATGACTTTGAGCACCACAGCTGTTTCCCCCTTAGGGGCCATTGTCATCAGTCTTAAATGGAGATGGCAGGTATTTGGCCACTGTGTTTATTGTGATAATTGTTCCTAGTTTTTCTTTCCTCTCTAATCTGTATATTCAGATTGACACTTTCGAAGTCAGAAGAGAATGTATCCTCAAAGGTCTCTGCGTGTACCTGAACGAAGATCCAAAGAAGCTGGTGAAGGAATACCTGGTATGTTAATTTACCTATGCGTTCACTATGGAGATTATCAGAGTGGAGAGTTTTGGGTTTCCTGTGTGTGCCCATTAGATTTAAAATTAGGTTAAGATAAGGCCATTATAAATCTCTTCTTCTTCTTCTCTCACTCACTTAGTGACACGCACCATACTGTGGCGTAATCCCAAAACTGCCCCCTACCTACTAAAACTTTACTACCAATTGTCACTCCAAATCGAGTCACATGCTGCTGTGGAGGGTCACTTAAATAAGGGGGAGGGTATAAACACACCGACGACATTTGGGACATCCCCGCCTTTCTCAGATGGAAACGTGAGTTTGTGAAAGGGAAATTATTAGGCTACCTAAATAAAACTCACTCCCACATAAAAAATCTTTGGCCACATCTGTTTTATTGAATGTGATTTTTCATAATGTTATTCTTTTATACATAAAGTGACTTATTATAAATAACCACACCTTGCACTGTCGTGGCATTTCCTCCATCCCGGGAACAAGACAGGTTCTGCACCTGGAAGAAGTGTGGTTTGTGTATTGACTCGCTATGGAGTCTTCTTCATAACCCACTCACCCATAAGTCTGATAAATATTGATGCAATGAACATCAGTAAAAAAAAAGCACTCGATGAAAGCACTCAAATGGCCATAGCAGAGACAGTATTTGGAATCTTTGTCATTCGACAAGAAGGTACAGAGCCTGGCGATGACCCCGCTGATGTTGGGATTGTCCTGGAGGGGGTGGGCAGTGTAGCTTTTGCTGTGGTGATGTTGCTGGGTCTTGTCTACGTGCTGAACCTGAGCTACCCTCAGGAGCTCAAGTACACTTTTGAGGTTCTGCAGATTAATATGGAATTGGATGAAAACAAACTATCCAACAAAGGACAAAAGCTTCATAGAGCCTGACATATAATCAGTCCTTAAAGACCCTGTGCAATCCCGAAGATTTTGAAGTAGTTATAGTTCTCAGAGTTATCCATGGTGGCTGAAAAACAAGAAGAAAACTTGTACCTTCTATTTTGTTGTTTAGGTACACCAGCACATTAAACTTCAAGTGTAATTTAAGAGGGATGTGAGTATGTGTTCTATTTTTTTTCTCTCTGCTGAATTATTTTTTATCAGTTTCTCATAACAAAATTAAGACTAACTCATTTTTAAGTTTAAACAATTACGTTGCCTCTTTGGAGAGTTAAACTTGATGCAAGATGTCCCATTTGTCTTATGTTTCCACCCTTGATGCCAACCAGACTGTAGACATTGCTGAAACTTGTTTAAAGATGTCCTTGGCGACTTTTCAATGTAAACATTTTAAATATATTTGTAATAAATGTTCTAACTTTGGTAAATATTTTTTATTGACTTCTGTCTGAGTTCACCATCACATAAAACCACAGTTACAAGATTTACAAAGTGCAAATGTTAAGAGTAATGTAAAATTATCAAGGGGGATGTGAGTGAGAGGGCCCCTCTACCATCTTCCGTTTATCAGTTTCACATAACAGACTTGAGATATTTTTCCTTGTTGTGTTGTCAACAAGCAACTGCACTGCCAGTGTAAAACAATGCACATTATAGTTTTGGAAATACAATTTGATTGTACCTTTTTCCATTTGTTTTGTGTTGTTACACCCTTGATGCCAACCGGTAGACTTTGTTTTAATTTAATTTACACTCAAAAGCTATTCTGGATTCGTGATTAAATGGCTTTCTTTCAGCATTAAGCACTTTTGTTGGGCAAACTTAATTTGCACAGGTTGGACCAACTTTATTTATTAGTGTAATTGTAACTGTAATTGTAATTAGTGTAATTAGTGTAACTGTAAAATAAGTTGGATTGAACTATATTTAATTAAGTTGGATGCAAATTAAGTAAATTAGTTGGTCCAAAATATTGCAAATTAGTTGGGCTGACACTATTAATTTAAGCTGGGGCCAACCATATTAAATAAGTTGAATCAACCTTAATAATTTAAGTTGACCTAACGCAAGTGCATTAAATTGGAATAACAGAATTGCATAATGCTGAAATAAAGCAAGTTAATTGTGTGGAAATCCTTTCCATGATTTTTTTGAGCTATTTTTTTGAGTTTAAGTGTTCTGTTCTGAATAATTATCGTTATGCTTAGCTGACTGTATGCTGGATAATTTGCAATAAATATTTAGTGTCAAAAATCAAAAACTCATATTTTCATATCATGATGATCTAGTGTGAAAAATATGTGTGGCTTTCATAACAAATTATAATAGGTAAGGTTGCACATGTTTCATGTTCACCCCCTCTGAATTCAGATAATATAATGTAGGAGTTTTTAAGGGCATGAGGAAACCCGTGGGTATCATGGAGTAACGTTAAGTTACACTTGCATGCAGCATGTTAAGCTAACCGCAACGTGCCTTATTCTACACTGTTACCCGCTGAAATGTCCCGGTTCCTACACATGTTAACAAATAATTTAGATAAATAATGAAGACATGTCAAACAAAGACACAGATACTTACAAGACCAAAGTAAATATCTTTTCACTTCCAGTGTTTGCAGTAAACTCTGGCCCGTTGCTCGCTGAAAGGCCAAAGTTGTAATGTATCCCTCGTTTAAAAATGGCGGATATGTTTATCACAAGATCTGGCAACTCTGATGTCTACCAGGGCCGTCCCTGATGTATACTAACTTTCAAGTCTCGCGCTGCCAGTAGTCATGTCTCTGCATGGCTACAGCTGCTATCTAGCAGTTGAAAATAGTAATTGCATTTTGTTTTAAATTAAAATGAAAGTTAATGCAGGGAACATAAAAATAAAGATAATTTAAATGTTTCAAACGTTTACTTGAATTTGATTATATATCACGCACCTCAACAGCTGCAGAGGTGAAAACTACATGTAACCAATTTGGTCTGAAACAGGGCTACAGCCAAGTCCTTGATATTAGACCAATGATTGCCTCTATTTGTACATGTAGCCTGTCCAAATAAGAGCTAAATTGTGACCATGTCAATTTAATGACACTTAATATCTTGTAGATATTATTGACATCGCAAAAATAATGGGATATCAACCATCTCACGTGCTGCCAGGGCACTATTAATCATTTTTGACCATTTTGACTAAACGTGGGCTACAAATAGCCGGTCTGACCAGGAGCTAAATCGTGTCTACGCACATGTTAAAGAAATGAAACAAAAAACCTTGTAATAACTGTAGACCTTGCTTACATGATGGAATATCATACACATTGCAAGTTATTTTGGAAAAAAATGTCATGTAACCACATGTAAAGTTATTGTGGCTAGAAGTGGGTTACTCATAGCCAGACTAAATCAGGTCTATAGTAAACCTAGATGGTGAAATGACGGCTATTGCTTGCTGGGCAGACATCCGGGGTTGCACAAGTAACCTAAAGCTGACCTGCTTCATACTTCAGGAATGTGTGGGTGTGGTTTAATCAGATTTGACTGACTTTGATAAAATAATAGACCAAGTCACATCAGATATTGAGTAAAATGTCGCCAAATCCCAATCGGTGCACATAAATATAGCCCCGCCCACTTTTGACCAGTGAGTACAAGGGGGGAAACGAAATACAATAATCTCTGATGTGAAATAAGCAAAACTGATCTAACTTTGGCAGAAAATGTGTAATCATATAGGATCCAATTGCTCATATTAGAAAATATGTTTTTGATGCTTTAAGGAGTGGTGTGTAAATAAAAATTTTAAATGCAAATGTTTTTCAATTTAAAAATAAAATTAAAAAAAAAATTTGAGCATGCACTTGTGTACATTACAGACATGTAGATACATGTTAGTTTGGGAGACATTTAGAGAGTCACACGCTAACAAACTTCCCTGATCTCAAAAGACTAATGACATTATTGTGAGGCGACACACGTCTCTAATCGCCTCCACCTCCCTACCTCTCCTCCCCCACGCAGCTGAAATTCTTGCCTCGCTGCGGGGAAGCCTGCTCAGACACTTAGGCTAACCATTGGTTAACAGGTAGAACTACCTGAAAACCCCCTCTGTGTGTTAGACGACACGCTGAGCGCGTCTCATCATTCAAAATCACATTAGTCCACCGCGCCTGAAAACATCACAGTGAAAGTCGAACAAACAAAAAAACAAAATCAAAGGCTGTTTACTTGTGTTTTACTCCGAGTTAAATTAGATGAACAACCTATGGCAAACTGTTACACACGGTTGCACACTGGAAATAAGAATGTGGCTTTGATTTTTATTCATTATTTAAATGATGTCAGTGTTACAGTGGTTTTGGACTGCCTCTTCAAAAAGATTACCTGTCAACACACGCTTGTCAACATGTGCTCACTTGTTATTAAAGTTAATTGTCTATAATTTTCTGGATGGTAATTTTTCTGTTCAGCTACAGTGACTGCTCAGAGAATTCTTCTGTTTGAGAAAGTGGGATGGGAGATATTAGATATAACCTTTCTATGTATTTGAATGTATTTAGTTTTTATTCATGTTTAATTTAATCTGTTTATCCATCCATCCATCCATCCATCCATCCATCAATGCACCCATCATCTAACTGTCTATCCAACATCCATCCATCCATTTAGGAATCTATCTGTCCAACCTGCCATTGATCCAGCTATCCATCTATCATTTAACCATTCATCCATCTTACCATCCATCTTTCATCTAACGTCAACATCAGTCTACCTACCCATCCATACATCCATCTATATATCCAACTAACCACCCATCTGTGAATCTGTCTGTCCATCCATCCATCCATCCATCCATGCATTCATATAACTATCCATCCATCCATCCATCCATCCATGCATTCATATAACTATCCATGCATCCATCCATCCATCCACCCATCATCTAACCATCTGTCCAACATCCATCCATCCATTTAGGAATCTATCGATCCAACCTGCCATTGATCCAGCCATCCATCTATCATTTACCCATTCATCCATCCATCCATCCATCCATCCATCCATCCACTCATTTAACTATCCATCCATCCATCCATCCATGCATTCATATAACTATCCATGCATCCATCCATCCATCCATTCATCATCCATCCATCCATCCACCCATCATCTAACCATCTGTCCAACATCCATCCATCCATTTAGGAATCTATCGATCCAACCTGCCATTGATCCAGCCATCCATCTATCATTTACCCATTCATCCATCCATCCATCCATCCATCCATCCATCCACTCATTTAACTATCCATCCATCCATCCATCCATGCATTCATATAACTATCCATGCATCCATCCATCCATCCATTCATCATCCATCCATCCATCCACCCATCATCTAACCATCTGTCCAACATCCATCCATCCATTTAGGAATCTATCGATCCAACCTGCCATTGATCCAGCCATCCATCTATCATTTACCCATTCATCCATCCATCCATCCATCCATCCATCCATCCACTCATTTAACTATCCATCCATCCATCCATCCATGCATTCATATAACTATCCATGCATCCATCCATCCATCCATTCATCATCCATCCATCCATCCACCCATCATCTAACCATCTGTCCAACATCCATCCATCCATTTAGGAATCTATCGATCCAACCTGCCATTGATCCAGCCATCCATCTATCATTTACCCATTCATCCATCCATCCATCCATCCATCCATCCATCCATCCACTCATATAACTATCCATCCATCCATTCATGCACTCATTTAACCATACATCCATCCACTCATATAACTATCCATCCATCCATTCATGCACTCATCATGTGACATCCATCCACCATCTAACATCATTCTATCCATCAATCTATCACCTAACATACATGTGTCATCCTTCTATTCATCCACACATTCATCCATCCTTCTAGGATTCATCTTTCTATCCATCCATCATCTCTCCATCTTCCAGTGTGATGAAAGATGAACATGGGAGGATTTAGATGAAGGATGATATTGAAAGTGTTTCTCCGGGTTTCTCCAGGGGTTTTCATGAACTGAACATGTGCTGTACTGTAGCTCAGATTACTATTTTGTTATTGGTCAGCAGACCAGTGACTAAGCCATAGTAACAGCAGTGTGTTGTCGAAAAACCCTGTGTCCTGTTGCAGGCGCATGAATCATGCTGTTCTGCCATGTGGACATTTGCCTCCCCCTCTCCTCTGTGCCTCCTCTCCTCTCTGGTCCATCTCTCCTCATATCCCCGGGTCCTGTCCCCTCTCCTACATCCATCCTTAAATCTTTTAAAGCGCAGATATAGGCTGACAATGGTTATTTCTCATCACGCCAGGACAGTTTTATGTGTCACAAGCGCTCAATACACATTGGATAGAAGCGTACAGGGTCATTATGAGTCCCAACACCTTAGAGGGGCAGACAAGGTCTGGCCATCTTGGGATCTGCCAATACTGTCATGTTTTATACTTGTCTACTCAGATTTTGTCTGCACATGCATGTGTGTATCCAAGGGAGGGTTCACAGGGTTACAGCCACCAGCTAACCAGGCCTAGCACTTTGCCCTTTGGATAGCTAAAGGGTCAGTGTCACAGCCCTCAGCATAAACAGCACAAAAGGGGCAAAGCACAGTGCACAGAGAGAGCACGGCCTGTGTGCTTCCCAGTAATGTTTCGCTGACTGCACAGCTGAAATCACAGACAGAGAATCCTAATAGCAAACAGTCACTGGAAGTGATGATGAAGCAGGGGACGCGCCATAATGCAAGAAACAAGAAACAGCAATGTAGAAGTGCAACCAGACTAGTAATTAAATTCAACTAAAACAACACTAGACAAAAATAAAGTCTTGGAAGCATATTTTGGTGGCCTGTTGAGACACGCTGCTCTGCAAAATCCCAAGCAACCAGAACAGGCTGCACCTCACAAATGAGCGTTCAGTGTCTCGCAGATAGAAATTCGACTGTGTGTGTATGAAATGAAATACTTAATGTTGATCCACTCAGCAAAGCATTTAGCATTACAAACAGTGTTTACGTTTGCCTCTGTGCTTAAACCAGGACACGGACACCAATAAAATATATAACTAAGAATGAGGATTCTTCCAGGGACGTTTGGATTGGAGTCAAATTGAGCGAGTAATTAGATCAATTAAGGCCTCAGCAAAGCAGGGAAAAAAAATTTACTTGGAAAAAAGCAAGTGCTAAACACACTATGGGTTGCATTGGAAGATACATCTATATACATAATTCATATGCCGAATACTACACAGAAAGAGTGGAAGCTACTCAGTGGAAAATTAAGTTTTTTTTATTCTTAAATTGCTTAAGAAGCACAAAAATGTGATTTCACTTTATGGAGAAAACATCAGCGAGACATTTCAAGACTTTATCTCCTCTTCAGGTAACACAATTTAACTTACTCACTTTTTCTCAGTTTTTTCATTTGGTAGCTAGCAACAGCAGTAAACACACACAGAGACAAGCTTATATCCATGCACACATGTGGGTAAGGTAAGCATGCACACCCTATCACACATATGTAGACACACACTGCAATTCCACATTAAATACACACTTCCCTCCCAGTAAAAGAAACGATCCATCCACTAAGCCATATACCCAACGGCGGCACACAAGTGCACTCAATGCCCCGATTCCAATTTGGAGCCGCTTCTGCACACAAAGAGACTTCGCTCATGATACATGTCGCCCTTGCTGACTGTGGAGATCTAATATCCACTGTGAGTCATCATCTGTGGAAGGAAAAACAGCGGCCGTTTTCTTTCTATTTGGCTGCAGGTACATTGAAGTGCATTAAATTCCCATTAGGGGACCTTAAGTCTGTGTTTTCACCCGTGATGTCTGACTAATGGGAGAACCAGGCCAGGTTGAATCCGTCATGGTTTAGCTGCACCAATGGCGGCCGTACCTTGGCCCTGGTGAATGCAGCCACAATAGGGCCTCTGCTTTGCTCAAAGACTGCTATTGATCGGCGAGTGGCTGGGAATCAGAGGAACGTGGAGGGAATCATAAGGCTGTCAGTTCACTCTCTGCCTAAGCTCCCCACTACTTCTTCCATGCAGAGAGAAGGACCCCTGCTAGTAGTCCTTTTTTTTTAACAGTCTGTGGAGGGCCACATTCTTCTGGTGTTAATTGGAGTACTTGTTTGGAAAATTGTTAATCATGCTATTCCAAGTATATTCAAGTTCATCGTCAGAAAATATACTTAAAAATATATTTAAAGCCACTGAAGGGCTAGTAATTCTTACATCCATAACGTACTGCATGTCTTGTAAAATAAAGACTTTCAAACAAACGTTCCTTCTTCAGCTTTAAGTGCCATAGTTATTGGTCACCATAGAGGGGTCTTTAATTATTGATATACGAATCCATTACAGCTTGTGTGAATTGCTGAACTGCATTTTTCTGCATTTCATACCTATATTGCCACAGGACAATGTGTCACTACATTATATTTTTATTGCATTCAGATGGTAATCCAAATTAGACAATCTTCAGTCATTCAGGACAGATAAGCATAATTTTTTATTTTGAACTCAAGGACAACAGAGTAAGACAAAGGGTTCTAAATAGAACAGCGTAATTTGATATTTATTATAGAGAAAATCAATTGGTAGACTTCCAAATATTAATTTCAATTAATTGCTAGTACAACCTGGAGTGTCTTTTGGTCAATGCATAGAAGGTCAACTGAACATGCAAAAATTTTAAATTTGGTAAGCATCCAGTTAATCTCAAATAATGAGTAATACATTATTGATGAATGATGATACAGTTTAAATTTAACTTATCGTCCAGGAAAATATATATTCTGTATTATTAGTGCTAAATTACATAGAAACATCCTTGGAAACCTGTACTTCGCAAAAGTACATAAAATAAGTACCAAAGATGCTTTATAAGTGCAAAGCTTTTCAAGTTTTATTCATATCAACTGATGTAAAATATATATATAAAAAAATATAGCCTACTTTAAGTAATATCCATCCATCCATTTAGGAATCTATCTAACCTACCATTGATCCATCCATCCATCTATCCATTCATCCATCTCACATCCATCCATCTTTCATCTAACGTCAACATCAATCTATCTATCTGTCTAGCCATCCATCCATCCAACTATGAATCCATATAATCCCCAGCCATCCATCTAATAATCCACCCATCCATCTTTGCTTTCTAGTGATCCATCTAACCATCTATTTGTGAATCAATCTATCCATCTACCCATTCACCCATCCACCCATTTAGGAATATAATAATTAATCCATGATTCAGTTAATCAATCAATCAATCAGTCTATCTGTATGTCTAAGCACTCACCCATTCATCCATGGATGAAAAATTAAAAACATACAATTTATTTCACTTTCTGCATCAAGCATGTAAATTAGTTTAGCAGCAGGGCGTGGGTGACATGTGACAGGTAAATCTCCCATTAATTGGCTTTAAGTAAACAGAGGCCAGCTGTAAATGAACTGTTTCCGCACAAAGCTTTACAGCATGAAGAGTAAAACTGCAAAATGCTTCTAAATTTATCTCTTGGAAAATGGCTACCTAGAAGTAAATTCCTTTTAGTTTCGGTTAAATACAAACCTACCCCGAACCCATTGTTAGGACAGTGGAATGTAATCTTTTTCCACCCACAAAAGCTTTAACAAAACCCAAAATAGGTATTACAAATAAACAGGCATTACATTAGCTAATAACTTGTTTTCACCTAAAATAATACAATTAGCTGCTGAGGTGTAGCAGCGCTGCAAGAGCCCGGCTCTGTGGGAGCTCTTCTTTCTTTACAAGCACCAACTCACCCAATTATGAATTTTTCAAGCAGGTTGACCAAATACATATCACAGCATGGGAAACAGTGATGTTACAACAACACAGAACTACTCATTAGTCAGAGCGTCTCACTACAGCCTGCTGCAGCCCACTTTGTCTGTTTCCTTTTTTAAATTCACATCATGTTTCTTGCTTTGTGCTATGTCTTGCTTAGCGCTCGATCGTGTCCAACCTGACTCCTTCATTAAAAATGAGTGAGGATGAGGTGTGGTCCTGTCTTTTTCTCGCTGCTGGCTGCATGTGTGTGTTGCTAACTGGTGAAATGCAGAAATAGGTCCAGAGGATGTCCATCGACTCAAACAGAAAGTGTAGGTCCGGCATCGTTGGAGGAGCATGTCAAGGATTAGCAAAGAAGAAAACAAAATGGTGTGATGGGGTCGAATCAGCCTCACATTCAACACTGTTCTTTGAAGAGGGTTGCAATTGTGTCAGATGAAGTAAAGATAGTTAGATTACGAGAAGAAACGTTAGCCAGTTAGTTTGGCTTAGCATAAAAAACAAAAAACAGACACTATAAAACATGGACGTGGTCACCATAAAGTCACCATCTTGGCAGTGTCTGACTCACAGACTCCCAGCTAATCCAAAAAAGGTGGAGCGTCGGTTGAGTTGAGGCGGGCCAAATGAAGCCTGGTTGCTGCAGCCTGTCATGCAAAGCAGCCAGGCTTGACATTTTGTCACTTTACAGAGTATGTTTGTGCTAAATGACAAGTGAAAAGGGTTTTTACAGTTAGATTTAAACTAATGATATATAATGTGTCAATTAGTGAGCTTTAGAGGTGCTAGAGATGGGTTTCCTTTGGACAGAACCGGGCTAGCTATTACCCAATTTCCAGTCGAATCAGACCCAAAATCGACTCAATTACCATCTAGCGTGCAGCCAGCGTAATGCATCCAATACCATAAAGATTTGTAAATGCTACAAGAATATACCTTTCAAGAATAGAACATCACAGAGTGCTTTTAATAAAGGGTCACCGACATAAAGACATACATACACATAAATAAACACTTGGTCGCAGTGTTAAACAAGTAAAATGCCAGCAATGAAAATTAAACCAGCAGATCACTTCTTATTTTAGTGTCCATTTAGTATCATGGACAATGTGGCAATATACCTACAGTCAAATAATATTCTAGTTTGCAGAGTATAACTGCCAAGGGGATTATGGCCCACACTCCTATGTGACAACACAGCCAGTGAGGTGCTGGTGATGCATACTGATACAAAAGTAACTCAACCTCAAGGAGCCTTATATCTACTGTCACTCATAGCCATTGTCTAAAGATGTACTTCACTGAGAGGGAGCCTGTGTGACATATTATAACAAAAGCACTGGAAACAGATTCATGTTCCAAAATGATATTCAGGTGGGAAAAATACACCAAAAGGACATTTTATCATGGGATGCTATTGATGTTTTTAGTCAATTTAAGACTTTCTAAAAGGTTTCTGAAATGGGACCACATGTGAGGATGAAGTGAGCCGTAGTCATGAAATTTATCATTTAGTTTGACTGATTGAAATTCAGATGGCACTTGTTTTTTCCACCAAATTGCACATATTCAGAGCAGGGCCAACCTGTCATAATTCATCACGTCTCATGCAAGGTCTCGCTTCCACAAGTTATCCTTCTTCTTTTTCCTAATCACTTTCATTTTCCTTTCTGGGTTATGAGGAATCATTTTTCAGGAATCAAATCAGACTAGATACTCCTTGGAACTATAGCAAAGCATTGGATGTTGCTAAAATATTTCCACACAAACTTAAAAATAGTTTATGTTGATTGTTTTCAGGTATGTAAAAGACCATAATAGCATGTCCAAACGCACCATCACATGATTGCTAAAAGACTTTGAATCCACAGACTGATGTTGGGTAGAAAAGAAAATAATGTCTTTGAACGCACTCTGTAAATTTGTTTTTTACTCAGACATATCGATGCTTCCAGACAGGATAATAATCCATTCCTGTGTTAACTTAAAACCTACGTATTTGCCAGGAAGGACAAAACAAAACCTTTGTTTGTTGCTGAAGAGGAAACATACATTTTTTAAGATTTCTCTGTTGGATGTGGAGTCTGGAACAAACTGCTGCCAGCACACACGCACAAACAAAGAGCTCACAATAACAAACATCAGATTGACAGACACACAGTGCATCTTTTTCAAGGTATCTGTTTTCGGAGTGTGGCGACGCAGTCTACTTTGACCTTACCGCTATCACCATCCCTGCTTATGTAATTGAAGACATTTTCCTTCGTTCCCCCCCAACTTTCAAAGATTTTATTTCTTCTTTCAAAAACTTCTTTCATGTGAGGCTCACAGATGCTTCACTGATTTAAACCCACAATGCTTTAGAGCTCAATAAGTCCAGCAGAACAGAATCACCTCCCTCTATACTACTCTCAGACCCAATGCTCAATTATGTTTCAGCTCACAGCGCTGCAATATTTCCCAAAGTCTGAATCCTACAGATTTTTTTATATGTCCTTTAAGTTATTCAGAAACAGTTCCAGCCACAGCCGAAATGATAACAAACCGACTCCTCATAAACTTAACTCAAAACAGGCAAAAACTACCCCTTGAGCTAAAAATGTTGCATAAAGGCTGCACAGAGTTAACTAGCAATTCCAGTCTGGATGACAAGAATATTGTACACAATCAGAGATGTCAAAAATTACACTCTTTACTTTTAGAGTAAATGTGGATATAATGCACCTGTGATAAAATGTCATGATACTTGCCCCTACAACAGTCATGATATCCTACAGGCATAGCAATGGACAGATAATGAAATAACTTATTTGAGTGGAATTTGAGGAACCCCTTACCAAAAATACACAAAGGTATGTTGACCCTTATACCCTTGGTCATACAGTCTATCAAACTTCAGAATCCAATACAATTGCACAGCAATTATTTTTACCTTTGTTTAGTTTCTGTAAACGCTGTCATAAACAGTGGTGACCAACTTATGCTGGACGCACACTGGAGGATAATTGGCTGGTCGGGAACACATTATCGGCCCATATTATCCTGCGGCATCAGGGGTTTATAGACATTATCTTAAGGTCGCCGACTGGATCATAGTCTCTGATCAGGAACCAGCAAAAGCCAATGACAGCGAGCTGACCGGGAAGCATCGCCAGCGTGTATCTGCTCGTGCTATAAAATGTAAAAACTGTGCTGATTCCCTCTTCTCAGCCTCGAGTTTAATTCTCTTTTTTTGTTTTTCTGTGCAAAACACAGACAAGTGCAGCCGGCTGATGACAAAAGTCAGTCCTCCATGTTTGTTTATGTCTGAAGTCACATTTGATCACGTTAGTTTCTGTGAGATCCCAAGTCCTCCACTCTGAAATCGTTTAGAATAAACACCAAGTGTGTGGTTGTCTGGTGTGTGCATTCTTAAGATTAAAATATTAAACATCTGTTAATTATGTCATTATGTCTGTGGTGTCTTATGTTTGTTAAAAATTTGTTAAGATTTGAAAATCCTCTAGTGTGCATAAGGCATTAGTTGTAAAAGTAATCAATAACTCATTACAGATTAAAAAAGAGTCCTTACATTAGGCCTATTGTTTTTATGTTACTACTCAACAGAAAATGTTACTTTTTACAGTACTTTCGTTACTCAGTCCATGCGCTCCCACTGGCTAAAGTCATGTACTGAAGCTGTAGGGTGCACACATTCTCCAACTCTGGACAAAAACATTGATTCCTGAATGTACGCTAAGCAAGAGGGCTAACAACACACAATAGCCTATGTAAATGAGACAACTTTGGATTTGCTGGCACATACTTCTGTGGTAGAGACTAATAGTCTCCCCACACCTCCAGATCAAATTGTGATTCCTTACACTACTTGTTAATGAGTAGTAATCACATTACTGTCACTCATTAATAATAATGCATTAATGCCCAACACTTCAAAAGCATAAAATTATATTATACAATATAGATTTACATTACATGGTGTAATTTAATCTACCCCTAAACGTGTTTCCTCATATTTACTTATGCAAAGACAATAAAAACAAGATGTAAAGTATCCATGCAGCCACTGATGAATGCCTATAGTTACACTCTAATACACTAAAGACATACATTTACAGCACCGTCCACCACCACCCACCTACCACATATACAATGAATAAAAAATCAGCCACTCGCCTACCCAAGCATGCCTAGGCGCTAAATTACTTTCTCTTTCAGGGATTAAAGTCGATACGAAGCATGTTGACAATGACTGTCATCTTCTGTAAAATTAAAGCATGGCCACCCCTGTAAAACGACTAAAGATTTTATTGTGTTTCTGTGACAATCAATGAGCAGGGGTATCGACTGTCTGTAATTTTGTCTCATGTACTCTGTCCATCTCTTTTGTGTATCTACATTCTTTTCAAAAGGATGCTAATGGGACTTGTAATTGTACGTTTGGCAGTTATTATAACAAAACCGCTCTCATTGCGTGCATTCTTCTGTGAAAGCAATGCAATTAGGCACATTAAAAGGGGGAAAAAACTCTTGTGTTAATGATCTCAATGCACATCTCTAAAGGAAAACTAGCATTTGGTATATTTAGGCAGAATTCCAAATTAGTCACTTAGATAAGTGATAAAAGTGTTGTTGTTTTTTTAAAGACATGCATTTGTATGATAATGAAGTATGGAGTGTTGGTAGGGAAGTCCAAAGTGTTCAATAACTCAACTCATTATAATGAAATGTTTTTTCATCACATTGTATTACATGTCATACAGCCAATCACATGACCCCTGCCTCTCTAAAGCTAGCAGGCTCCACAACGGCTACTAAATATATCCAGTATATCCAGTCCTGTCCTGTATATTTAGCTGTATATTACAGTAGGTAGACACAGTAATTTTGCTTTTATTTAGCTTGTACAGCAAGGCTGTACATGCTACCTACCTAGCTGGCTAACTAATTAGTCTAGTGACATAA
Source organism: Micropterus dolomieu (assembly GCF_021292245.1). Lineage (NCBI taxonomy): Eukaryota > Metazoa > Chordata > Actinopteri > Centrarchiformes > Centrarchidae > Micropterus > Micropterus dolomieu. The sequence continues at coordinate 15,515,820 of NC_060150.1, read as the reverse complement.
AAGAAAAAGTGTTATTGTTAAATTGCAATTGTAAAATTGAAATAAAAATGTCAGTGATTAAATGAAAATGATATCCAACACACAAATTGTTGGTTAATTCATATAGTTTTATATCTATTCTCATGATTTATTTCATAATGTCTTTTTTAATTATCTAAAATTTAACACTTTGGGGTTCCATATACTGGAAACATGGAAACATTTTTTTTCTGGCCAACTCCGTCAGTGTTCATTACTTCGAACTTTCCCTTTCTGCCCTCTGCCAGAAAAATATTTTACAGCGGACTTTCACTTAAATGCTGATTTCAAGTATCAGGGGATTGCAACTCACTCAGTAAATTCATTTATTTCTTTCACCCCAAAAGTGTTTCTTTCAGACTGAAAGACAGGTACTGCTGTGTCTTTTTGTTTCTCTCTTTCTGATGGGCCTCCCTCTTCGTGATTGCACTCAATAATGGTTGGTTAGCAGCCAGGTTTAGGGCCCGTGGTGGGTCGTGATTATCACATCTCACGCTGGGTCTGCTGATGGCAGTAGAATCCCTCCTCCCCAGAACCCTTGTCTCCTTGCTCGCTCACAGCCAACTGCCCCACGCTACCCGCCCCACCGTAATCCCAGCCGCGGCTCCACACTGATTATCCCACGCTGAGTCAACGGTGGTGGGGCCACCGTCCCGCTGGCTGCGGTCTTGGCGTCGGGTGGAGAGGACAGTGTGAGGAATAGCTCTACCTGGTTACGTTTTTGTGCTCACGTTGAGTGTTTTGAAGCTGCCGTGTGCTTCTGAGGCTCTGTCCCTGATTAGACTCTGAGCTGGCTTCCATGTCGGGAAAGTTGTTTGGTCTGGTTTGTGGACATGGCCTTGCACAGGAGGGAGATGTTCAGCGGTTGCACCAATCACAGGAAGGTTAAAGGAGACGGCCGTGATGTTTGGAGTGCACACAAAGGAGGACAATTCAGAAAATGGCTCCACGTGAAGTATGCTAAATTGGAGGTTGAAAATTCTTCCCCAGTTTATCCAAATTCAAGCATTGACTCTGAATTGTGTCCTCAGTAGGGCGCCGTTTATGGCAATTCAAAGCATGAAACTACTCTTCATACAGTCAAATATTCCAGACACGACCAAATCTGAAAATAAGTCACAATTCGGATGCCTCTCCACACAGTTCATGCCACAGAAAAACTTGAAATAAGTCATTAAATTATGAAGACTCTTATTAATAGCGAAATGGTGGTAGCTAGTGTTTTGTTTGTCCCTGATGGGGCTCTTCTCATTTTTCTATTTTGTGGCACCTCGTCTCCTCCATCCTCCTGCCTGTGACCCAGAAATGGATCTCAGCATGCCTTCTTAAAGGATGTCTTAAATCCTAAAATGTATCGCTTGTGGAAGTCTTTTCGGCACCCATGGCGTATAAAACAGGCGTAACATACAAACCATGGCGGGAGCAGGACCCATTCATAAATTGCATTATTATTATTATTGTTAGTTATTGAAGATGATCAAATCCACTATCAAACGTTCTGCCCTTCACCACTGCTCTAACCGCATTCCTTAATGACATTTCACATTGATGCTTGTTATATAAGCTGTCATGAATGCTGTTATATGCTTATCTGACAGATATAATAAAATACAGCGGTAGGCTGGAACAAAAGGGAGTTGACGCACTTCATATTTAATTGACATTGCTTTAAAATGACGCTCCGAAACAAGGATGTCCCATTTTGTTAAATGCCTGTTGCCTTGACTCCTCTCTCCTCCTCTGCTCGCATCTCAGGTGGTAGGGCCTAAGATGGGAGGAGGAGAGGAGGCGAGGAAGTGAGGAAAGGAATCGAGGATGTGTGAAATGAGAAGAGAGGATAGTGCTCGTCTTCATATCCACCCTTTTTGGTTAGAAGTTGTCTCACCAAACCTCTAATCAACTGTCAAGCCTACTTATACCTACTTTATCCATCAACTCATTCTGTTGGTCTCTTTTTTTCCTTAATCCTGCCTTTACCTTGCTCCTTCTACTGAGGTGTCAGCACCTTTTCTTTTTTTTTGTGGTCAAAGTGTTTGTCTAGGAGGATGTGTTCTTTCTGTTCAATTAAACAACTTACTGGGGCATTTGTGTGGCTTTCTCTGATGCACCCATTCTGCTGCTCGCATTTTTGTTTGCTCTTATGTTTCTCTTTCCGTTGGCTACTTGAATTTAATTTGGGCAAAGAGCATAAATCTACAACCTATGGCTGACAAAATCAAGAGGGTCCAACTGCAGACCTCCTCTGTCAGGCCACCTCCACTGTCAGGCCGGTCAGGACAGGAAATACACGGAAAAACTACAAAATAAAAGCGTGCGATTTGACAGGAAACACTTTCACAAATTATAAAGTTTAATCACATAGACATAGGGGGAGGGTTCTTGTCATTTATTTATATTTAATTATTTAGTCAACATTGTAACAGGAAACTAGCAGACTAATTCCTTAAATATAGCATATTGATTTGAGCCTATTCTACTAGCAACAAAGCCCACTGTATATCGCTTCAATCATTCAACTAGTAACAGTATCTTTTTTTACAGGCACTATTTATTTATTCTGTCAAAATATGACGTTAATTCCGTCCATACAGTTACCCACATCCATTCACAGAAAAACATCATCGTTGACTGAGTTTAACTTAGCCTCTCTTCCAGTCATCCTAAAAGAAACACACACACACTTCTCATTCATAATTTACCTTTGAAGAGTAATGGCATTTTACTGCAATCAGCTGAATTTAATAGGAAAAACAGACAACTGTGGAAACTGGACTACAATTTGAGCTTCGTGGGAGTCTGTAGTATAATGGACGTTACTGGCGGGATTAATAAATAAATAATAGAAGCCTGGACAGAGACTTCATTGCTCATTACGTGGTCAACACTTTCTCTCTCACACAGCAGCCCACTACTTGCCCCAGATGTGTGTGATACTGCAACAAAGTTTAAGTTTTAAAATCCTGAAATAAACCAACAAAGACTACTGCTCAAGGAGAGACGCAAACCCGCCCTTTATGGTATCATAGTAATTATTTATAATCATGCTGTAATGACATTCATGCGGTGCGCAGCATAATTCGTTTGGAAAACGTGTTTATTTTATTGTGTTTATCTTATTAATATAATGTACATTTGTGATTAAAAATAATGGTTGTTTGTAAATGAATTAATGACCCCTACAGATGCATATTTTTAATGTTTCAATAAGAGCTCAGACCCTCCTTATGGACCATAACTAGAACCCTGCTGGACTATGTGGACTATCAAACTGTACAATCCGTAAAAATGAACACACATGCAATACAACATGTATACCTGTATCGATAATTTTGAAAATGGAGACAATAGCCTACTGTAATAATACTTTTACTTTATTCACTGTACTAGAAAAGGAGTTGGCAGCAGTGACTGATTTGCATTATCCAATACATTAAAAAAGTCTGAATGCATGGGTCTTGGCAGGTTCCATCAAAATATCTACCACTATCAATATTTCATCTAAATCTAAATCTAAATTAGGATATGCCAACAGTGGCTGTGGTGAGGAGTAGTATCTTTATGTGGATAACAGTTTAAATAACCGTGTATGTTAAACATCTCACTGCTCCAAAACAGCTGATTCAAACTATTAACTCTTCAATCAGCTGTGTTGAAGCAGGGAGAGATTAAATCATGTAGGACAGGGGGTAACTTTCTTCAGGAAAGAGTTGGGAAACACTCTCGTAGTACATAAACTTCAATTCAACTAAGATCAAAATACAGCCAGCAAAGTCTTTGCACACTGTTTAACGTTAAGTGCGAAAAGCTACACCGAACGGTCTAAACGATACAGATTTTTATTTTATCTTCTTTAGGACAAGTAACTAACCTGAGCATCGTCAACATGTTAAGACAAATATAAACCATTGCCCTTTACAAAAACAAACACACAGTAGCTTCATACAATATAGTTTATGTAATCCAAAGGGAAGAAAAAGCTAATCCTGCTACTTCAGGAGCTAACGCTAGCCACCATTGGCGTAGCCTAACGTTAATGTAGAACGAAAAATAACCTAACTTACACACGTGTAACATTCTGTAACTTGTGTGATTTAGATGTACAATATTGACAGCGGTAGCTATTGACGGCGAACATATACCAAGAGCACTATGCATTCAGACTTTACTCAATGTTTTGGATAATGCTAACCAGTCACCTCCCAGCAAGCAATTTCACGGTTAAAAGACGTCTAATAGACGTCTAAACAGAGCCCAGATGTCTCGGCTAAAACAGGGCTGAATTTGGGCTGTCAGTGAAAGTTTGGTAGATGTCTAACCATAGCCCAAAAATAGTCTAGTCATCAGTTAGACCACCATTGAACGGCTACATATAGACGTGTATTAGATGGTGAAAATGGGTATAGGCTAAAAAGGTTGAATTTGGGCTGTCAGTGAAAAGTTAATAGTCTAACCATAGCCCAAGAATAGATAAATACACAGCTTTTGAATGACTACATATCTACCTCTAATAGACAACAGAGTAGTGGCTAAAGGACTGTTTTCACTTAAACATAACAGGTTCTCATAAATGGTAATCTGTCCAAACAAATTAAATATAAAGATTTTATTAAGAAAAAGGATTACAACAGACAACTTAAGATAATACAACATGATGAAAATATAAAGGAATTATTGATACAATATTATTATAAATACAAATAAACAATTTTAACAACATACGGTAATAAAAACATAAATGAGAAAATAAATTGGTTGGCTACATCCAAATCTAGATCTTCATATAAGCTGCTACTTGATGTAGCAAGAGCATCAGATGGGTCTCTCAGTTGGCGCCAGTCTCTCAGGTTAATGGGATCCATAACTGTTGAATATGTAAGAATATGAATATAAGTAAACATTATAATTTGACTATGTTCACTGTTTTCCCATAAGACATGACTACTATCAACAAATGAGTTTAAATGAAAACATATAGTATATTTTTAATTATCATACTAATGATGGTAAAAAAAAAATTTAAAAAAAGAAAATTTAATTTATAACGTTTTTTTTCTTTTAATTTAAAAGCCCTTATTTATTATTGACCCATGTTTTAGCCATCATGTTGCATTAGAACAACCAAATAGACAATTGGGAAAACTGCTTTTATTCTTTGAGACAGCTATGTCCTGTGAATGTAAGTGTTCTGTTGTGAATATTTATTGTTGTAACGTTACTTTGCTGACTGTATGCTGGATAATTTGCAATAAATATTTAGTGTCAAAAGTCAAAAACTCACATTTTCATATCATAATGATCTAACGTTAGTGAGTAAAATATATGTGTGGCTTTCATTACAAAATTAAAATAGGTAAGGTTGCACATGTTCACCCCCTTTGAATTCAAGAGTTTGTAAGGGCACGAGGAAACCTGTGGGTATCATGGAGTAACGTTAAGTTACACTTGCATGCAGCATGTTAAGCTAACCACAACGTGCCTTACTCTACACTGTTACCTGCTGAAATGTCCCGGTTCCTACACGTTAACATATAATTTAGATAAATAATGAAGACATGTCAAACAAAGACACAGATACTTACAAGACCAAAGTAAATGTCTTTTCGCTTCCAGTGTTCTTAAACTCTGGCCCGTTGCTCGCTGAAAGGCCGAAATCGTAACGTATCCCTCCTTTAAAAATGGCAGATATGTTTATGCGAGATCTGGCAACACTGATGTATACTAACTTTCAAGTCTCGCGTTGCCAATAGTCATGTCTCAGTAGGGCTACAGCTGCCATCTAGCGGTTGAAAATAGTAAGTGCATCTTGTTTTAAATTAAAATGAATGTTAATGTAGTGAACGTTACAGCGAAAATAAAGATAATTTAAATGTTTCAAACGTTTACTTGCATTTGATGATATGATGTCACGCACCTCAACAGCTGCATCGGGTGAAAACTACATGTAGACTAACCAATTTGTCTGAAACAGCGCTACAGCCAAGACGTTGATATTACACCACTGATTGCCTTTATTTCGCCGGGTGGGCTAAGAACAGACTACACGCAGCCTGTCCAAATAAGAGCTAAATCGTGGCTACAGATAGCCCATGTCAATTTAATTGTCACTTAATAGTGTGTAGATATTATTGACATTGCAAGAATAATGGGGTATCAACCATCTCACATGCTGCCAGGGCAAAAATCCACTTTTAATCATTTTTGACTAAAAGTGGGCTACAAATAGCCGGTCTGTCTACGAGCTAAATCGTGGCTACGCACAGGCTGCACGTAAATCATGTGAAAGAAATTAAACAAAAAACTTTGTAATCACTGTAGACCTTGCTTAAATGATGGAATATCATACACATTGTAAGTTATTTTGGCAAAAACGGCATGTAACCACATGTAAAGTTATTGCAACTAGAAGTGGGTTGCTCATAGCCGGACTGAATCAGGTCTATAGTAAACCTAGACGGTGAAATGACGGCTATTGCTTGCTGGGCTACCGCTGTCGCGATGTGTAGAGTAGCGAAACAACCGAGAATGCATCACGTTACCTCCTGTGGGGACGTAAGAAACTGACCGGCCTGACAGTGGAGGTGGGCCCCTCTCCACAAAATACTGCCTTTAAATACAAGTCTTATCTAGTGCAGCAGTAAAGAGAAAAAGACAACAAAACAAATAAAGTGGGTTAATTCAGTCAGTCAGAGCAGTAGGCAGTGGGCTTCTCCCTGCAGCTGTGACACCAGTATTAGGCAGACAGAGTGGAGGCTTGCCGCCCCACTGGGCCCATATGACAAGGCTCTAACTCCTTCATCCCATTCCAGGCAGCCCCCACTGTTAGGCAGCCTAATTGAATCCCAGCGCAGAGAGCACAAGGCCCTATACATTAGAGTTTGTCAGCAAGGCCTGGGATAGTGGCTTAACTGCTTCGCTGCTTCATAATAGGGCTGTTAACTATACAGTATAGATATGTGTGCACGCATGTGTGGAAGGTCCACACAAGCAAGATACTTGAATGCACACATATGGGGTATAGTGAAAAACACAGGACGTGTACTCATGGAGACACACACATTTTTTCCTCTCTTTTCATTCCATTTTCATTGCTTATTTTTTCCTCTACATCCACTCTGTTCCATCTGGTCTCTATTTCACCTTTCTGCTCTCTCTCTCTCTGCATGTTCTTTGCCACACACAAACACACAAAGTGCACAAAGAGAGCAAGGTGCCGTTTTGATTCTGAAGAAGGGTTACGTCTTCTCTATTACAATTTTCAAAGGCAGTCCCAGTCATTGTGGCTTAGGTGGAGACGCCTGCAGGGTGATTTCACTTCAAAACCTGTGGAAGCGGCATTTTCCAGACTCACATTGAGGGGTCTGAGGGGTATTTTAGAATGCAGAGGCATGTATTTAAATTAGACATGGCTTTTAATTATTTTGTCGCAGTGTAATTTTCTAGCTTAGGGCGGTCAATTCCTAGCTGAGGTTGCATTTCCATAACACCCCAGCCCAGCATCTCCAAGACAGCACAGTTTCAAGTCCTCCGATGCTGCATATATTAATTGAAAGTGAAATGTCAGCTCTAAAGGTCCCACCTGTGTTATCTTGTAATGTGCAGCCCAGTCACCTTTTCTCATTATAAAAAGCAACACTTTAAATCCAAATAACATTCAAACTAAATCATAAACACCCAGTAAACATAAAAGGAGATGACTCCAGGCGAAAACAGTCTAAAGTTAGATTCAAATCAAACAGTAAAGAGGTCAGCCATTGGTTGTATTAGGCACAGTAATTGTACAATTATGTTATATTTTTTAAGATGGTGCAGCCTAAAGGTACTTCCCACACCCTGTCCTCAAGGGGCTAAAGAGAAGCATGTGTTTGTTATAGGAGTCTGAATAGAGAAGGTGGGTCTTCCTTAATCCTGTTCCATTGATTTCAGATGCTGTTCTACTTATCTCTCCTCCCCAGTTAAGGAAAAGACATTATTGGTAGTGCACATGAGCAATGATTTGAATATACGACAGCAGGAGAAAAAAACAGGTCAGAAAATGTCAATGGTGCTGGATGTCTTTCTCAAGAAAAGGATCGATAGCTTACACAACTTTACAGCAAATAGGTGGGAAAAAAATCTTGACATAAGGGCTACTCAAGGTTTGCAGCGTTAACAACCTAAGGCAGTTTAAGTTCCTGGCTGGTTAAATCAAGCACCCACCTTCAAGTGGCTCAAATACAGGACATCCATTTTCAGAGCCATATATTTTTTGGCTAGGCTGAAGCCTTTACCTCATTACCTTTCTGTGAATCACAAGCCTGACGAGGCATGCTGGCAGTAAACTACAGCTTTAAAATGGAGGAGAACGAGCCGGCAAAATGCTGGCTAATGGGGCATATACATAGATGGAAGGTAAAGATGACAAAAAGAAAGACACTCCCTCTAAGTTGCAAGAAATCTATTGAAAAACAAATAACAGGAAACAGTGTCCATTCAACTAAATAAATATTGTTCCGCTACAAGGCCTATTTCCCTGTTTTTATAAAATTATTGTCTGCAAGATATACTTCCATTTTCTATTCCATTCCATTTTTATCCACCAATATAAAGTCTAAGCAGGCCCTACTTGTATTTTTAAAAAGAGTGCACTAACCACTTTAGTTCAGATTAGTGATCTAAACCTTATTTAGAGATGTAGTTATCCTATTCCTGCAGAGCTAGCTAAAAACGCGATGTTGTCTGTCTCAGAAATGATATCCACCTTTTTCAATGCACTGACTTTTAAAAGCCATAGATGGAGAAATTCAACAAAAGAGGACTCGGTAAGCATTCTCCAAATACATTCTGGGAAATCCACGAAAAAACTAACTGAAAGGGAGAGATTCAGAGGCGACATGAAAAAAATTCTCAGAAGTTTGGCTGTTTAAAACAAAGAAATCTCGACTTGTGTCACCTTTTGTATGTCTACGTGAGACAAAAGAGCGAGTCTTTTTTTATTCCTGTGTTATTTGACTTTATTTCCCCAGAGGGTAAAATGATCCAGGAAGAGTGCAAAGGATGCAAGAGTAAACTATTCTCATTATTTACATGTTCAAGGTGGATATGATATACAGGTACACATACACATACATGCATACATGTACACATGTACACAGTGTGATGGAGCATAGTGCAAAGGATGCTGGAAAAAATAAATAAGACCCATGACCTTATGACCTGAGGTAGGTGTATTGGTATACAGTATATACAATATGACATAGTATGAACAGTACTGAAATAGAGAATGGTGAATAAATAAATAATAAGTGGAAACCAGTAAACAGGTGCTGATTAGAGGCAGAGTTACTGGGTTATTGCACAGGAATTGTTCCTGACACTGTGAGTCAGAAATCAGCTGTTCATCAGAGTGATGGCTTGTGGGAAGAAACTGCTTCTGTGTCTGTTGGTTTTGGCGTACAGTGCTCTGTAGCGCCTACCAGAGGGGAGGAGCTGGAACAGGTTGTGTCCGGGGTGAGATGGATCTGCAGTGATGTTTCCTGCCCGTTTCCTGACTCTGGAAATGAAGTCCTGAATGGAGGGCAGATTGGCACCGATTATTTTTTCTGCAGTCCTGACTGTACGTTTTAGTCTATCCTTCTCCTTTTTGGTGGCAGATCCAAACCAGACAGTGATGGAGGTGCAGAGGACAGACTGGATGATGGCTGTGTAGAACTGGATCAGCAGCTCCTTGGGCTCCCACTTCAGGTCCTGGGATATAGTGGAACCCAGAAACCTGAAGGATTACACAGCAGACACAGGGCTGTTGAGTATGGTGATGGGGGGTAGAGTTTGGGGGGGGGGACCGCACCAGAGAGCCAGCTGATCAACCTCCCGTCTGTAGTCCGACTCGTCACCGTCCCGGATGAGGCCGATGACCGTGTCGTCAGCGAACTTTGGGAGTTTGACAGATGGGTCCCCTGAGGTGCAGTAACATATCAGCAGCCCATATATGCATTTTGCTGACTTAAAGTGATATCATCAGTTGTAAAATCATGCAGTCGAGATAGGAAAATGCAGTCTTCGGACTACATAATGTTTGTCTGTTAAAATGGTCACTGTGTCCGATTATTATAGTCATAAATTCTTGCCGTGATTTGGCAGAGACATGTCATAATCATGTCTTGTAACGATTTCCATGAAAAAGAATGGCAGTCAATGGCATTTGTTTAATATCTTAAATGTTTAATATGAGTACAGATTACATTTATAACAATTCAATATAGTGTGCTCTTTTATGTGCGTTGTACTTTCTGTTCTCCAATACAGAAAACCAATTGAGTTTTTATGATTTTAACAGTGAGACTAAAGCATCAACTAACAGACTTAAGTCAGTGTGAGCAGTTTCCACTCTCTCATCATTCTGCTGACAAAAGGGAATATCTGCTAATGCCCCCCACCCCCCTCCCCCGGAGTCCTCTAATGTATTGTGGAATGTAATCTAGCGGTGTGTGTTGAAACAGATCAATTTGGCTGAGAGATTTCACCCACTGATAGGATCCAATATACTGTGTGTGAGACTTTGAGCAGCATTTTAATGCTAGTCCGTTTTGATTGCCGTCGGTTGCGCTCCCTGTGGTATTGGTTCATGAGCAGAAGGTAATCATCCAAATAATGGATTTCCTAAGGCAAAGAGGGATTTAAAGAGATCTATATGTTTTAAGTCTATCTAGAGTCCACCTTTTTTCCACATGATATCCCTTCTGTATTTGCTATCTCATCAGTGTCCACATTTATCCACAGATTTAAAAGATGGGAGGGCTTGAAGGAGTGAGAAAAAAAGAAAAGAAATTGAAATTGAAATTGCATCAGTGCAGCAGCAACTGTACAATCATATAGGTGAGAAAAACAATAGCATTATAGAATACAACTAATTGTGTATGTATTGCTAGGATTCTTTAAAAAGGCTCAGGGAAAGTGACAGCTGTTTCGTATTTGCTCACTTAAAGGGGCAATCTGCAAAATTCCTATTTAATGGCATAATCCGCTGCTATGTGGTCACCATCTTTTGCCACCATCTTTTGGCATGGATGACCTACAAAACATCATACTGTAAGTCTAGAAGAGACAATGTAAATGTGGAACTGGATATATTATTGTAAATGCATTAAAATGAAAATGTCACATAATTGTGTCTTTCTGTTGTCCTTCCATTCACTTGGATGTACCGCAACATCTACACAGTCAATAACTATGAGAGATGTCTGAGTAACTTTCTGGAACAATAGTGGCTTGTATGGAAGCTCATTTCTGCCAAATAAAGGAAAAACAAAAGTAAAGAATGATAGGAATGTAATGTTGAGAAATACGAATGACTAATAATAATATCCACAGTAATTTCAAATTATGAGATTCTAAGTAATACAACTAAGAGCAGTGGCTCTGTGAAGTTGTACTTAGGCACTGTGGTGATTTGAGCTAAATGCTAATGTCAGAACGCCAACAAACTCAGGACAGTGTTAAAATACTAATGTTTTGCCATCTTAGCAAGCTAACATTTTGCTATTAAGCACCGAACATACGGATGTCAGTGGGAATTTCAGTAGTTTTGCAAGTATTTCTTCATACAAAAAACAAACAAACACATGGACAAGTTAAAATGTTGACATGATCGTGGTACTGGTGACAATCAAGACATCATCAACATTTTACAATTCATCAACACATCTTTCAGGGCAATTTATCCAACAGTTGTTGAGAAATTTCACTCAAAACCATGAATGTCATATTGGGGCTAGGGGGAAATTCAGTGGATCACTCATGTCAATAGAATAAATCAGTTGCTATTACTTACCCATGATAGAAACTAATGTGCACGCATCAGCTATCAATCATACAGTCGATGGTCCTGTCACGCACTGCACACGATAACTCCCACTACGTTTTATGGTGCGCTTACTTTACGGCGGGGTTGTGGCGGGTCTATTACTCTGTTGAACTGTATGTAGACTTCTGATACCATTGCCTCCACCGATGCATTGGTAAAACGGCCGTCAGTAAAATGCATGCTGCAGATTGTATATAAGACGGTGGCAGGTGAAAGTGCGATGTGTTTTCTGTCATCTGTCCTCCAACACCGCAAGCACAAATGCCATAATGACAGCACACTAAACCAAGAGGAGAAAAATAAAAAATAAAATGAAGACCCTCTGTTAGCTAACTTTCTGCAATAACTATGCTAGCTAACTACACCTGGCTAACTACAACTTAGTTAACTTAGCTAACTAAACTAGAAAGACATACCAACAATCAGACAGAGAGACATACCTACTGTAAGTTCTAAGTAAATTACATGATAAATTGGTTAGCTAGATATTTCGATATTTTTTAAATTGGTCCTAAATGAACATACAGCTTCTTCACTGCATTTTCTGCTTTCCTCCATTGTTTCTGTTTCTGTGACTTCCCTACATGACCACCATCCTCACTCTGATAGCCACAATCAAGCTCACTAATAGAAATGCCAACACCAAATGGTTTAGACCCCCAAATGCCCTGAAGATAAGTGAAAAGAGAGGAGGATAAAAACTGACAAAGTCAGTGAAAGTCAGTCGTACAGACAGAGTCAGCTGGCACAGAGTCTCTGTGAGCTTCCACACGAGGATATGAGGAAAGGTGAAGAGCTGCTCTAATCATGTTTAATTCCTGTTTTTATTGGCCCTGCCACTGAAGGAAGCCTTTGTTACACACAGGCTGAGAATCATCACATGGGGAGAGAAAGGCTGTGCACACAACAGACAGGGACAGTAAATGAGAAATAGTACATGACAGGCTCAGCTGCAACCACTCTCTGCTTATCTGTACCTCACTCAGTTCTTCCCTCTGTTTACTTCTACTCGTAAAGCAATAATAACTTTACACACTCAAAATGTACTCAGGTGGACAAAGCAACAGGCCCGCATTACCATTTTTTGCTTTGATGAAACTTACCACATTCGAACGAGTAAATTGGCAAGTAGACCTTTTTCGTGGCAGATATTTCGACATGTCAAAGCAGGACAAGCACCGGTGAAACAAATTGAAACAAATTTCATTTAGTTTCAGCTCAGTTCCATCAGGTGTCCCAGCAAGCCATGACAGCGAGACGGCATGCACAATAGAGAGCTGAAGTGAAATCGGAACTGACGGACTGCTCCACCGTTAATAAAACCTCCATTCAAAATCCACTTTGTAACAATGCTAATAACAAAAATACAGTCTTGGAACAGAGCCTTTCTCAACAGTATGTTGTGTGGCTCACTTCAAATTGTTGTTTAAAAACCTAATATCACTGTTTAATCAATAGGTATGATTTTCACTGCCTTTTAATGAACACCAAACTAGACGTTGGCAGGCCAGAAGTCATGGCTTGAAACAAGTCCATGAGCAAGTTGAGGGGTCACTGCTAGCTCAGACCTGTATGTAATAACAGCAGGACAGTGGATGCCACTTCGTTTAAGGATATGGAAAATAAACCTCAGGGATACACGTGATTCTTTCAGAGAGAAATGGTAAATGGGATATTGCCCTGAGTTACAGAAGCTAGCAGAAGAGAGGCTACAGCTGTAGCTCACATAAATGGAATTTTTAATATTAAATTATTGTTAAATCACACTTAAGCCTTTAATGCAATGCCATGCCAAAAGGCCTGCTGTGAAAAAAAAGGTACTCCAGCTCACAGGATCACTTAATGAAACTGAGCTGTCATTAGCAAAATTAGTTTCACTTTCAAAGCTTTTCCTGCGACAGTATGACAAGTTACAATGTTTGTCTTTGTATTTTTACTTTACATTACTGTTTTTTTCAAAGCTTATCATTGTGTTTGAAATTGTCAAATTTGTTTTTAGGACTACCACAGTGGCTACAGGTTTCTTTTGACATTGCACACTGCATGACAAACAACATCTAGAGATTTGAAACTTCTGTAAGATACATGTATGTTAATATGATTGTCAAAGGTCTACTTTTCAGATCAGTCTGCACTTGCAGCAGCTTCAATATGGTGACTTACAGTTTGCCTCTCAAGTAAGTTTTAAGATTTGGAAACAAATTTTAGAAGCATGAATGCAAATCAGAGGCTGCTTGTTAGTGGCAGGGAAAACCAGCAATACACAATTGCAACTAATTAGTCTAGTGTCTAAGTCTTCTGGTGAGATTTATTGACAAATCAATGCCACCTCAAGGTCCAATTCTTAGAAATTCTGGAACATCTCTGTTTAAAGTTGTTTTGAAAAGGTTGATGTTTAAATGTGTTGTTAAATAATTTTTTTCCAGGTCAAAAATAAACCTTCAAACTCAGCTTTTAAGAAAATTACCTTAAAGTGCTTAGAAAAAATGGGTATTTGAACAACTACATCTTAATGACAACTGGACAAACTCCATCTGTTTGATGGCCCCAGATGTTCTCATCATTGTTTAACTCCTACTGCATTACATTGCAGTGTATACAACTGATACACCAGTAAAAAACAAAAACAGTGTGGCGTTCAATTTCAGATTCACTCTGTAAGGTTTTTATTTTGTCAACCCGCCTGAACACACACAATAAACATCACACTTTCCTCTCCTTTCCACACACAATGTGGTTATGTCTCCCTCCTCACCAGTCTGGTCACGACTTCCCACCCTCCCTCTCATCCCGCCTTGGGCTCACATTGTGTATTCATTACCATTAAAGAGTCCCAGGCTTGTCTCGCCATTAGGCCGCATTACTCCGCTCTGCGCTTTCTGACATCGGTCACGCTCTGATCAGTAATCTGGTCGGCACTGATGCAGGATTTCCTTGCGGGGGCTCTCCTCAAGTTGGCTGAGAGGTAGAACGACGCACAGATAAACCACACACACACACACACACGGATTACATTCTAGTGGATGTCTATGCCTTATAGAATGTCCGGAACCAATGGCTGCTGCTTCTGATGACTTGCCCACCGTGGCTGAGACCAATCAGAGCAGACGAGATATGCTCCCAATTCTGGGCTTGGGGATTGGGGAGGGCATGGAGCAACACAGTGATGAATATGGAATTGCTGTGCTGCACTTGCGATGAAAAGCAAAGAGTACAAGCAAACAACTCAAAAACAAACCAAACCAAAAATGTATTCATCATAAGCCTCGTGGCTCAATCAAGAAGCCTTCTGTGTGCCGACGTATTTATTGTCCAATAGCAGCATTATCTCCTTCATCATCCCGTTACAGTGTATGTGACTAGATGTTGAACACCAATTCATAACGAGAGCCACGAGATGACATTTCCCCCTCCAGAATGGATCATTTATTTGGTCCACCTTGATGGCAACTGCAGCCGTTAAAACCGGCGAGCCAATTCATAGACGGGGAGCAAGTTATTGTGACAGCCCGCCACCTAATTGTTCATTTGAGGTAATCACCCGACAAGTCTGAGCAATTTCAAGCACAATGCCAGAGACTAATGGAGGCGGACGTGCTGGCTTGATGAGATCAAAATCATGGGGCCGCCTGCCTGCTGAGTGCCAGGGACCCCTAAGAGGGCATCTTCCTTGATGCCGAGGAAATTATCTGCACCTCTGTGGCGTGACTGAGAACTCACTAGAGGGGTATTAGCAGGAAAAAGTGTAGGATAGTGACAATATTAGTCCAATCTTCTTTAAAAACAGAACAGGGAAAAAAAGGATAAAGCCAGTGATGGAGAGTGGGGGAAGCATATTGTTCTTTTATCTCGGAGGGCGATAGAAGAGCAGAAAAATGTAGGATGCTGCCCAATTGAGGCTGAAAATCTATTTTCTATTTTTACACCGATCCTGTATGCTGTAAGCATGAGATGCATACCTCCCTCTTATAGCAAGCAGGAAGACACTGCGCTCTCTCTTTCTCTCCCCTTCTCTCTCTCTCTCTCTCTCTCTGCTTGTGGGTTCGTGTGCTTGTGTTGCATGTGATGGATGACCGTGCAGTGCCGAGGTGTTCTCGGTTTAATTTTGATGTCAGTGCATGTCTTTGGCAACCCCAGCGGTGAGTGGTGAGAGACAGGAGTGTGTAGGTGTGTGTGTGTGTGTGTGTGTGTGTGTGTGTGTGTGTGTGTGTGTGTGCGTGTACATATTTGTCTGTAGTGTATGAGGAGACCACAGAGGGAATCTGACATGATGTTGCTGGGGGATTTTCAGCCCGTCCCAGGCCTCAAGCGGGCTCTCAGGGGACGAGTTTGAGGAGTTTGTTGTAGCTCCCGACAGATCCGTGAAGTGGACAAGTCAGACAAGTGTCAGACTCCGTCTACAACTCGGTGGAAGTATCAAGACAGGGAAATAAACCCGTGAAACATCCTTGGTGTGCTTTTTTTGTGTGTGTAGAAAAACATGATATTCTCCTCATATTTCCAGGCTCACTCCAGCTGGCTATATCATTATCTCGCAGCATCAAACCCCTTCAGTAAACAGTCACTGAAAAAACATTCCAAAATATTACAACAACGCTGTCTGTACTATTTTGCTTTTTGGTTTCAGATCTGATTGATGGACAAGCTGAAGCCTCCACGCTCACCACTTTCTATCATTACTGCTACTTTCCCCCCATATTGCTAAGATGACACATATCCTGGATACATAATTTGGATTATGAGTCATGCATGAAGACTGGAGACCACCTGCAATTCCAAAGGATGGTCAGAGGGTGGTGCTGTTGGACCTGAACTTCCAAACCAACCCACCATTCTGAGATGCAAATTGATAATGCATATTGCATTACATTCAGATAGGACAGATTTAACTGTGAGTCAAACAGAGGCATGTGGTGAAATCATTATTTACTCTGAGGCTTATTGGGAAGGAAACACTGTATAATTAAAGAGAATATTGAATTTTGGCAGGATGTATTTGACTAATTTAGCCTTAGCCAATCAGATTGTGTAGGTGAAGCTGTTACTACTTTCCGGATAGTATTTGAAAATATTCTAATTATGTTTTTACAGTAATTTCAGGACACTTTCAGTTATCAGAGGTCAGTTAATTGCAGCTATGATCTCTCCAGAAACAAATCTATTGAATCAAATTAACTATTCTACCATATTCTATCAGGTGTATCTCCTTCCTTCTTGCTATTGTGCTCAGGTTTGGAAATCCAGGAGTCGTGTTGCTTGGAAGAGAGTGAGAGTCAGTCAGTCTGTCTCTGGAGCCAGAGTTTGAAGTGAACATAGTGTGGAGTTCTTCAGGGGGAATATGTAATAAGGAACATAGCTGCAGGTTCTCTTGATTTCGGGCTAACTTGTTCTAGACACACAAATAAACAGGCAGGCTGACTGGATGGAAATAGAGCTGACCAACTGTGTTCATCCTGCGCCAATTTAAGATTATGAACATGAAAACAGCAGAAGCTACCAGATGTGGAGAAGGGAAATATATTTGATTCTTGCCAGACAGCAAATGGAATCATCACTTCTTATGCAAAAAGGGAAGAAACATAACACAAGATAGAATATCACTGCTGAGTATCCTTGCAATGTTGTTTTAGTGAAGCGAGCTTGCGTGCTGCACAATGAAACAAGTTAATTTTAAATGCAATGTACCACAGAAAGCTGGATGCTTTACAGCACCTTCGAATTTCTTTAAGAACTAAACATTCATTAGACCTGCAGCTTTTCTGTTATTCACGGCCTTTCAGAGAGCTATCAGAGAGGTCATTTAAAAACGCAAGAACTGCAATGACCTTACTACTGACGATGCAGCTGTGCCTTAGCAGAAGCGTATGTTTCTATTTCATTCCATTTCAAATTCTTAAATCGGGGGTTGCTCCAAAAGGTCCAATGGACTCTGATGTGATTTGTCTAAAAAGGCCAAACATAAGAGGCTGAGATGTGGCCAGTAACTTGGTTAGAGCTTGCCGGCGAAGGTTATTCTACTGTGAATTGGTTGCCTCAATCCATTTATCGCCACCACAATCCAGACACTGTGACAGAGTGAGGTGTTTGAAAATCCCTTGTGAAGAACTGTGTCTTCCATATGGATTTATTTTGGTGTGTGGCGACAAAGAGTGTTTACACACAGTTGGTTTAGCTCAAGGTAGATTCATTTCCCGAATCAATGACTCGTATTCGGGGATCTTCACCATAAGGCTGAGTGATAATCGTTCACTGGTGGTGGGTTTTGCACTCACAGCAACAACTTGGGTGACAAACTGTGCCCCTTGAAAAAGGAAATGACACAGGAAATGTTGGGTCCGAGTCTGCCTGGCGAATCCTTGTGTTTGAGACCTCCTTATTGCCAGCCTGATCCTGCTAATGAATTCTTCCTCACAGTGTTTGTGCCCAGAGTGGCAGCATGGCACTGGTCACTGAGTGGGCTCAGGGGACAGTAGGGTGTGAGATGCCATCTGTTGTGCCGCTGTGCTGTCTATTTCCCTTTGCTGAAAATCAACAGGAGAGAAAAGCATCAGTGAATGATCAAGGTGCTAAAGACATTGGTTAAGACCCCCTCTGCTCACAAGAACCAGAAAGGAGTTGGAACATCTGAAAACTTTTAGCCCAAATTACAGCTGTCACTCCCACTACACGTCCTTTTGCACAGGATCAATATAAACTCTGGACATCCAGTCATTTGTAATAATTGCAGAGACCGCTGGCGATTCTAATTTTGACTCCTGTCATGTTGGTTGTTTGTAAAGCCTCCAGCGCAAATGACCTGTTACCTGTTTGTGCATTCTTGTGAAGACAGAAGTCTCTCTAAAATGTTAGTCATAAACAAATCAAGTTGTATTTTGTTTTGAGTAATTCCTCTCTCATCCTCTAAACAAGCAGTTTCATCCTTCTCCTGTCATGACAAATATAGCTCACATTTTTACAGTAACCTTTTGAATGTTTTTTTAATGAAAACCTCAACATTTCTTTTCAGGATCAGAAACTAGACTATCTTAAGAATATACAAATTGACAAAGTGATGAAAAAAATGTTTCTTTTAATGCATTTGACCCAGAACACTTCACAATATGGTACACAAAATTGTGAGTAGTTACTAAGGAAAGAGTGAGGAACAAATGAGGAACAACCTGATAATTCATTATTTGTTAATTGGTAGTTCCTGAATAAACAAAATAATAATCAAAGTCTGTATGGGGATTTTTCGAATAATTAAGATATTTCAGCCTGGACCAAAGTAGTGGGCTACCCTACCATGCTAGACCCTCGTCGCTAGCAGCATACAAGTTTGATTTTGTGACTAGAGCCTAAACCAAAGTAGACCTGTCTCTTAGTGTTGCTCTGCATGACTCAAAGAAAATTCTCAAAACAACTGGATCTGCATTCGGGTGAAACATTGTTAAAGGTACCATATGCAAGAATATGAAGCAATTTACATTTATTAATCTCTTCTGTATCGCCAATGTGTGAATGGATTGAAACGTAAATTAATAAATGAGACCTTCCCCGACTTTTTCCAGTTGTTTATAACAGCCTTTGGACTGTTTTCTATGTAAGGGACACAGGACAGTTTTTTTGGGACAATCCAAAGGATGTGACGTTTATGCACAGTGTGCAGACTAACTAACGTTAGCTTAGGAAGTCTGCTACTGTCAACAAATGAAACCCACCACAACACAGAGTCAAGTCCAAAGTCCAAAGCTAACATGACTGCAAAGCATGTGAAATATATTGCAATATTATGGTTTTAGCTGGTTATTGTTAGCTTAGGTTAGCTCCTGTCCCAGCTCTCTTCTTGGACCAATCGGACTACTTGTGTTGGCCTTTGACCGGCTGGGCGGTCTAAATATACCGTGAGTAGTGATCGTCTCAAGGTCCACTGCACTTAATCCAATCTCTGAACTTCCTTTTCCGACACTGATGAATGGATTTCAGTATTACAAATATTGTTAGACTAAATGTGATTGTGATTTATTTTCCAGCATTCAGCGTTCATTTCAGCATATTGTGCATGTCACGTCACTGTTTTGGCCGATGCGGGATGCTTACTGCTGTTCAGTTAACTCATTACATACAACCCCCTCTCTCATTAAAGGTTTTCTGATGTTACACATGGAACCTGTAAAAGCAAAAATCCCAAGCAGCCATTTTCTTTTCGGGTAAGTCTGTGTATCCAGGCAGGTTCTGAATCTTGCCAATTACTGTTGGCAAGATTTAGAACCCCAAAGCGGCGAGGGGAGCATTTAGCATTCCTCAACAACACTTGCAGAATGCAATGTGCCTGAGGATACAAAAAACTCTTCCTCCATCATGAAACTCTAATCATACTCATACATTAACTCTGCTCCCTGGGTTTAAATTAACGTTTGCACACAAGGTACAAGGCCTTATGAAATTAGTAAACAAACAGACCAAATCAACAAATCTCTCTGTTTTTACTGTAATGTTTCTATTCAGCTAACATCCTGTTAGTGTATGTTTCTCATTCACACAGAAAATACACCACTGTGATACAGCTCTTTGTGTGATCTTTGTTCCTAATTTCTCTGCAGCTTTGCAGTACACAAAACAGACAAGCATTTCCGCTTTCCTCTGTCTCTCTCTGGCTTTTGCTGGGGAATTGAAGCGTATTGTGTCCAATGTAGCAATCCAATTATGAAGCAGGGCTCTGTTACAAGGTTGCCATGACAGAATCAATGAAAACAATATAGGAGAGTCCCATTTTATACATGTGTTCCTGAGAAAGGACCAAAGACCTTATTTTAGAGGAAAATGTCAGCATTCCAGAGCAAATTAACAACAAATGGTGTGAGGGATTCAAAATGAAGCCCGAGTTAACAAGTCAATTATTTGCAGACTTAAAGAAGCAAGAATAAGTAAAGTAGAGCCAAGAAAGGGTTCATACTGCAGGAAAGTTCTGCAACAACTGCAAGTTATAATATATCAAAATAGTGTCTTAATTGAGCAAATTGGCTGCGTTACGCTAAAGAACAAAGCAGTCAAGCATAATTTTTACAATCATCACCATTATTCATGTCATAAGTAAATGAGACATCTTGCAAAGAATTTGGCAACACATGCTAAAGCAAATATATGCAACCCAGTTACGGGAGGTTACCACAACAAGGTTGATGCATTCTTCAGTTATATTGCCCACACATTAATCATAATGCAAATTGTCCTTGCATAAATCGCATAATCAATTCCACTCATTCCACCGCCTTATTTCGTTAATTACCAGAAAAACCCACATTTCTGCCCCATCATCACGGAGCAGGAAGCAGCCTTTGCACTACCTGTAAGTGTTGCGCAGGGCGGGTCGCGGCAGGCTCACTGAACTTGGCTGCATTTCAGACTAGTGTGGAGGAGGATGAAGGCTCGCTTCCTCGCCTCTCTCAGCGAGGGAGCAAAGGCCTCACTCAGCCCACATCTGTAGAAGGAGATGAGGGGAGAGGGAAGCGAGGCTGAAGCGAGCCGCCTACACGGCGATTGGAGATGGCAGAGGGGGCACCAGACAAGCTACTCCAAAGCGTTTGTGGGAGCTATTTGTTTCACAATCAGATACTATTTTCAGAGAGATGAAAGAGCATGATTTGCAGAGTTTACACCTGATTGTTGTTTCCTTCTGATGATGATTATACTGAAGTGTGACTGACATCCAACATCACACCTTTTGATGCACCCAGTGTTCTTCTATTCTTCTAACATTGAAAAGTGGTCTGCTAATCAGTAATGCTGTGATATATCTACAAAAGTATCTTTTTTCCATCAAAGAGATGCTTTCAGATTAAACCAAGAACCAGAATGCCATTAGTGTGAATGGGCGAACACAAGCTAGCCAACCTGGCCTCAGCACACTGCTTATAATTTCTAAAGTGATATACTGTAAGTAAAAAAGTTAAAGCTTTTATCAATCAGAAATGTACCTTATTATATGATTGTAGAAGGTGAATTATTATAAAAAAAAGTCCAGTTCAACAATACAAATACTATAAAATGAAACCACATCTCGGGCATCCTGGTGAGTTCGATTGTGGGCAGGGACCTCTGTTGCCCTTCCTTTGTCACTACAGCAAAGATTCCCTTAAGCAAGCACGTATCCCCCAAATACTTCAGCAGAGCTGCTCAGAGGCCAACACGACGACTGTGGTTTTACTGGACAGCTTCCAGCAACTTCCAGGTGTGACTGTGTGGAACTATGTGAATGTGAAGCAAGGGTTCCCGAAAAAGAGATCATTGCTCTCAGTGGAACTAGCCAAAAGGTTGAAAAGGATGTCTGGACGTCCGATTTGTGTTCTTTAGGAACAAAAGAACAACTGTAATTGACTGACCACGAGCTAGCCTGGTTCTACTACCCCAGCCTTCCTCCTTTCTGCTTCTTATCTCCTAGGAGTGTTTACTGGCGGTAATTAGATCATTAATCAAGTTAATGGAACATCCCTCAATGGACTAACTGTACTCTCTCCCACAGAGAGTACAGTTCAGCCTGGGACTCCCCCTGAGGGTGAGACTTCCTGGTTTACGGCCAGGAAAAGCTGGGCTGGCCTGCCCATCTGTCAAAGCCACATCCTCAGCCTCCGACTCTGACACCAACATATGTGTGCACCACAGGAAGGTTACGTATCAGATGTAACCACAGTCAGCATGGTCTGTTGCACTGCTATCGGCTGCTTTGATATCAGCTTTGATGACAGGATGGCTGTGAGGGTTGTGGCCTTGGCTTAATACCATGCCATATAGCAGACCTGTGGAAAAACAGATCTTTTTTTATGGTGTAAAAAATGACCATAAAAAAACTGAACGCCACTGTTGTGTCCAAATTAAACATACTCAGCACTTTATAAGGCTGTGCACAGCAGACGAATCAGCACCACAAAACCTTCAGACAGAACACGTGGTGAATTATAGAGTGAGGGCAATTGCATTCAAAGTCACAGGTAAATCAGACAAAGACACAAGTAAATGTTCCCAAATAAGTGGAAATTTTATGGTAAGTGAAAATGTTCCCACATCTTTGCAGGATTTTATGAATCTTTTTCATAAAGGTACAAAGAAAAGAAGAAAAACTAGAGGAAGGAGTCACAAACATTGCTGGCTAGCTTATAGCTAGCGTCTATACCAGAGTCACTAATTGGCAGACCGCAGCGCCATCCTCTCTGGAACCCCGACCTATAGCCGGTTTATTATTGAGAATTACTACCTCGTGACGGAGAGTTTCTATTTTAACCCACGCAGCTTTTCTAGCATTCACTGTACTAGCTTAGCAGCCCAGGAAACTCACAGACCAATTGCACGTGTTCCAATCGGCTCATGTGATGCTGCTCAGCCAATCAAATCTGTGCATTCTGATAAGCATTGCGAGTAGAGTCGTCGAATGACATACACAAGAGAAGTTTTGGAAACACACACGAAGAGAGGAGATGAAAGAGAAAAGAGATTCTTACATGGGCAGTTGAAAACCAGAACATCTCATATATATTTCCAATCCTAGCCAGAGCTCACGTTTCTCACTGAACAAGAGAAAGTAGGAAACTGGTATATAAGAGGGAATGAAAAAGAAGAGGAGGCATTAAAGCTGTTCATTTGTTAAGATGTGTTGAGTGTTTATTATAAAATTGGTTGAGACTACACTTCAATCACTTCAAGCTACACTTTTTATTTCATTTTGTTTCTAAAATTAAGCACTTTATTTTAGTTTTCTTAAATTTAGAATTTATTATTAAAGTAGTTATTATTTATTGTCCCTCCAGTTTGATGTGAAAAGACAGTAAATATTGTTGAAATATTATTTAAATTTGACAGTCAGTTGTTGTCTAAAAACATATGTTGATACAACTATACATTATGGCACTGAATGATAACGCTAGTTAGTCGTTATGATTTTCCGGACCTTTGCTTCGGGAAATTTTCTCTAACTGAATTCTTTGAATTCTAATTGAATACCCCTGGTCAATACAGGTACTGTCAGTGGCAACTAAACAAGGGCTGCACAAATGGTCCAGTGGTCAAATTTGCATGAATAAGTCAACGCAAACTGACAGTCTGAAAACACGTATAGAGAATAGCTTGTGATGGAATCTTTAACCATAGAGGTAGCAGATGAGAAAACATTCAGATCAACCATTACAGCGCAATGATATGCATGTCGGAACGCTCTACCACACAATGTCAACCTGATGACAGGCAGGCGGACGAAAATTAGAAAACAAGGTCGAGGGGGTGTGATGGCTGTGTTATTGAGATCTGAGATATTGGAGTTAGAGGCCAGTCATTTTGGAGGCAGTGTGGGTAATCTACAGAGCAATTTGTTGTTGCCGGAGAACAAGAAAAACGGATGCCATTTCTACAAACAAAGAGGTATGCCATTATGGAACATCCAAAGTGACAGAACTGAATGAAAGAATAAATAAATAAATGGGGAAATAAATGCAAGAAAGAATGAATAATTTAAAGAATAAATAAATGGGGAAATATATCAAAGAAAGAATGAATGAATAAAAGAATAAATAAATAAATGCAGAAATATATCAAAGAATTATTATATTCTGACCTGTTTGCACTTTATGACAAATCCCAGCACACAGTGATAACGTTATTTACATAGCAGCTCTGTGCACATGTACCCCTGGTACTGTAACGTTAGATAGTAGTAACATGTCATTTACTGGGCAACAATGATCCACCCTTCTGCTGGAGAGGCAGCCAGCCTGGTCTTTGATGCCTTGATGGTGCATCAGCGCAGACATGGTGCCCCACCTTCTGCCGGAGTGCCAGAAGTACCTTGGTGTACTTGTGGTAACTGTAGGGAAATGGTGTGGCCAGGAGCAAGCGAACTGTGTGAGCCTGCTGCCACACTTCTCCCAGTACTGCCTTGAAGAAGGCTTTATTCGCATTCACAGGCAGTACCGGGAGGACATTACGGCATTAGGCAACATCAGGGAGCCTGGGGATGACAACAGGGAGTACCGCTATGGTGCCTATAGACACTTCATCTATTGGCAACATGGAGCTTTAAGCCAGGGAAACCAACTTGTCGTCCCTAGTTGTTATGTTTGGAGGATTAGAGACAAGTTCCCTGATCCTCAAGGACACTACACGGATTTTATTCCTGGACTGTGAATTTCCTTCCAGGCCCTCTGGCATGGTCATACAGTTTCACACAAATACTCACAAACCTGCCTCAGCATCATCAAGGCATCAAACAAATGTACATAGTTAACATTTGATTTATTAATACATTTCTATATATATTTATTCATATTTCTCCCCTCTTAATTTAAATTTGATGTATGTTGTATAGTTATATAGTGTTATAGTTGTTCAACTGCAGTTCTATGGTATCAAAAAAATAAAAAGGTAAGAAATAGAAGCACATGGTGTTTTTATTTTCATTATATACATTTGAACATGTGTTTAGAATTTCAAACTTTGCCATAACATTTCCAATACCAATTTTAGTTATTTATATTTACATAATAGGGGACAGCTGTAGCCTTACTTATCATTACTGTTCAAATTGTAAACTGTAATTTAGGCTACCTACTGAAAATAATAATAATAATAATAATGCGCTGGTCACAGTGGACTTAGCAGAATAAGATGAAACGTGTACAAATTGGAAAAACATGAAATAACCACTGGAGGAGGGTAGGAACAGAATTTAATGTTAATAAATTTCTCTTTTTGAAGAGTAAAAGCTATGACGTTCTTTCCCTCGTGATCCTGCCTGACAAGAACCAGGACACATGCAAGGTGATCTTCTGTGGGGATCCTTCCACATCAGATGCTGGCTGGAATAATGGTCCTGTTGAAGACAGTGCCATCAAACATAGTTACAGACTATATTGTAATGTAAATATCATCCAGTGACATGTAATATGGTACAACATAGGCAACAAATTTGTGTAACTTACCAAGACCTTCTGACTTGTCTCTGCAACACGTCTGATGTGGCTGGTGCAGGTACGGGGGGCACCAAACCAAGCTGTCAAGGGGTCATCTGGGAGAAGGCTCCACCTTCTAGGCATCCCCACTCCACTTGTGAGTCTGTTCTTCACAATCCTTCTTTGCAACTTGGAAATGTATCCGTAGGTTTTTTCAGATTTCAAGGCATATACGCTGTATCTTCTACCGTTCTTCTTATACAATCTTTTGAAACTGAAATTACAGAAATTGCAACCATTTAATATCAGTTTGTAAGTAGAACAAGAGAAAACCTTGAGTGTAAAGACAATCAATTGCATATAAAACATGGGCTGAATATATATATAATACATTAGTGGACCAAATCCATGACAACCCAGAGTTGAGACCAGGAGGCAGAGTCGCAGTTTAACACACTTCTCTGCCCTTCTTTTTCAGCAGTTACCCACCCAAAACCCTACGCAGAGTCGCAGTCTAAAACACTTCTCTGCTCCTCCATTTCAGGAGTTACTTAGTGAAAATCCTATAGTGACGGTGTCTGTCCCCCGACCATTGAAATTATTTAAAAAGGTAAACAGAAGAGGAGCTGTGCATAAAAACCTCATAAAAATTAAAACCACAAGAGCAATAGTGCAAACGAATAGGAGAGTTAAATGTGGACTCTTAAACATCAGATCTCTCTCTTCTAAAGGTGTACTAGTAAATGAACTAATATCAGATTATGATATTGATTTATTTGGTCTTACTGAAACCTGGCTGGGTGATGGAGAATATGTTAGCCTAAATGAATCCACCCCTCCCAGTCATATT
>NC_060150.1:15459222-15489100 GCF_021292245.1 Micropterus dolomieu | reverse complement strand
GGGGCTCGGCCACATCGGCTGGCTGCTCTCCCTCCTCAGCCAGTCATTTCAGCGGCCGCTTCTTCCCCCAGCCGCAGGTAGGCTGGCGGGGGGGGGGGTCTAGGCTGCTCCTCTGGCCACGATGTAGATCCCCTCGCCTGTGTGGGATCCCTGGGCGGCCCGGTGTCTCGGGGAGGGCGCGGTGCATCCGTGGATCCGCCCTGAGTAGTCGGTGATGA
Organism: Micropterus dolomieu; assembly: GCF_021292245.1. NCBI lineage: Eukaryota > Metazoa > Chordata > Actinopteri > Centrarchiformes > Centrarchidae > Micropterus > Micropterus dolomieu. The sequence continues at coordinate 15,488,882 of NC_060150.1, read as the reverse complement.
AGACAGCGGCGATCTGGCTTGGCGGCGAGCACGACGTCTGAGGGTGGCATTACGACGGCGAAGCTTGCTGCCCTTGCCGTGAGCCAGCGGCAGGTGGCGACTGAGCTGCGCCTTCTCCTCCTCCAACCTTCTGAAGCGCTGAGTAGCGGAGGATATGGAGCCAAAGAGGCCGTCAGATGAAATGGGGGCACCCAACAGCTCCTCCCGGTCCTTCCCATGGAGAGCGGTAAGTCCCAACCACACGTGGCGAGAACCTACTGTGGACAGAGACATGACGCGCCCAGCAGCGGTGGCCACACCCTGGACCAGGTTGTTCATCTGACCGATGGCTCGGGGCAGGAAATCCACCTGGTCCGATGAGGAGGGGGGGGAGATCGGGGACTCGGATGCCGCCGTGACGCCCAGCACACCCAGATTGTTGGCCACTGCGTCCAGCTGCACGCCCAGTTGGAATTTTTTTTCAAAATACTCCAACGTCCCCCTGTCCTGCGCCAGCGGGGCCTCCTTCCCGCTGACCAGCCAGCAGAGTGAGGAAGAAGGTGGGCAGCGAGGGCCTCTTCCAGCGGGGGCACGTACGGAACAGCTGTTTCAGTGTGGCCCTGCACGCGCAGGAAATCAATCAAACCCGCAACGGGCGCCCTCGTCCGCTCACCGGCTTAGGCGCGATGGGGGGGGGCAGTGCTAGCCCGACGCGCCCTGCCGCAATAGCCATAACCGCGGGGAAGTCGAGACGGACTGAAGAGAATTAATTTGCTCTTTAGACACGGCTGAGATGGCCGCGGTAGAGGTGGCTGACGCAGATGACAGGCTGTCAGCATCATCGTCGATCAGTGGCGGCGGCAGGGACGGCAGGGAGCGTGAAGCCAAATGAGGCGGTAGATCGGGGGCCGGAGCATCCTCCTCGGCAGGGAGGGGATCCGGGCCGGCGTCTTCCTCACTCTCCTCGCAGATGAGGGAGAGCTCACACTGCCGGAAATGCTCCCAGCGCTGCTGACGCCGGATGAGAGGAATGGCTCGGCAGTCAACACACGGCGGCGGTTGGCGGATGCCATCTCTGGGGTGGTCCCTGCCGAGGCATTCAAAGCAGGATCGATGAGTCTCTACCCCGGCGATCAGACTGGGGCACGACGGGCAAAGGCGAGCTTCAAGGAGCGGCGACTCCATCCGTGGAGGTGAAAGTCAGTGGGCGGTTCGCCATCTGTCTGAAGAAAAAAGGATGCTGAGCAGTGAGGACACCGCTATTTATACGGTACGCACGTACAGTAGCGACGTCCAATTGGTCGGCTACTTACAGTATTAAAAATTTCAGTGGGCGAGTACGTGCGTGTGATATGAGGAGAGGTAGTACCCCATAGAGTCCAATAGAGGGCGGAGCCTGTGTGAGATAGAACCTTCCATTTTCCCAATCTTTCCCGAGTATACAACCAGACCAGCCATATAAAGGCTTATGTATATAATTACTGTCATTATCTCTGAAGTGCTCATTCATACAGTAGCCTAATGTCCCTATCCATGAGTAAAATATTAATATCAGATTTGCAGTAAATATATTACAGTAATAAGCTTGATACACTATATGAATAAACACACTCTTATTAAAATTCAACCAATTTAATAATAATCTGGATCAAGCCACCAAGTTCTTAAAGAATTCCAGTACAGAGAGAGGAACAGAGAAATAAACACACATATAAACGCAGCAGTTTGGCAGTACTGGACGCTGAATGGGCCACATGAGGTCCGGATTCTGCAGACAGAGAAACACACGAGCTCATCGCTCTCAAACACGGCCAGGTTGTTCACCAGTCACAAACTGTGAAACAACAGCATGGCTCTGTTGGTAAATAAAAAGTAAAAGTTAGGTTGCGTTCTCTGGCGGACCTGGATCAGTTGTTAGCTGTTTACAGAGCTAACACTAACATTGCTACGTGGCTGTGTTTTAATGTTTTAATGACCAGGTCTGTTTGTTTTGGAGAGGAGACGACCTCGGAGGTAATTCGGCTCCAGGTATAACCCTGGTCAGGGCTCTGAAGTGGAACGGACCCAGAACAACTCTCATCAGCTGTAATGTTAAACACTAGCAGGACTAAAGTTACGGTGAGGCTGTGTTAAAACTATAACTTAGCCCAACATCCCTGCGCTTTAATAATGTTATGCTTTATAAAATAGCTATATAATGTCAGTCCAGTGACTGTTACCTGACAGCCGACCTGCCTCTCATTCTCCGGCGCTGGCAGTCACTCAGCCTGCCGAGTGAACGAAAGACTGAGGAGGACCCATGTGAGCGGTGAACGAGTTGTTCATTCCTACTCCACAGCAGGGGCTGTCACGTAACAAATGAACGACTCAGACCTTGAGACCCACAGTTGAGAGTCGTGAACTAATCAATTCTGTTTCCTGTGCTGACGGAGCCCATGTAGCTGCCGTGCAACGAGAGAACGTAAGAGTCCGAGATCCTTCACACATGCGTGAAAATGAACAAATCACTCACTGAGACAACCCGTTCCTCCCGAGTCATACACACGATTAGGTCTTATGAACGAAACATTCTTTGAACAACACAACACTAGTTGAAGTGTGGCACTGTGCATGGTAAAATACAAAACATTAATACGGTAGTGGTGAAGATTGGCCTAGCTGCAGATCCTGGGGACGCAGCAAGCCGTGTCTGACAGTGTAGAGGAGCAGCGAGATTTCCAGAGGGTGCGGCGTATTGGACATGGTGAGGCGGACCCGATGGGGAGGGACTGGTGCTCGTGGCTGGAGAGGACGTCGGCCAAGGTTGCTGCCAGACGGAAGGGACTCCAGACTGGAGCAGAGATTGCCTACACTGTTAAGATTTTTCCTGTAATAAAACAGTAAAGAACTGGCAGCAGGGTTGCCATTATTCTACTGTAAAATTAACATTCTTTTACTGTCAGTAAGATTAACGGCATTGTACTGTTAATGGAAAATACAGTATGAATTGGTTTTTTGATTACTTTCACAGTATTTTCTAGCTAATTTACTTGTTTAAAAACATTATGTAGCTGGTTGTCACTCTTCCCAAAGCTGACATGCACAGAATGCAAACCATATGAAAATGTTATTTGTTAGTGAAGACCAGAGATAAATCTTAAATTTTTGAATTATGTAATTGCAGTGTGAGAGGAAAAAAGATTCTTATTGCACTTTACTTTTTATTTAAATATAAAGTTGGAAACTTCAAATTAGGAAAGAGAGTTCCAAAATTACTTTCATAGCAACTTCTCACATGCAATTTCCTGTTATTATAATGTGAAGCATGAACATAAAGATCCAAAGGAAAAAATACCCCCAGCCCTGAACTAACCTATGGGCTAGCCTGTAACATACAAACAGCTGTATGGGTAGTTTCAGAAGCAGAACACAAATAACACGGAGAGAATAACGAAAGAATACAAGGTGTGAGAATAAGAGACGTAATGAGTAAAACGAATGATTGAGAGAAAGAATAGTGTGAGATAATGGAAGAGGGATTCAGACTTTCTACTCTATACGGGAGAAAGAGGAAGGGAACAGGAGGGGGAGATTGAGATAAAGAAAGAATTAGAGGATTGGGATAAGCCCAAGTTTTGAAAAATATATGTAATGAATAATGGGATGACATAAGCTCACCATTTTCAATTAAGTCCCACTCAAAGTCCATGAGTCTCCCCAGCAGAGACGATGCATGGGGACTGAGTGACTGTTGTCTTTTTGTTGGTGACTTTGCCAGTTTTCTTTGATAAGACCCTTAGTGCCTGGTCCAGCCTCGGTGCCTCTCTTAGGGTTTATTCCAACCAAGCACCTGACAAAAAACAACATGGCTTGTCAGATCCATTGACACACTGACTCTGGGCTTAATCACACATTCCTTATGATTTCTGTAGGCTACATTATATGCTGTCATACCTTCATATTTCCGAAAGGTGCTTCTGCATTTAGGCATACAACACCGCAGTACTAAATTAGGTATATTGTTGTGAATTTTCATGTCTCACACTGGCCACTGAGGAGCTAGACCGATGTTCACAGATCTGACAAGAAAACATCATAGCAAGCCAAACAAACTTGACTGTTCTGGTTAAAGAAGTAGTAAACTGCAGTTGTGAGAATGTGAAGCAAGAAAGAAAACTGCTCATTTTGCCAGTTTACCTGACAGTTGCTATGTTTCAGTGTTTCAGGTGTGTGAAATCGATTGTGTCATGTGATTAACAGGAAAGTGCTTCATATGATCAGTAGTGCAGACAGAAAATAGAAAAAATCACCCTAAATACAATTGAACAGTTGCATTTAAATCATGCACAAAACACTCAACATTTCAACTAATACACCCACAGCTTCTGCTATATGGCCTTGACTGCACTATCAATATGTCATCAAGCAAACTCATGGCAATGTAACAGATAGGGCCTACAAGTCTGAGAACAACCACCACACTTATATAGATTTGAAGAAGCAGTAAGTTACAGAGAAATGAATCTTTTTCAGCACTTCATTGCTGATTCAACGATTATGTTGTAAATTACTTGCCTTGTGTTGTGTGCGCATTTCTAGCTAGCTGCTTCTTTGATGACATGCACACATTCAGCAAGCAAAACAAACTGAAAACATCACTGATAGACTTTGCAACAATTAATAAATAAATAAAATTGCGACTCACCCAAAACATAGTAAGTTGGAGATGGATGAAGAAAAGACCGGATCCAGCTTCACACGTGTAGATCAGGTAAAACTGTTTTTCCCAAAATGCAAAAAATACTGCATGATACCATTGTCTAAGATAATTCTTGGTTGATTAGCAGTAAAGTGTTGTATTTTAGGCATACATTAAAGTACTGTTTATGAAAACTTTAATGGAGCGTAATTTAACAGATTTTCGTATGTATTAACAGTGTAGCATGTCTACTTATGTTTTAATAAACTTATGAGAATTAATACAAAATTATGAATTTTAATATTCAGAGAATATTAACTCATAAATCTCTCGCGGGGCACCACCCGAGATTCTGTTTGCCCAGGGTCTCGGGATTCCCTGGGTATGGTTAATAATTATACAATTATTCACTAGTGATCAGTTAGTTAACAATCGCTCAATTATCTTAAATCAGTCAGTCTCATATCGAAGGGGTAAATTCTCATGACAGGGACTTGGAGGTAGGCAGTACACACACACGATTCCTTTGATTAAGGTGAAATTTATTAACTAACTAAGGTGACAAAAATGCGGTTAAATATACATCAAAGAAATAAACAATGGCTAAACAATGAGAATGTGGAGATCTATTGTGCGGAGAATCTGACTCACACGGGCAGCTAATGAACGCAAGCTATGAGTTTTAATGGATTAACAGACTATTGGACATCACTGATCACAGAATGTCTTGGTTTGCCTTACTGTGGGTTGTCAGCCTGCCTTGGCCGGCTAGCTGCCCGATTCCTGGCTTTCTGCTAGGGAATCTTCCGGGGGTTCTCCGTGTCTGGACGTCAAGTGTTGACCGTCCTCGGTCTGGCAATTAGGCTGTTCTGTTTGGATGTCCTGGGTCCGGCATCGGTGGGATTAGCTCAACGAATAAAGCTTAAAAAGAACTTGGTCGTTCTTGAATTAAACTAGTGTAACGGTCTGATAACTTTTAACAAACAAAAGAAAAGAAAAGCAAAGCAAGTAAGTTGCTGGAAACGAGGGAAAAATCAAGGTCGCGGCGCTTTGTGTGTGTGGCTTGAAAACAAAAAAAAGGGCCTTCGCTGCGCCGGGTCGAACTTCTTATGGCATTGCCGGGAGACAGGGCACGCTGGGCGCGTGCCGAAGCACAGTCGAAGAGGCCAAGACAAGAGCAGAACAAGGGAGCGAGTGAGCATGTGTCGCTGCTTTTGTGGGTTGGGGCTTGGTTCCCAGAGGGCAGTCCTTTGTTCCCCTGAGGGAGGGCTTGTTTCCGGTTTCCTGAGAGACTGTCTTTCTTTAACTTTTAATATGTCTAATCAAAAATCTATTTGAGCGTATTGTAATCAAATATCTTCCCACAATCAAACCTTAATTGTCAAACGGGTATACCGTTCTTAGTTTTAAGCTTTTGATAAAAGGGAAAACAATTGTTAGTTAAAACTTTGGAGGTCAGCATTTCCTAGGAATCACATCAGATGAGAGGAACTTAATTAGCTTTCTGGATATATTGTCTGTTACACGTTTTTAGAGAATATAAGCAAGATACACAAATGGCATGCAATACACATTTTGTCCACTTGGGGGAGCTCTGGTTACATGAGGATAGCTTTGATTAATCTTAAAACAATCTTCTGCTCAGGAGCTGGGGAATTTAGTTGTTTAACCTTAAATTCAAGCTGGAAAATTAATTGAGTATAGGATGACATTTCTTTATCATAATTTCTAAAGGAAGCGTCATAAAGTGTTGGGAACAAAGCATTGGTTACAACATAAAATGAGGCAGTCAGGGATCCTTGCTGAAAATTAAAACACTGCAAAATGAACTTATTTAGATTCTTTTCAACAACAAATAACACCAACATGGTAACATAACCACTCAAATGGAGTGGAGAGACCTAATTAAGTAACTTTATTAAAGATTATTTAATTAAATAACGTAATCCTTTGAGTTTTGAGGAGACAGTACTCTTTGTTTACACAAAAGGAGTTCAGGGCTGTGCTCTGGTGTCCTGGAGTTCCTCACCAATTTACAACTGAGTGTGAAAGGAGAATATCCTTTGATGTGCGACAATTAAACAAAGAGGAAGGTCAGTTGCCATGGTTACGTGTGTGGGGGCAGTTTAGGGTTTCCTGCCCTCTTTCCAAAAGAGTTTTGATAGGCTGTTTGTAATCTCTGGTTAGTGTTTGTCATTTTAACAGTCAGGCACCAAGCGTTATCTGGCTGCAGCATCAGAAGTGGCAAATTTTATCATTGAACTGCCAAGAAACAGCACTTAGGGAAAGCAAACCTTTCACCTCTTCCTTTGGGGTCTTCTCAGCAGTCTTTTGAGAGTTGATATCTCACCCCCCATCCCCCCTTTGTCTCAGAGAGAGAGAGAAGGAATTCTTTAAATTATTTGATATAAAATGCACAAATCCACACAGTTTGTTTACAACAACAGTAAAGGGCTGTATTTAAGAAAAACATGTTAATACTGTTCAAATCTTTCCATATATTTATAGCAATTATTTATAGTGTAGGAAAGCCGGTTACACTCATCCTACAACAAATTTATCCTTTGCCTGTGAAATAAAGACTGAACTGTGTTGAAGAAGAGTAGAAAGAAAGACTGTACTGAAAAAATAAAAAAAGTCAACCCAAGGTGAAGCTAGTAGAGTAGGAAAAAACAATGACAGTGGGTTTGATGAGGTAGTACAGCAAGTTGATGTACAAAGACAGATTAGCGAATTAGCTAAAAAAAAAAAAAAACTGTAAGAAGTCATGACTGCCATATCCTCATTGAACACTGTGCCCACTAGGTCATATGTTTATGTGCCAAGAGAACGCCATGTTGCACCATTTAGTGGGGGTATTGATAAAGACGGAAGGTCGGGGGATGAATTCATTGAAGAGGTAGAACGAATTCTTGCTGCCAGAAACCAATCCGTACCTGAGCAGTTTGATTTTGTGATGTCACTCTTGAGAGGGCCAGCTTTTAAGGAGGTACATTTACGCAGAGATGATGAAACTGATCAAGTGACCTCTTTAGCTACCTCAGGGAAGCTTTTGGAGACAAACGCAGCGCCTCCCAGTTGCTACAGAATTTCTATAGTGTCATGCAAATGGCTGAGTGCAGTCAGAGAGCAGAGATGTGTGGACCCAAATGCAGACTCAGGCAAGGAGGATGCAGTTCAAATGAGGATTAATTAACACCAAAAGGCAGGCTTGTGCTGGGAGCTCAGCAGCAATTGTCCAAACAGAAAATACTCCAAAACCAAACATAATCCAACAGGAGAAATCCAAAAACTAGAACAAGATACGAACCAAGGGCAAAATCCAAAAAGGCACTAAGCATGAACTAAAGCACAGGACATATCACAAAATGTAACAAAAACAAACTAACTCAGACACAAGCAGACTAAACTAAAATAATGCAGACAAGGAAACTGAAGTAAATACTAAAACATGAACCAAGGCACAGGACTGTGAACAAAGACAAAGAACTAAAACACAGGACCAAGAGTATACGCTAAGACTCGGATGAGAATGCAGGACATAACTAGAATATGAGACAAGACAGATACTAAGAAAACTTAAACATGCAAATACACAAAGGGCTAGACTAGCTACAAAACTCAAAACATGACAAGATAAAATAATATAGTCGCAAACAGAAAGAAGGTGAGGACATACGTGACTTTTCCCATGCACAAGCGTTAAGTTCAGCACTGAAAAATTACCCAAGCTGTGTTGCAAATGAGAAGGTGGCATTAAGGGATCAGTTTGTAGATGGTGTAAGGTATTCTTCATTGAGACGAGAGCTTTGTATATATGTCAGAGCTCACCCAGATTCATCTTTGATAGGAGTACGTGAAAAAGCTTACTTGTGGGCCTCAGAAGAGCCAGCTGCAAGTGCAAGAGGCATTAAGGCTAAAGTGAAAGCCTGTAGCCACATGACAACAGATGCACAGTGTTCAGCTGTAACTGCTAGTGAGAAATCAGGGTACCTTGAGGATGGTATGAAGGTTCTTGCAGAGCAAGGGAAGGTCAGCATTACAAGCCAGGCAAGTGAGAAATCTGTCTCACTTGATGATGTTATGAAAGTTCTTGCAGAACAAGGGAAAGTTATCACTGAACTAAGGCAGTGAAAGATTTGACTACACAGAACCAAAGCTCTAGCACCATGGCAAGTATTAAACCAAGAGCTCTGCCAAAGTTCACACCTGTTTGTAAACCAATATGCTTTAAATGTCAGACTGAAGGTCATGCTGCCAAGCAATGGCAACAGAAAAGACGTAAAGATACAGAAAGTTCTCCTGTTTCCAGTCAGCAGGGAAACGGGAACCCCTGGTTGCAGTGAGTCGCGCAATGCAGGGGCAAATGTCAGACTCAACCAAACCTGAGCTTACACGAGAACAAGTGATTGAACGTGCAATAGGCAAGTGTCCAGTAGTTGAGCTGAAACTTAACAGTACACCAACTCATTGTTTACTGGATACAGGTACTCAAGTCAGCACCATCACAGATGAGTTTTTCAGAAAGCAGTTGCATGGGGATGATTATGCCATGCTTGTGACTTCAAGTTGGCTTAAGATAACAGCTGCAAATGGCCTTGAAATTCCCTATCAAGGGTATGTTGAACTGGAAGTTGAGACAATGGGCTTGAAAATCCCAAACTGTGGCTTTCTGGTTTTGAAAGCCACTGAGGGGACCGGCATAGTAGAACACTGCATCATTGGTATGAATGTCATTCGCAGGTGCCGACAGCTGGTCACATCAGAGTTTGACACAGTGTTAGGGGGAACCTTAGATTCTGGTTGGAGAACTGCATTTCAGCAAATGCAGACATGCATTGTTGAAAAGAAAACAATTGCCAGGGTTGCAGATAGAGACAAGGTGCAATTGCCAGCCTCCTCTGTTGCAACTGTAATGGTCAAAGGTCACTCCACTGGAGCTGGCAAAGAAGCACAACTGCTTATTGAACTTGTCAACATGCCACTTCCCCCAGATGTAGCTGTCATCCCAACCCTTGAAGACAGCAAAAGTCACATTCTTCCAGTCCAGATTGTAAATTTTTCACAGGAGGATGTGTGGCTGTGCCCAAGAACCCGGCTAGGTATCATCTCAACTGTTGAGTCTGTTGAAAATGACGAAACCTGTGACGTCAAGTTCCGTCGCATCTCTGCAGATGTTGAACAGGTCTCTGTTGACAAAAAAGAAACAGTTTGACAGTAAAGTGTAATCTGCATTGGACAAACTAGATATTGATGGCACTGATGATGAGCGAGCCGCTCTGTCTGCATTGTTGGCCAGGTACATTGATGTTTTCACAGATGATGATGAGGATCTTGGTTTTACTGACAAAGCAAAGCATGAAATTAAGTTGGCTGATGATGTATCTGTCACGCAACCCTATCGGCGTATCCCACCCAATAAATATAAAGAAGTCCAAGCGCAAATTCTCAAAGCTTTTAAAAAAGGGCATAATCCAAGGAATTGAGAGTTCGTATGCTTCCCCAGTGGTTGTGGTCCGGAAGAGTGATGGTAGCATATGTCTATGTGTAGACTATCGCAAGTTGAACCTGAAAACTAAGAAAGATGCATTTCCACTTCCTCGTATCCATAAGAGCTTTGATGTGCTCAAAGGTGCCATATACTTTTCTACCATTGACCTTGCAAGTGGCTACCACCAGGTGGCGGTAGCTGAGGGTGACAGGCATAACACTGCCTTCACTACGCCATTTGGGCTTTTTGAGTATCTGCGCATTCCTATGGGTGTTTGCAATGTCCCTGCAACATTTCAGAGGTTAATGCAGTCAACTATGAATGACTTGATCTTTGAGATAATGTTAGTATATCTAGATGATATACTGGTGTTCTCATCCTCTTTCCAGTCCCACTTAGAGCGGCTTGACATAGTGTTTAAGCATTTAAAGCAGAAAGAAGTCAGGTTTCTGGGGCATCAGATCTCTGTAGAGGGTATTGCAACAGATCACTCATTCATAGTTGCCTGCGCTTTGTTTTGTTTTTGTGTGTTAACTCACTTTTTGGCTGTGATTCCAAAAGCTCTTTCACCAAAGAAGAGCTCATGAACATCAGGGGAACAACTCCAGCAGATTTATTTCCCACTTTTCTGGCATCATCAGTGGAATTATTGGACATTTTGGTGAAGGGCTCTCTCGTTGTTATTAGCCAAATGAAGCGCTCTAAGAGAGGGAAACGAGCTGGGTCGCTCGTGCGCCTCCGCCGGCGGGGACTCTGCACACCACTACGGGCAATATTTCTCTCCAGCGCGTGCTCACTGTGCAACAAACTGGACGAACTTCAGCTACTAGTGGGGAAAAACAGAGACTTTTATTAATCTTCTGTTCTGTGCTTCACGGAGACATGGCTGTGTGGATCAATACCAGACTCTGGGCTGCAGTTGGCTGGCTTCCAACTCTACAGAGCAGATCGTGACAAAACAAAAGGTTGAGGTATCTGTTATTATATTTACAACGGCTGGTGTACCGACGTGACAGTGATTCAGCAGCACTGTTCTCCTAATCTGGAATATTTTATCATTAACTGTAAACCGTTTTACTCCCCCCATGAGTTTGCTTCATTCATTCTGGTCGGTGTTTACATTCTACATTAAAACTCTATAAACCTGTAGTGAGGACTGTGACGCTCTGTGGGGTCATGAGTGGGTGTGGCCTGTCTCTCTCTCTCTCTCACTTTCTCTCTCTCGTAGAGGACTTGCTGATTGCAGTAACTCTGGGCACCTGGGCTAATAGAGTATTTGGGACTGTCTTCTCATTCTGCAAAGAGGCTGCGGTCTAGGCCAGGTCAGACCTCCCAGCGGGCCAGATCTCTGGTTTCCTTTGGTTGGACAATTGAGTTGTGGTATTTATCTTGTTTTGCATACTACAACACCTTCACACATACATTCATGCAACCATCATCCTGCACAGACACTACTGAAACCACAGACTACATACCTCATACTTTAATGTTAGCTTGAAATATTTCTTAATTTTGGTTTAATAAACAGATTTTGTTAAACTTTTACCATGGTGTGTCTCCCTTTTGTTGTAGCCTTTTGAGCCAGGTCATAACAGGACATCAAAGAAATGGACCAGTGAAGCTGTAGATGATCTTGAGGCATGCCTGGACTGCACTGACTGGGATGTTTTCAGGACTGCTACCAACAATCTGGATGAGTTTACAGAGGCTGTGACGTCCTACATCAGCTTCCGTGAGGACAGCTGCATTCTAACACGCACCAGGGTGTTATGAGGTTGTGTGGTGTGGGGACAGAGAGGACCCAAATGCAGCACTCTGAGGGAAGGAGGTTTATTGAGGGAAAAAGGGTGAGAGGGACTGGAGTGGAGGGAGAGTAGGACGCCATGGGGGAAGTCCGAGGAGGAGAGGGCCGGTGGATGAGCCCAGCCGACTGAACGGAGGATGAGGGTGAGTGTACCTGGGAGGGAAACAGGCAGAGAGACAGGGTTAGAGATAACAGAGACAAAGCACGGGGCAAATGTGAGAATAAAACAAGAAACATGAGAGCCTGAACGTGGAAGTGGCACGGGGTATGGAGCAACGACGATCAAGCGAGGATGGTGTGGAGAACCGGGGTTGAAATACAGGCAGGCATGAGGTGATTACTGGCAGGTGTGGCAGGCTGACGAGGTGGGTGATGAGATGCAGGTGCAGGTAGTTGGCTGGGCTCAGGAGCAGAGGGAGAGAGAGAGCACACAGGGGAGAAAACACAGGGAGGCAGGCAGGGAACAGAAAACCAAGGAAAATGCGGAATAACTGATAAAAGGAGCAGAGGGACCAGGGGGTTCGGGCGGACGTCCCGAGGGCGGAGCAGAGGGACCAGGGGGTTCAGGCGGACGTCCCGAGGGCGGAGCAGAGGGACCAGGGGGTCCGGGCGGACCAGGGGAGCCATGGAGTTCAGGGGGGCTGCCTGAGGACAGAGCAGGGGAGCCAGGGAGGTCCGGCGGGCAGCCCAAGGACAGAGCTGTGCCGCCCGAGGGCGAACTGGGGGAGCCAGGGAGTTCAGGGTGGCGGCCCGAGGACAGAGGAGGGGAGCCAGGGAGGTCCGGCGGGCAGCCCAAGGACTGAGCTGTGCCACCCAAGGGTGGACTTGGGGAGCCATGGAGTTCGGGGGGGCGGCCCGAGGACAGAGCAGGGAAGCCCGGGGGCAGACCAAGGGAGCCAGAGAGTTCGGGCGGGCGGCCCGAGAGACGGGCTAGGGGGGGAGACGACCTCTCCAGAGGCCGGGGAGCCGGGCTAGGGGCTGGCAGCGCGACAGCAGCGGGCGGAGTCAGGGACGGGGCTGCTGGGCTGAGGGCCTTAGTGCGAGGAGCAGGTGTCGGCCGGACCACCGGCGGGGCGGAAGCCGGTCGATCCGCCAACAGAACACGAGGAGCAGGGGTTGGCCGGACCACCAGCGGGGCTGAAGCCGGTCGATCCGCCAACAGAACACGAGGAGCAGGGGTCGGCCGGACCACCGGCGGGGCTGAAGCCGGTCGATCCGCCAACAGAACACGAGGAGCAGGGGTAGGGCGGACCACCGGCGGGGCTGAAGCCAGTCGATCCGCCAACAAGGCATGGGCGCTAGCAGGTTGGGGATCAGGGCCAGGCCGGGGAGTAACCGGCTGGGGGTCCGGGACAGGCTGGGGGCTAGCGGTGCTAGCAGGCCGAGGAACAGGCTGGGGGCTAGAGGCGCTAGCAGGTCGGGGATCAGGGTCAGAATGGGGGCTAACCGACAGGGGATCAGGGACGGGCTGGAGGCTAGCGGCGCTAGTGAACTGGGGATCTGGACCAAACTGGGGGCTAGCAGGCCAAGGGACAGACTTGGGGCTAGCGGCGCTAGCAGGTTCAGGATGAGGGTCAGACTGGGGGCCAGCCGACTGAGGAACAGGAGGGACTGACTGGAGGCTGGTGGCGCCCGCAGGTAGAGGGACAGGCAGGGGACTAGCGGGCCGCATGCTAAGCCCAGCATGAAGAGCACCGGGGGAATTCAGGGCCGATTGCAGGGATTCCTTGAGACAACCCACCTCCCAAAGCAGCTCAGCCATGCCTGGAGTATGCAGTAGGCGCGGTTGTTGACCCAGAGCCTTCTCGAAGAGGACTAGCGCGTCCAGCCTCTCGTGCCAATCCTCTGCCCTTAAGTCCCCGGGGAGACTGTCCGTGAGGGTCCTCACCTGGCACAGATCCTCCGGGAAGGGGCTAACGGCCGTCGGTCCAGCGATCGCTGAGCTCAGGCCGAGGTAACGGCCCAGACGCAGACACCGGCAGGGGCGCGCTTGGGGGCTCCTTGGCGGGGGGAAGGGCTAGGGCGTGGAGGAAGCTGGCATGCCATGGTGGGAGGAAATCCCTCAGGCAAGGCTCAGCCCACAGCAGCTGTTGAGCCCTGGCGCGGAAAGCTTTCTTCAGGCCGTCATTTATGGCTCCCTTCCACAGCTCTTTCAGCTTGAAGAAGTCCCGGAGCCAGGACTCAAATTCCGAGGAGTCGGAGGAGAGGGGGGAGGGTGAGCGGGTCCAGAGATGCAGGTGCAGGTAGTTGGCTGGGCTCAGGAGCAGAGGGAGAGAGAGAGCACACAGGGGAGAAAACACAGGGAGGCAGGCAGGGAACAGAAAACCAAGGAAAAAGCGGAATAACTGATAAAAAGGAGAAAAAACCAGGACACTCACCGTCAGCCGGGCTGCCACCACAACACAGGGTGAGTTATAACAATGACAAACTCTGGTTCACAGCTAAGCTCAGACAGCTGAGGTTGGAAAAGGAAGAGGCATTTAGGAGTGAGACCGAGCCAAGTTTAAGGAGTTAGTACAGGTTTAGCAAGGCGGTGCGAGATGCTAAACAGCAGTATGCAGAGAGACTACAACACCAGTTCTCAAGGAATGACTCTGCTTCTGTCCGGAGAGGATTCAGACAGATCACCAACTACCAACCTTAATCCCCCCACTCCATGAACGACTCACGCCTTGCCAACGAGCTGCACCAGTTTTACTGTCGCTTTGAAAGACAATGGGACAGACCTGACACCATCCCCCATCACACCACTGACCGGCCACAGTCCACCATGTCTGGTGTCATGCCATGTGCCAGCCTGCTTCAAAGCCTCCACCATCATCCCTGTCCCCAAGAAACCAAGGACCACAGGACTAAACGACTACAGACCCGTTGCCCTGACCTCTGTGGTAATGTTTTTTTAACGCTTTTGTGTTGTCCCACCTTAAATCCATCACAGACCCTCTCCTGGACCCCCTGCAGTTCACCTACAGAGCCAACAGGTCTGTAGATGATGTAGTAAACATTGCCCTTCACTACATCTTCCAGCACCTGGACTCCTCAGGAACTTACGCCAGGATCCTGTTTACGGACTTCAGTTCTGCTTTCAACACTTTCATCCCGGCCCTGCTGCAGGACAAGCTCTCCCAGCTAAACGTGCCTGACTCCACCTGCAGGTAGATCACAGAATTCCTGACAGACAGGAAGCAGCAAGTGAAGAGGGGAAAACATGTCTCTGACTCCAGGACCATCAGCACCGGATCCCTTCAAGGCTGCGTTCTTTCCCCTCTGCTCTTCTCCCTGTATACCAAGAGCTGCACCAGTCACCAGTCTGTCAAGCTCCTGAAGTTTGCGGATGACACCACCCTCACTGGGCTCATCTCTGGTGGGGATGAGCCTGCCTACAGGTGGGAGATCGACCATCTGGTGACTTGGTACGGCCAGAAGAAGTCGTGGACTTCAAGAAGAGCCCAGCAGCACCGTCCCCCATCATCCTGAGTGACTCCCCCGTCGCCACTGTGGACTCCTTCCGCTTCCTGGGCACCATCATCTCCCAGGACCTCAAGTGGGAGCTGAACATCACCTCCCTCACCAAGAAGGCACAGCAGAGGATGTACTTCCTGTGGCAGCTGAAGAAGTTCAGAGTGCCAAAGACAATGATGGTGCACTTCTACACGGCCATCATTGAGTCCATCCTCACCTCCTCCATCATCATCTGGTACGCTGCTGCCACTGCCAGGGACAAGGCCAGGCTGCAGCGTATCATTCGTTCTTCAGAGAAGGTGATTGGCTGCAATCTTCCATCACTTCAGGACCTGCACGCCTCCAGGACTCTGAGGCGAGCAGTAAAGATTGCAGCTGTATGTCTGTCTGCATGTAGCACCTTAACACCAAAGCAAATTCCTTGTATGCATAAAACACTACTTGGCAATAAAGCTTCTTCTGATTCAAAAGTGGCCGCTGTTAAGGAATGGCCTGTGCCGTCCACAGTAAAGGAGCTACAATCCCTTTTTGGGCCTCTGTAGTTACTACAGATGGTATGTTGAAGGGTTCTCAAAGGTTGCTGCTCCCTTGCATGATGTTGTGATTGAACATGGCCTAAAGCATTGGTTCTTAAAATTTCAAGTCATGGACCCCTAAACTGACAAAAATTAGACCACAGCCCCACAATTAATCAGATTATGACCAAGGGGCCCCAGGGGCACAGGGATTATAGTCTATAGTCACAGTAAATCGGCTGATCGAGTAGCGCTTTTCCACTAAGGGAACTTATTGACCCATAACTTGTTATAACTCTGCCTTGTTTGCCACTGTGTGTTTTACAAATCCGAACATTTTGGATGTACATCACTGAAAAGGCGACTTGCTCCTGACACCAGCGTTGTTTGGTAGGAGAGAGCAGTTCATTTGTGGGACAATGTGGCCCTGATATTGATTTTCTTTCACATTTACACATAATTAAATAAAAGAACCTTGAACTCCAATTTAGTACCACCTCCTGAGGTTCAAATTTGTGTTCAGGAAATTGCATCCAACATGTATTGTCACGAGTGGTTATGTTCCTCTAGTGGAAAAAGGCCTAAACGTGTTCTTAGACATAAGTGCCTGTTTATCTTAAAGAATATGAAGGCTTGATAGGGTTATGGAAAGGGTGAAACTTAAAAATGTAGTTGCTCACCTGAACCTGTGTGTGTGCCTTCAGCCTCCTTTACTTGTTCATCACCATTCCCGGGAAGTCTTCGACGCCGCTCCGAGCAGCGACAGCTACACTGCTCACAGATTTAAGTTATACTGAAATGGATAGTGAAGGTGAGAAAGGCCGGAGATGCTGTTATTGCTCCACAAAAGCCTGTGGACACATAACCGAGTTTATCATCTGGGTGAGTAGAGAGCATGCTTGCTAATATCCTGAGGCTATCACAACACTGTCCAATGAGGTCTGATTGACTCTATACATCAAAGGTTGTGTGGGCACGTCTGGATGTCTCTGCGTGTGTGTGCGCCTCCCAGAGAGAGAGAAAAAAAGACAGGAAGACGGAGATATCTTGACGTTTCTCTATGCTTTCCGGCGACAATGAAATCACACACACAGGAATCATGACTTTGGTATAATTGGGAAAGTGCTCTGAAAGATGCTAGCTGAAGAGAGTTGTGGGATGCGGTGTGGTCACAGGAGCTCAGTCAGAGAGCAGGAAGGAAGTGGGGTGTTGGCTGCTTTTCTACCCACCGGGGTCCACCCGTTATGAATGGACAAAAACAGCAGGACGGTAGGTTTGATTGGAAGCAACCGGAACCTGTTTGTTGTTTAAAATGCCCCTCTCTCTCTCTCTCTCTCTCTCTCTCTGTTTATGCTCTCTCCATCGCTCCTTCCATCTCAGCGTAATTAGGGTGCTGGCTGGAAGAATGATCAGCTGTCATCCCCAATGGTGGCCGTCCACTGCCTGAATGTCAACACTGTCTGAGACCTCCTGTCTGAGTGAGCAGCACACTCAATTAGAGACACTCAGTCACGGCAGGAGATGGTAGGACAAACACACTGACACATTTACAAAGCCACAAACACACACACACACACATACATATGGGAGAACAGGCCACTTTTATGTTCTAAGAATATATCTACGTATAGAAAAAAGGATAAAAAAAACATATACACAGGCACACACTCGTCTTAATTCATCACAGCAGAAGCGCCCTCAAAGCTCTCAGTGGTTCCATTAATTAAAACACAGTAATTCAGGACATAAAAGTAACTATTGCTTGCCTTTTCTCACATTTGCAGGAATCCCTCAGCAGGCAAACTTCCCTCTTGGATAAAAGTAGTCGCCCCCTTTGCCCCATTCAGCTGCATCAAAGTGTTCAAGTCAAAGGGCGAGACACCAAAGAGGATATTTTTCTCTGTGTGTCTATGTCAGTAACATCTGAAATGTTCCTTGCACTTAACAGTGATTCACTGCTTGTTTAATGTTGTGTAAAATGCCCTTACAGACCGAAGTTAGCCAAATGGAGATAAAGCCCACTTCAGAAAATTAGACCTGATGCAGGAGAAATGGATAACAGTGGCTTTATAGAGGGTCAGAATCAGTTACAGGTTCTATTTCAGAAGTCAGATAAGCTAATTTAAAGACTCATTTGTAAAAATACCAAATAGAAGAAATCAAAGTGTGTAAAGCTATATTTTAAAAACACTGTAACATCATTGTTTATTTTCTGATGCTCTGATTATACTTATTGTTCTTTATCAAGCCGACTCCCTGAATATGCTCAGGGATGCAGTTTTTGCCAGTTTGACAAGCTGAGAGGACGAATGTGTTCATTGTAAATAAAGAAGTGTGCCACCAAAATGTGATGTTTGTTCCTATATTTTGTGCTTTTAACAGAACAGTTCAACATTCTGGGAAACGTGCTTATTTGCATTTTCCAAAACTGAAATGTAAAAATGACAGCTAGCTAAGCTATCTCGCTTCACATTTAGCAAACAGATGTGAGAGTGGCATCAGTCCTCTCATTTGAACGAAAAACTATTTATTTAATAGTTTTTTTTAACATGGGTGGAGCTGTACGCCACAAGTTATCAAGTTGTACACACTAATAAGAAACACAACAATAATTGTTACTAAGACAAATTTATTGTTGACATTTTTTTTATGGTAATCTTGCATAATATAAAAACTTGAAAATCTATTAACAGCACTTCACAACAAGTAATGGGAAAAAAATGCTATCTGTCTGTATTTGCTTAATTTCTTACACTGTTCAGCATCATTTTCTTTGACAAATTAGAGAGCTGCTAAAGACCATCTGGTCGTCTCCAGGCCTCTTTACATGTTAGGGATTTAGCTGATGCTATTATCCATAGCGACTTATGATGGAGTGAGCAAGTAGGGGTTTGGTGCCTTCACTAAAAAAAACAGCAGGACAGGAAGTGACTGATGGATGTGCATTAGCTGTTGCAAGAATCAAACCTGGGACTACAGTATTTGGTTACAGAACCAGTTTTTGCCCGCTCATGAATCTATGCACTTACATTTCAAATAATTTCTCTAAACCTCTGTTGCAGTTTCAATTCTTCACTGTTGACACATGCACAAATAGATGCATTAATGGATAGAGCATCTCACAGACCTCCCGGCCCTTGTTCAAGGCTCAGCCAGAGCCCAGCAGAGCATGAAAAAAGGAGTATTATGTGGTGTATCCAGCATAAATCTCATCATTCTCCACTCTGTCTGGGAGCTTTGAAACGTAATCGACTGTGCACGTATGACAGAGTCAGAAAGTGTAGGTGTAATTTGAGGTATTGTGGGTGGTGGGGGGCTTAAAAATGCTGCAAGTTAGAGGGAAAGTTTTGAATTAGATAAAAGTAAAGAGATTCCTTGTCTTTCCTGACTGAGTTGAAATGCATGCTTTCATGAGTGCACATGTTTGCACATGTGTGTGTGTGTGTGCTTGTCTGTATATGTGGTAATTCTGCAAGTGTGTGTAGTTTTGTGAGAGAGGAGAGGAGATTGAGTTTAGAGGGATGGAGAGACTTTACAGGCCCTGTGGAAATTAGAGCTCTCCATCTCTGTCCTAAGGCCAGTCTGTGTGTTTGTGTAGGTGTATAGTAGCGTGGGTATATATATGTGTGTGTGTGTGTTGCTAAGGGTCACTGCAGGAATAAAGAGAGAAAAGTCAGATACCTCTCCCAGAAAATCCTCACTAAGCCACAAAAAAGAACACTTGCAACTGCATAACTGTGAGAGTGTGTGTATATGTTTGTGTAGGCGTGTGTGTGGACAGGTGCATATTTACCTTGAAATGTCTGCAGTGTTTGTGACAGGCAGGACCAAGAAAAAATAAATAAGAGATGTTCTGTTATATGGAAGCCCAGTTCTGCTACTGTAAAAATGAAATCATTAAATCATATGAAATGTTATTTTTCATCTGTGTGCATGACGCTTTATTTTCAAGCAGCTTGCTAGAAAAACAACATGGTGTCGTCTGATTGGTGCATTTGAACCATTTACTATTTTACCCGGTGGTTAGACTGACTTCAACAGATTTCACAAAAGAGGCCAGGGAGAATCCTGTCATTTCTGGAAAAGACCATGGAAAATACCATTCCCATTTCATTTTTATTACAAATGAGCTAGAAACGCATTATCATTAAAATATATGAAATCCAGTTAGATACTTTATTTTTAAGCTTAGGTTACACATGATTGGCCAATTTCAAAATAAATCAGTTTCACTGTTGATGGTAATGTTATGCTTCTTAGTGCTCTGAAATGAAGATGAATTTTAATGTTTTTACTGTGCCAGTAATTAGGATTACAAACTCAAAATGAAAATGGGATTTTTAATCAGAATGTTAATGCAGTCATGTATTTTTAACATAATAAAAAACATTTCAATTTGATTATTTCATTTTATTTTTGGCAGCAGTGAACTTCCATACAGTAACATTAAAGAGTAATAAATTAAATAATAATAATATTATTATTATTATAATAATGTTACCCTTAATACATTAACTGGCAGCGACTGTAGAAGCAGCTCTTTCAAACTTTGCTACACTTTTACTTTTCATCTGTTTTATCCTGCTTTTGCTGATTTAATTTCGTTATGCTTGTGCTGTATAATGACTAATAAACAACCTTGTACCTTGTACCTCTGACAGAAATACAGACGTGTCAAAAAAACAACACACATGGCTGTGTGATCATGAAATAAAAATAACACACATTTCTTTTGGTAGCATATAAGAAACTCTAAAATGAATCAACACCATGAAAAAATAATTAAAAACAAGTATCTAAACGTTATCAAATTTAAAAAATAACGGCAGTTTTTTGTTGTCCAATCACAGTGGTACTGCTGTCTTTTTGAACTGCGACCTCTGCTCCACCCGCTCTTTTCACTGTTGCCTGTCTCAAGAGGATCAGGATGCTCTCGGACTCCTCAGAGCCACCTGTAAGTTTAATTATTTATTTGGTGACATTCACATTTATTAACTCTCTGATCTGGAAAAAATTACCTTCACAATATGCAAAGTAGCTAAGATAAATTTCTCGTTATTATAACCTGCTCTTGGTTATAGTTAGCACAAAAGCTAACTAGCTTTGCTAGATGGTTGCATAGGATGGTTGCCTTAATCTCAGTCAGGCTAACATTAGCTAACATTACCCGGGCAGCCCATTTAACGCCGGCTAAGTCATGAACATTAAAACTATTTTATGCGATGGAGGATGTGGCTAAACAAAATAAAACCGCACCATTAATTAATGTTAGACCTTTAACTTATTGGACAGTGTAAGGCAAGTCACTTGATGTAACTGCATGTGTGTATATACAAACGAGTAACGTAAGTTACAACTGTCACAACTTTCACCACAATAACCGTGAAGAGGCAGCCATCTTGGTAACGCCACCGGACAGTTGTGTCAGATAAACAAGAGCAGGCTAGCTAAATGAATTGGGGAGTGAGCCATAACTGCACTTCCACTGGTTACCAGGACATAAAAACTGCATGGATAGAATCGTAAAATGTGTAAAATGTGATGAAAACCTCTGAAAAAGTGTGACGACTTTGCCCCAAAAGAATGTTTAAAAGTCGCTTTTCTTCAACGGTTTTACTTCTACGCATGCGTCACGATTGGCGTTTCCCGGCTCGGCTGTTAAAAGCGGATAATTGGCTTTCTGGCAGGAGGGGCGGGCCATCTTTGGCGTTACGGGCTGACGTGAATTGTATTGAGGATTGTGGTGTGTCTGTTAAAACACCTCTGGGCAGACTGAAAAGGGAAGTATTGGTGCTTTTATTCTGAAGCAGGCTCGCTTCGGAGTGGAAGTTTTAATGCAGTTAGCTTCTGTAAAGTCAACAGAAAGTCAGACAACAACGACACATTTACAGCCGTCAAACGCCGGTAACATTACGTGTTTTGTCTTCGGTGAATAACTTGGCACTGCTTGGTTATGAACATTTGAATGCCTCTGCAACGTTATGGTCTTTATTTGATTTTTGCTCTGCCTGTTCAGTTTGTACCTGTTAACGTTAGTTTAATGTGACAACAAATTGTCGTGGGCTGTTGGGCCGTCTTTAAAAAAGGAAAAACAACTAATGTTAGAGCGACATAAAGAGGATTGTGTGAGAAGTGGCATTAATGTTACACATTGAGTGCACGTTACTTTAGAGCGAGTCCCATAGAGGTATTTTAAACATACCAAGGCAAAGCAATGGAATAAGTTACCATATTTGACATATGAACTTATTTCAATATAACGTTACTCTGTAATGTTGCCTTGAATTCTGTAGCATTTGATTCGTTGTTTGGTGTCTGAGAAATTTATATTTGCTCTTGTCAGCACCAACACACAGTAACGTTAACGTTAACACACTCAAAATCTTACTGGGTGACATGTTTGTATGAAATCCTTTTCTTGGCTAACTATTTTTGTTAAATGAAGGAAAGTGTCACTGCCAATTTCCATGCAGTCCGACTGAATTCA
Source organism: Micropterus dolomieu (assembly GCF_021292245.1). Lineage (NCBI taxonomy): Eukaryota > Metazoa > Chordata > Actinopteri > Centrarchiformes > Centrarchidae > Micropterus > Micropterus dolomieu. The sequence goes on along the minus strand of NC_060150.1, from coordinate 15,466,466 downwards.
GGGTTGACAAACTCATTAGTATAACTAGTATTTTCCTCGTCTTTTTCCCCAGGACCCAGACATTGAACCCGAATCTGTCAGAGTTCTTGCTACGGTCTTTAAAAATGTGAAAGAGTGCTCAAGGAAAATTTACACTGTTCACAGTATTAACCATCTCATAAATTAAATCTTGTCAGAGCAACAGTGTTTTGCATTTGACAGAGTTCTAAAATTTCATACTGATTTCCAAGAATTCGTTGATGTCGACCGAAACGTAGCAATCAAGAACTTGACAGATTACAGGTCTACTTGTCAAGCACAGAAGCACAACCCCAAACAAATGATTCAGAAGCCCATCAAATCTATTTTAAATTTATTTTATTTTACTGCATATGCATTGTTCACGAATATTATAGCTGTATTATGGCTGGGCAGTATGACCTGAAATGTATTTGTTACTCATTTAGTTACTCTAGTGCACAAGTACCATATTCTGTCATTTTGGCCTTTTATCATAAAGTTTTTTTCAGCATGTGATTGTTTGCTTTACATTCAGTTTAATAACAAGGGCCTCAAAATAAAAACAGCTTGTATCAGTAGGAATCCATTAACTATTCTATGTACAGGTGCTGGTCATATAATTAGAATATCATCAAAAAGTTGATTTATTTCAGTAATTCCATTCAAAAAGTGAAACTTGTATAATGTATACATTCATTCCACACACTGATATATTTCAAGTGTTCATTCCTTTTAATTTTGATGATTATAACTGACAACTAATGAAAACCCCAAAATCAGAATCTCAGAAAATTAGAATATTGTGAAAAGGTTCAATATTGAAGACACCTGGTGCCACACTATAAACAGCTAATTAACTCAAAACACCTGCAAAGGCCTTTAAATGGTCTCTCAGTCTAGTTTTGTAGGCTACACAATCATGGGGAAGACTGCTGACTTGACAGCTGTCCAAAAGACGATCATTGACACCTTGCACAAGGAGGGCAAGACACAAAAGGTCATTGCTAAAGAGGCTGGCTGTTCACAGAGATCTGTGTCCAATCACATTAATAGAGAGGTGAAGGGAAGGAAAAGATGTGGTAGAAAAAAGTGTACAAGTAATAGGGATAACCGCACCCTGGAGAGGATTGTGAAACAAAACCCATTCAAAAATGTGGGGGAGATTCACAAAGAGTGGACTGCAGCTGGAGTCAGTGCTACCTGACCTTAACCCTACAGAAAATCTATGGGGTATTGTGAAGAGGAAGATGCGATATGCCAGACCCAACAATGCAGAAGAGCGACCTGGGCTCTCATAACACCTGAGCAGTGCCACAGACTGATCGACTCGATGCCACGCCGCATTGCTGCAGTAATTCAGGCAAAACTAAGTATTGAGTGCTGTACATGGTCATACTTTTCATGTTCATACTTTTCAGTTGGCCAACATTTCTAATAATCCTTTTTTTGTATTGGTCTTAAGTAATATTCTAATTTCCGGAGATACTGAATTTGGGATTTTCATTAGTTGTCAGTTTTAATCATCACAATTACATGAAATAAACATTTGAAATATATCAGTCTGTGTGCAATGAATGAATATAATATCCAAGTTTGACTTTTTGAATGGAATTACTGAAATAAATCAACTTTTTGATGATATTCTAATTATATGACCAGCACCTGTATTAACAAGTCCATATTGTCAGCATCAGAAAAACCTGGGTTTTCGACCAGCCCTGAGTTCTACACCTTATCATTTCTCCCTATACCTCCACCAATAAAGTATGTTCCAATGCCAAATGAACAAGGAAGCCTGCTGTCTCTACTTCAGAGCAAAGCATCAGTGATACTTGAGGAACACAAGGAAAAAGGAACCCTTAAAATAGAGACAAGGAGGCTCCTTGTCAAAGTATGCATCAGTCACTTAGCGGAGAAGCATGGATTGTAAGTATAAATTCAAAGAAGATTGCAGTTTTGAAACCAAAGCTAAAATGTCAGGCCTGATTGCAGTTCAATGTCTGTGGATTTTGCTCTTCTTTGCCCCCTCCAGTTACCCACCAAGTGTGGAAAAGCTCCTTTTAGCAAAGAATATCGTCAACACCTTCCCATCCTTGAGGGTTCAAATTGAAGGAAAAGGTGATGGATTTGTAAGTAGCATCTTATTGTTTCTCGAAATTAGGGTTGTCATGGTCAAGTTTTCCCCCTCAACTTTTTATAAATTGCTCTTATTGGCCTTTTCCTTGCAAGTCTTTTGTAGTGCCGTGGTGAGTGTGTAGGCTCTCTTAGGAACAGGGGTTTGTTTGTTTTGTGTAGATTTTAGAATTTTAAGCAGGAAAAGTATAACTTTTATCTCAGGTGTCTTGTCTTGTCTTTTTTTTTTTACAACCTCAGGAGCATTTTTTTGATCCAATGTCACATTCTGGATTCTTGGAAATGAGACTGCGTAACATCCGCCGAAAGCTAGAAGCAGGTCAGCATCAATACACAAAGCGCAAGATAAGCTGCAACAGTGGGCCAGGCTTACAACAGGACAAGGGGGACAGCTGTGTGACCAATGAGATGATCACCCTCATAAAAACGCTTACAGCCGTCTACAGAGAACATTCCTTCAATCAAATCAGCAATGGAGAAGACAGATCATGGATTTCGAAGGACACTCCCACTATGGCTCAAATCTTCAATGAAAACCCATGCAATTCTAGTAGGTCTTTCATTGCAGCTCAGTTATTAATCATTTACTTTCATTACTTAATATATTTTAATAGGCATTGCAAATATTGTGATATTGTTATTGATACTGTTGTGTTGTATCTCTACTCTTGTGTCTCCTCTTTTTGCTAGCTGGATATTGAGTTTGGCAAAATGACGGATGGAAAGACGGACCTGTTTATCAGACGATGGGAAGCCAGCATCATTCGAAAGCTGAAAGCAGTGGCAGACAAGGAAAGAGATGTTGCATCTCTTACGGATGGAATGGAAGACCAAACAGATGGTGGGTGTGTTTATTTTCTTTACATACTGCACACAACTCTTGTGTATAATAAATTATAACAAAGGTGACCAAATATTTTAAATTAAAGGGTCAAGGGCTGAAACACAACTTGAAGGTATACACTGGGCTAAATTAGGGCTGAAATGATTTTTAAATCATTCGTATAATTTTAATTTTAATAAGTAGGTTCGGAATGTATGCCTTAATTTCCAATTTACCTGTGATGTTTTTGATTAGTAGAGTCATTTCCCAACACACTCCTAACTAATGTAAGGTCAGTGGGGCCAACCTCTAGTTTTGCCTTTTGAAATAAATACTGAAATCAACTTAATGTGCACAACAAAGTAGCATTTATCTCGGGGCTTGTGTTAACTGGAACATAGCCCCATTGAGTTTGCGGCTTATTAGGTGGAACTGGGGGTATCCAGTATGAAGAACAGCATGGATTGTGCTAAGAAAATGCTCTTATAAATGTATCATTGGTCATTTAGGAACAGGGTGTCCGCGGGGTCTTAAAAAGTCTTAAAAGGTAATAAATTAATTTAGCGAAAATTAACTTAATCGCCTTTTAACAAGGTATACATTTTGAAGATATTGTTTTCAATGTGAAAATCCTGTTTGTCCAAAAGTTTGTTTGCTAAAAGTGTAGGTGAACGTATTTATTTATAATGCATAGCCAAAAATACCAGTAGCAACTGTGTGAATTGTTTCTGTAACATTAGGCACAGGGATCTACCATGCGCCTATTTCACACTTAAACGCTCTAAAAAATAGATCCGTGTGAAATGGAAAATTAATTACGAGTACAACCGACAGTGATCTTCCACCCCGCCGGACCCTCAATGCTAATTGTCCAAAACATAGTTGGAGTGGCGATCAGTAGTTACGGGATTAACCCGGTTGGCCGGGCGCTCTATGGCCACCTGACGACAAGCCCCGTTCCTGAAAAACAAGAGCGAGATACTGCAGCTGTATCGGTACGACAGAAGAAAACAGGGAAAATTCAGTGAGTGTGTGGGTTTGGCTAACGTTAGCTGGCTATATAGCTAAATTGGTGCCTTTCATTGAAACACATTCAACTGGATGGAGCGGGATTTAAAAAAAAGTTTGATGTGCTGCAACAAACTTAATAAATGTTGAACTCAATGTTCTGCATAAATGGTTATGATTATTGACAAGTTAGTAGCCTGCCCAAAATCAAGGTTGGAGACTATCATGTAGCCTAGAGAATTTTTCTTGCACATAGTTAATGAATAAAAAACATCCCCAAACTAAAACAGCTGTAACTCGAATTAATATTATACTAGTGGTAAATTACATACTATTATATTGAATATAGTAACATAATGAATATATTAATATCAAATTACAGTTTACTATTAAATTTACAATATACATGTAATTTAATGTTATAATATTATAATTTCATTTAGACTAATTCCTCCTCCAGGTTGTGCCTGTGCTACACCGCCTACACTACTTATGTTATTCATCACTCAGTTTTATTCTCTTCATATTTGTTCGCCCCAAGCCTATTTGAATTTCGTTGTATTGATCAAGTGGTCATATATTTTGTATCCCACTAGAAGTGTCAGGACCAGTGTCAGGGCCAGAAACTCAGACGCAGACCAGAGTATGAGCAATGAGAGGATTTATTTTAGTGAGAAACAGATGTGGCTTGGAGAGGGGTGGTTGTTCCGTGGGTCAGGAGGTCCAGGCTCCTAAGCTCAGGGGTTTCCCTGGCACAGGAGGGTATCCAAGTCGTGAACTGGCAGATATTTATGTGGTACAACGATCCGGCGGGGACTGGAAGGTTGGGCTGGTCTTCAACGGTGAGTTGATTGTAGGATGAGGCACTGGTGTGCTAATTAACTGGATGTGTTTCAGGTGAGAAGACTGGAGCTCAGGCGACCACGCCCACCAGCAGCCCCAGAGCATGAGGGAGGAAGCAGAACACAGAGACAGACAAAAAACCAAAACACACCAAGCACACCACAAACACCCCAAGGGGAAAAATAACTCAAAGACTACAATCACACACATACCAACAGGAAGGTCAGGGTCACGACCGGGGGTTCGTGAAAAAAAGTTAACACTTCAAGGCCGAAAGGTAACTCCCCCAGGGAAAACCCACTCCCAAAATGACGTCACCACGTCCCAAAAAAAAGTATAGAAAAAAGACCTTGTCGTCTTTTGTCTCGCTCTTGAAAACTAAACTGTTGTACTCTCTTGTATCGTCTCGTAATTACGCTTTTGTGAACTTTCTTTAGTTTGAAATTCCGATCTTTTTTTCTTTCGTACTTTATAACTTCCTTCAGACGACCTGAGAAAGCTTCATGTTCTTGAATCCCCATTTTTCTTAGCGGGAGATTTGATTTTGACTTTCGTTTGGAGCTGCCTGGGATGAAACTTTCCCCAGATTTTGTTTAAACTCAGCAACATTAAATAGCCTATATTCCCGGAGCCTTGCGAACCCACGGCGAATGTATGTATCTTATTTGATTTTGTTGTTTTAACTTTATCCGACCGTTCTAAGCAACTTTTGACCCAGAAACCCAGAAGCCCGTTCAATTCTCGCCTCGAGTTGAACGAAGTTACGGCTCCAACAACAGAGTCTGGAGTGTGTTCCGCTGAGCTATAGAGATACCAAACGAACTCAGAGTGCAAAGCCAGGGCTGGCCGCCCGTTGCTGCAAGCAAATGACTCCGGAGCAAATCCACCAGTTTGAACCCGACTTGAGACCCCGCTGGGGTGCCAACTCAGCCTGGCCGGCAGGCACATGCACACCCTTTTTTCTGGGATGCTTTTTTTTTTTTTTTTTATAAATGAATACACAGTATATTTATTTCTGTTTGCAACAGATTCCCTGTCAAAAAAATATATTTATTGGGAAAAAAATCTAAATAGGCTATCAGGTCGGAAGATGAGACTTTGGAGTTCCGATTCTCTCCCTCCCTCTCTCTCTCTGCATCTCAATGCACACCCAGAGCGCAGCACACAGATAGACAGCAGCCCCTCCAGCTTCTCTCCCAGCAGTGTTTTTCTTGGTTTGTGTGGAGGTGAGTGGTGATGAACAAAATACTAAACTACCAGTGCCTCGAGTTTGCCGCTAATTAAACAGAAGACAATATAGGCCTAGGTCTTGCTAACGCATGACTCATGAGCTGAGGTAGTGTAATAAGTTAGCTGAAGTTTAGCTAAGGCAATATATCATGGCCATACAACCTAATGTACTGATGGAGACACTACAGGTGAACACAGTAACATTTGTGTCTAATAATGTCATCACAATGGCAACATTGATATGCAAATTAGGCGTTAACTAATTAAAATACGCCAATTTGCACACATTTGACAAGTCACTGCAGGTGAATGGGATAAAGAAAATAACTAAAGCATATCACCACAGAACTTCCCCAGTTATTGACTTAAATCAAGAGTTGGCTATTTTCCTCTGGAATGTGTTTGTAAATATGCAGATTAGCTTGTTTTGGTTAATATAGAATACATCTACAGATGCAAATAGACCAAGGTTATTAGGCTTTAAACCAACACCATCTAAAGGTGTATTCTTTAAGTTTTATTTCCATTAGAGTAAAAGAAGACATGGAAGCAAAATAGACCAAAGTCTCAAAATTTACCACTCCATGAAAAAGCGCCTTAAAGAGTAACTTGATAGTTTTGATGGTAGGCTCCTCATCTAATAACATCTATTAGTTTGTTGTATGCTGATAGATCCTTATATAATACAGACAGCCCTCCCTCAAATGTGAAACTAAGTCCATGTCACCATCACCATGTAATTGTGTGTGTGTGTGTGTGTGTGTGCGCGCGTGCATGTGTATGGTAAATGTAATATAACAAACAATAACAATAATAAAATATTTGATTAATACATTAATGTATTCAGGCAATTCAGTATTCTGTTGCTTGGCTGTGTGAAGCTGAAGGTTATCTTTACTCATTTGGCATCTCGCTTGTGAAACAAAAAGTAAAAGTATTTAAATAACATTTATTTTAATTATTCCTGCAACCCAATGCCACAGTTTAGTGTGGCATTGGGCCAAGATTTATGTGAAGTGTTATGTATTCCAATGACACCAAAATAATTGAAACAATTTATTGCCTTGTGAATATATATATATATATATATATATATATATATATATATATATATAAAATATATTATATATACTAAGTCATAAATATATGTATACTTGAAACCAGTAGCATAGAAAACATGCACATTGTGGCATAGTTTGCTTTGCTG
>NC_060150.1:15423340-15459202 GCF_021292245.1 Micropterus dolomieu | reverse complement strand
TGTATATATATATATATATATATATATATATATATATATATATATATATATATATATATATATATATATAAAATTATTAATGAAACTAAGTCATAAATATATGTATACTTGAAACCAGTAGCATAGAAAACATGCACATTGTGGCATAGTTTGCTTTGCTGTCGCCTGCTCCTGTGATAAACCTAGTGAATACTAAAGAAGACCGTGGTCTCTGTGTGAACTGATTATTTTGTAGAAAAGTAAAAATGTTGTTGGGTTAATGTATTTGTCTTGTTTTTAAAAATGCCCTTTTTTTCATTTGAGCCCCTGCCCACCAAAATGTCTGTGCACGTCCCTGCTGGCCGGACAACAACCACGAGCCCAACCGACAGTGAGCCTTTGCTACAGGGAATTACGACAAAAGTAAGGCAAAACAAACCACATTCTGCGACTCATTGCTGTCCTATAGTTGGCCCTCATCTATAGTTAAGAAACCCCTAGGTTATTCAAACTAAATTTGCAACATAATTTCAGACCATTCGTTCCCTCATTCTCTTAGAATACTCTCCCTCTACAATAAGAAACTGAAATCCCATCAAGCCTCTTATACTGATCTTGGCTTATTGCATATTCTGTTCATTAACTTCTGGTTTGTTTCATGTTTGACGGCTATTCCTGTAATATTCCCATATTTACTCACACTGTTGTACTCCCTTTAGTTAGTCAATAAGTTTCACCTTGATCATAGTGAGTGTCCTGGGTCCCTGTAAGGAGCATTCGTCCTCAGATTTGAGACTGACTGATTTGTTTAATTATCAAGCTATACTCAAGGACCTAAAGCCTTGAGTGGACAGCGAATCTTTAGGTGGTGCCCTTCAACGAGAGCCTTATGAATCAATATTTCTGAATATTAATTTTCCTAGGTTTATTAAAAATCATATACGTAGACATGCTAAAGAGTTGTCACACATATAATTGCAGGCAAGCTCACAGTATCTAGTTTAAATAAACTAAAACACGAAATTACACTGTTTCACATGATTTGCTGTAATGTTGCATACATAAATGGCATAGCCTATGTAAAACAGTGGCTTTTCACAGTAAATCTGACCAGTCCTTCACATAGCAAACAGTAGGCCCTACAGGCTGTTATAGTCAACTGAGAAAGTTGGTGAATGCCTCAATTTTTAGGTGGTGTTACAACCTGATAACATATAGGCAATAAATATATTATAAATATATTTAAATTCCTTTTAAAAACTCAAAAATGTCCCTTTTAAAGGTGTGTGGCTGATTTATTCGGTTACAGGTCAAAGTGGCGCGGCAGTCTTAAAATATGTTGAAAAGGTCTTAAAAAGGCACTGATTTTTACTTCAGGATTCCTGTGTATATATACCCTGAGGAAATAGGGCTAAAATCTGAACTTCAGCCACATCAAAATGGACTAAAAAATTATGTAGTGGGCCAGAAATTGGGCTGCTTTTAATCCTACATTTAAACTGTTTTTTTTTAAACCACTTATCTGTTCTCATATGTTTTTCAGATGAAAAGTGTTACACAGTTCTGGTTATTCTCACACATCTTCAGTCACCAATGCCTGGGAGTCGCTGCAGTGTGAAATCTGCAATATCATATCTACTTGACTTTGTACCGGTATGTTTTGGAAGAACTTAAATTTGTAATGGTGTCCAGCGTTTCCCACAGGTGGGGCAGTGTAGTTAATATTGACAATCACTTTTCTAACGTTAACATAGCTGTCCTTAACTGCGACCATCAAGAAACAACCACTTTGGGACTTTTATGTTGAAATCCATTCAAAGACAGGAAGTTGCATCATATACCAATTTGCCAAGGACCCATGGAAGTAGCAAGCAGGTTTGTAACTCTTAAATTTGGAAAACTGAAAACTTTTGAACAGCTGCTATGTAGTTGCTACTTTTGGACATCATGTGGTATGACTTTAAAAAAACAATTAATATTAAGTTATTTGTACAAATGTATATTTTAATTATATATTTTAAAGAGTCCTTTTGTGAGAAGCTAGCTTGTTTTGTTTAGGTGGCCAACTGTGTGCCTGTAAATTTTGACTAAATTAGACAATATCATTTGGTGCGACCGAAAAATCATGTGGTGCGACCATTGCAGAATGTTTTCCATGACTGATCAAAGTGTGTCCTAGATTGGCAGTTTAGTGTTTCTGTTTTTATGTTCAATTAACAATTTTAATACATGAAATACTTTATTGTAGTAATTTTGGAATTGATTTTTTTCAATTTTACATAATATTTCCAATATTTCAGAAACAATGGTTTGTACAGTAACATGGAAAAAGGCAAAAAAAAAAATTACCGCATGTAATGACTTTAGTAACTATGCATTTGTTAGTATTTATGTAATTATTAACTATTTTAATCTATTTTACCAGATGCCATTCTGACCCTGCAGCAAGAGCAGAGTACCTTGCTAAGGGAAGAGAAAGGTTTGTTAAAAAAATTTTAAATATTAAAAATAGAATTGAAACAACATGAAGTACATATTGCTCTTGTTTGTGTTTTCATTACCTGGAGGAAATGCATTTTTATGTTAACATGTTGACAGATTTCGGGCGTAACACTATATTACATGTTTTTCAGCTACAAGAGAAGAAAACGGCAGGGAAAGATTCCATATGTAAAGTCAAGTGAGCTGCCAGAGAGAGAGAAAAAGAAACATAGAGAGAAATGGAAGGCTGCATCCAGTGCTTACAGGAAAAGGGAAAAGATTGCCAAAGCAGTATTAGACCTTACACCACCATCTATAGAGAACATTCCACCAGTTGATGTAGATTTAGCACAAGAGCAGCCAGAAAATGCAGGTCAAGCTGTGGTAGACCCCATACCTGAGGATTTTGATCCACCAGTGTCCTCCACACCAGAGAGAGATCAGAGAAGTAAAACATCTTCAGCAGAGAAGTGTTGCAAAAGACTGCACAAAGAGATTGATAAACTAAAAAAGCAGGTCTTTCATCAGAGGAAACAACTAGCAGAGATGAGAAAACTAAATGATAAATTCAGTAAGAGAGAGAAGAGGTTAATGGCAAGACAAAGAGTAGGCTTAAGTGAAAAATTCAAGCAAAGGGGAAGCAAGAAATTGTCAGCAGATAGAAAGCATGCTGTTATAAATTTTCTGTCCAGAGATGAAAATAGTCGTCTGTTAGCTGGGACATAAAGACACCATCACCAAAAAAAAAAAACAGAAAATGCAGAGTTCTAACAAAGCCCCTCACTGAGCTCCATGCTCAGTATCAAACTGCAGTGGAACAGCATCTCTCCATGCCTTACAATATGCCAGAAGACAGCCTTTTTATATCACAGAGCCGAAGACCAGAGATAGACACATGTTGAAGACAACCAGCATCTCTGAGTTAGTGAGTATGATTGTGTGTGACCCTAAAAACAAAGCATGCATGGATCGTGTATGTCTAAACTGCTGCTTTGATGAAATTGAACTTCCTGGGACAGACTGTACTGATGTTTGTTGGGAACAATGGGAGTGAGTAACTTCAACAAATGGAGAGAAAACCTTTGCAAATGTTTTAAAGCAAACATACACAGGGACAATCCAGGACTTGAATAATCTATTCCACAAAAAGCTAGATGCTTTAGCCATACATCAATTCAACTGGATCCACCAAACAGAGCAGTTTCATGAACTAAAACAAAATCTCACTGAATCTGAAGCTGTTCTTCATGTAGATTTTTCAGAAAACTACGCATGCAAGATGAGTACAGAAATACAAGATTATCATTTTGGAGGCAGCCGAAAGCAGGCAACAATACACACTGCAGTCCTCTACACAGTCCATGGCACCAAAGCATATGCAACACTGTCAGACAGCCTCTGCCATGATGACCGGGCAGTGTGGGCACACCTGGAACCCATTCTGAAAGAGCTTTGTGCAACCTTCTCACAGATTATAGTTCTACACGTAATCAGTGATGGACCCATTACCCAGTACCGGAACAAACCAAACTTTTATCTCCTTAGTACTGTGCCTTTCCTTGCTGAGTTCAACCATGTTATGTGGAACTATTCAGAAAAGTCCCATGGAAAGGGGGCACCGGATGGTGTTGGTGGTGCCTTAAAGAGGGATGCAGATCTCTGTGTTCAACGAGGAGGTGAGCTGCAGACTCCACTGGACTTATATGAGATGCTGGCCAATAAATCAGAGTCAACTATTACCCACCATTGGGTAAGTGAATAGAGCATGCAGATATACGATGAGCTGATTCCAGGCAAGTTGACGACTGTGAAGGGCACCTTGAAGATACACCAGGTTTTCTCTTCACAAGCTGCACAAATTTATCATAGGGAGGTGTCATGCTTCTGCAAGCATGCAGAAATGAAGACATGCCTATGTTACAAGCCAGTAAAGGTAGACCTGAGGGACACCATGTGCCAAAGTGAGGATCCCTCAAGCTCTCTGACCCACCAAGGGAACAAGCTTGTCTTCAAAACATGTTTGGCAAGTTTGTGATTGTGACCTATGAAGAGCTTCCATATGTAGGCCAGGTCCTTGAGGTTGTGGGAGAAGAAGTCCAGGTTAGTTCCATGCGGCAGTCGGGTGAAAAGAACTTATTCATGTGGCCGCAAACTCCAGACATCATTTTCTACTATAAGAAAGATGTTCATGCTGTCATCTCCGAACCTGAGCCAGCAACGTCACGCTACTCCCAACTTGAGCAACCAAGATTGGGCAAAGTTCTGAAATGCCTGGGGTTAAAGAAATGCCTGTACTTAACGCCACATGCCTGCAGTTAATCAAAATTGATTTTTAGCTTCTTTCAAGTTAAATGTATGTTGAAAACAAAGCAGTGCATTTATGCTGCACCTTTGAATGTGATGATATGAGATAAGATTTTAATAAAAAAAAGTTTATGAAGTTAATGAAATGTTTCTGTTAATGGCAGTTCTGTTGAATTTTAATAAATGTTTCGTAAATCCTTATATGTCATTGACCCTTATAACACTCATTTTCTTAGAAAAAGGGGCACCTAACTTGAAGCTATACATTTGCTGAACTTGATGTTTGTAACTCAGTGTTTTAGAAATATTTTTGAAGTTTCCAACCACATGAGCATGTCTTTTTAATGGATTATGTTTTGCCTCAAATCTCATCCACCACAGCTGAGAAATGGGTCCAAACATAACCATCATCCTTGGATAGTGGATCATAAAATGGTGTTTCAGTATCAGATTTCTTTGATAGAGCTTTTTGAATAATGTGTGATGCTCTATAATGAGTTGTTTCAGAAATACAGCAATTCCATGTGTAACAAAAGGTGCAAAGACAATACTGCATATTTCTCTCAACAAAATGAATAAACGCCAATGCTGACTTCTCACGTCAACAATCATCGCCAACTCAAAACCGTAAAACCTGCGAAAGACACCACATTTGTGATGCAGTTTGTTTAATTGCATTTTCAGAAGTTCTCAAATTGAAAATTGCACTTGGCTGATTTTTTACATTTCCATACCCATAATCGAAACTGGAAATTCTTTGATTCAACAGTTCTAGGGTCAAAAGTTTTTCTTCATAAATCAAGTGGCGTAACATTAGTCTCACCTCCAAAGGGGCTAAATCCTCACGGATATCGTGGATAAGGAGAGCTAGTGTTTGGGGAAATAATTTATATTATACCACAGACTGAAAACGTATCCTTTCTAATATTTGTAAAACTTCTCACAGTAAAGTACTTTGATGAACATTTTTATGCCTATGCTACAAAACAAAACTACAGAATTTGAAATGATCAACCTGTCTGATGCAGCAGATGTCAGGCCTTTGGACATAATGGTTGGTTTCAATACAGATGAACTATAGGCCTACTTAAACCCAAGGTGCAAGATTGTTTAGTTCTCAAGAATGCAGATTGCAAGAAGGCAGAAGATGGTCCTTTTTGTCTTTGAACGTGTAATGTATATGATCTACTAATTTGGCCTACTTTAAGCCAATTTTATTTCAAAATGCCCAATATTTAGCATTAAATAAATGTATTCAAATTAACAATGTAATTTCAACTGTTAATGTAATTGACTATTTAAAGAGATTTGTCTGCTTATAAAGGTTTTATTGTACATGTATTTAAAATGTGTTTGCACTATTTGCAACTATGTTATGTTAACAGCCTACTTGTTGTAGGTGTAACTGATGTTGGAAAAACTTCCCATGTACTGTAAAGGTACAGTTATGATGTAGTCATCTAAGTCATTGACTGCTTTTGCTATTTTTTGAAAGCAACTTGGGTTTTTTATTGCATCCCAAATCAAAAGCTCAGGCAAACTTGTTGTTAGCTATGCATGTATTTCCTATATTTTTTTGGAATTGCACGAATGCGTCAAATTGAGTGGTAACATTTTGTAGTGCTCATGTGTTCTGTAGCCTGTCAACGTTTGATCATCGATTAAATGGCTTTTTTTCACATGTGTTTCTCCATTAGTTCCTGGCAATAACATTTACTTGTTTAACACATTTGTTTGTAGTTTTTGGTCATCAGTTACACATAATCAACAGTTTAAATGACACTATTGTGTGTTAAATTATCTGACACAATTTCAAGTTAAAATGGCTCACACATTAATTGTGTAATAATTGTGTTGAAATTACACATTTGTGTGTTTTATTTAGCTGACACAATTTGTGTTAAAACGGCTCACACATTAATCGTGTAAAACTTGTGTTCAAATGACACATTTGTGTGTTCTGTTTAGCTGACACAATTTGTGTGTTAAAAAAAGTTTACACATCCATCCATCCATCCATCCATCGTCAACCGCTTATCCTGTGTACAGGGTCGTGGGGGTTTACACATCTATTATGTTAAATTTGACACAATATGTGTTGTCCCTGTACACACTCGCTACATGTGTTAAAATTCTGTGTGTGTCATTTTTAACACATCTCATTTTGGAGTGTACAGTCATTTTAAAAGGAAGAAGGGTTTTTGGATTAAAAAGCAGTGGACCAAGATCCACAGGGACTGATCAACCCAGACCAGTTACCATGGCGGGTGGGGTGATTGCTCAGAGCAGAGGAAAGAGAACCGGGATAGGAGCCATTGTTACCCAGCATGGACTTCTACTAAAGGTCCGGTCTGGACCAGGGTTGGGCAATAACGAAGGTTACGATATGGTAACCCTAGTTCTATTAGCACAGGCAGAGCCCTCTACTGGACTCTATGGGTACTACCTCTCCTCCTATCACACGCACGTACTCGCCCACTGAAATTTTGCGTACTGTAAGTAGCCGACCAATTGGACATATAAATAGCGGTGTCTTCACTGTTCAGCATCCAACCACCCCTTCAGCAGACGGCGGTGGAGCGGCAGGGCTCCATCGTAGAGGGCTCCGCCTGTGCTAATAGAACTAGGGTTACCATATCGTAACCTTCGCACAGGCTCCGCCCTCTACTGGACTCTATGGGTACAGTGAGTGGAGCCGGATGACGCGACAAGCCACAGCTCACCTCACCGACACGATCGGCAACAGGTCACCAGCCACAGGCCCTAAGCTGCCTCCATCTTAAACGATGGGGCAGTGGGCCACCCCTCAGAAAGGTCACTAGACCGCTAGGGGTTTGGCATGACCAAGAGGGATCTGATCCAAACACCTGAACTGTCCCGACCCCTTACAGGGACATCCGGCACAGTCAGTGTAAAAAGTGTTTTCCCTGACAACCGGTAGTCTATGGTAGACACCAGTCTCCTTCTTCACAGATCCTGAGTTGCACCTGCGAGCACAGATCCTGAGAAGGAGCCTGACACATCCAAGAGGATAAAAACGCACAAACGGACATGGTGAAGACCACGATGACGTTGTGCAAATCTCCTCGACGCTCACCCCACTGAAGAGGGCCGTTGACACAGCCACACCCCGTGTGGAGTGAGCCCGGACCACCGAGGGTGGGTCTTTCCCCGCCTACATGTAAGCCTGTGAGATACAAAAAGCCATCCGGCTAGGCGCTTCTTAGATAGAGCTTTACCGACCTCACCGTCACCAAAGCAAACGAGCAGTTGATCAGTGCGTCGAATGGGGGCCGTGCGCTTCATGTAATGTGTTAGGGCGCGCACAGGACACAACAGATGCAGCCTCGCCTCCCTAGGCCCAAGGTGGGGCTGGGGGTGGAAGGCATCCAAATGTATGGTCCTCGACCTGAACGAGGTTCTTATGTTCTTAGGAACAAAGGAGGGGTTCGGTCTTAACACTGCTGGGATGAACCGACAGGGCGCACAGCTCACTCAACCTCTTGGCAGAGGTGAGAGCCAGTAACAAGGCTGTCTTGAGAGATAGCATCTTCAAGGAGGACTGTTCCAGGGGCTCGTAGGGGTTTGACCTCAGAGCCTCTAGTACCAGCGGCAAGTCCCACTGGTGTGCAGAGACACGAAGCACTCGTCGTTGTCTCCTCACACCCTGCAGAAAACGCTTCACGAGGGGGTGGGTGAAGACAGGTCTGCTGCCAAACCCCTCATGACAAGATGAGACAGCTGCCACATACACCTTAATGGTTGAGTGTGACAGTCCCTACTCCATTAGGCCCTGTAAGAAGGAAAGGATGGATCCCACTGAGCAGGTTATGGGATCCATTTCCTTCCCAATGCACCAGCGCTGAAAGCCCAGCCACTTAGCTTTGTAGCAGGAAGTAGGTGGAGCCTGCCCTCTTCGCCTGGATGGTACGTACCACCTCTGCGGACAGCCCAGCCTGTCTCAACCTGTCCCTTTCAGGAGCCAAACCTGGAGAGGTTGGCCGAGCACCGGCAGCGTGCCTATGGCGCCTGACTCCGGTGACAGAGCCCCCCAGAACTGAGGCACAGGCCACTGCCAGCTGCGTCACCTCTGCGTACCACCCCGCCGATCTGCGGCTGGGGGCTACCAGGATGACTGAGAACCCTTCCTGTCTCACCCTCTCCAGCAGGGAGGGGATGAGATGGAGTGGGGGGAAAGCATACAGCGGCCATTTTGGCCATGGTGCGTGTGCAAACACGTCCACACCCAAGGGCGGACTGTCCTGTGGTAGGATCGAGAACCACAGTGGGCAGTGGGTGTTGTGCCGTCTGGCAAACAGGTCCGCCTGCGCCGTCCCGAAGCGAGACCAGATCTGCTGTATCATATTGGGGTGCAGTCTCTGCTCACTCTGTGGGGGACCGCCCTTCGACATGAGGTCGGCCCCCCTGTTCTGTCCCAGACTCGGGACGTGAAGGACCTTCAGAGACACCAAGTGTCCTGCAGCCCACGTCCATAGGTCCTCTGCTAACATCAACAGAGCTGTGGATCGGACTCCGCCCTGTCTGTTGATGTAGGCGACTGTCGTGCGGTTGTCTGTCCTCACCAGCACGTGCCTGCCCTGGACTAAGGCTTTGTGGTGCTGGAGGACCAGACACACCGCCTGGAGTTCCAGTTGGTTGATGTGTCGGCTCTCCCCAGGCAGGTCCCTCCCCATCCGGTCAGAGACACATCCGTGAACACCGACACGTATGAGGATATCCGGTCGAGCGGTACCCCCACCCTCAGGCGATGAGGGGACCCCCAGAACCGCGGTTTAGATGCAGGCTGGTAAACCAGCGTTGTAGCCGCCGCATGTGTAGCAGGCCCAGGGTAACCACTGGATGGGCTGCTGCAATGAGCCCCAGCAGCTGCATCACTGACAGTTGAGCACAACCCCCTAATACTCCACCTCCTGGCAGGGATAGGGGGAGCTCTTCTCCCAGTTGATTGCAAAGCCCAGGTTGTTCAGATGCAAAATCAACTGAGCTGTGTGGAAAATTGCCTGTTGTTTTGACCTGGCCATGACAATGAGGTCGTCTAAGTAGAAAAACCCTCATGCCCTGATCGCGCAATGGTAGCAGTGTGGCGTCTACGCTCTTGCTGAATGTGCGTGGGGCCAGTGAGTAGCCAAAGGGGAGCCTGGTGTATTCGTACGCCACCCCTTGGAAGGTAAAACGCAGAAACTTCCTGTGTTTCCGGGCCACCTCGACATGAAAGTAAGCGTCTTTCAGGTTGATGGTCGTCAACCAATCGCCGGGCTGCACTAGCTCTAGCAGTTTCATGAGTGTCAGCATGCAGAAAGGTTTCTCTGCAATATGCTGGTTCAGGTAACGGAGATCTAGGATAGGTCTGAAGCCTCCAGTCTTCTTGGGGACCAGGAAGTATGTGGAGTAAAGACCCTTGTACATGTCGTGCGTTGGAATGACAGAAATAGCCTGTTTCAGCAGGAGCTGTTGAATCTCTGTGGCCAGGAAGTCCACCTCCTCCTGAGAGGACAGGTTGGCTTCCTTGATGCTCTGGGAAGACGGTGGGATACGGCAAAATTGCAGGGTGTAACCCCGCCTCAATGTGCCGTCCATCCAGTCTGTTGACTTGCAGCAGCGTTTCCATTCCGTGTGGAAATGAGTCAGGGGACGCGCTGTTAGCTGAGGAGCGTTGTGGATGAAACGCTGGAAAGCTTCCTCGGCCCTCACCGCCACCAAACCCTCCATAAATGGGAGTTTGGCATGGAAGCGGAGTGTGCGAGCACTGTGGATGCCTGGGCTGCACCACCGTCTCGTTCGGCCTTAGCGGTGTGGGCCGCGGGGCAAGCCGTTAGCTTAGCGTCTGTGAATGCGTCGTGTTGATGTGCTGTGTTCACTTTGCTGGGAAGGGGTTGGTGGGGAGGAGTTAGCTCTTTGAGGAATGTAGGTTATTTAATCAAAACATTTGGTACATTCACAATATTGTCACTAGCAGCACACAGTGGCTTGGACATGAGAGGTGAGGGGATCGGCAACATCCGCCGGCTGCTCTCCCTACTCAGCCAGTCATTTGAGCGGTAGGCTGGCGGGGGGGGGGTCTACGCTGCTCCTCTGGCCGCGATGTAGATCCCCTCGCCTGGGTGGGATCCCTGGGTGGCCCGGAGTCTCAGGGAGGGCGCGGTGCATCCATGGATCCACCCTGAGTGGCCGGTGATGGTGACAGTGGTGATCTGGCTTGACGGCGAGCACGCAGCCTTCTGAAGAGGCCGTCGGTGACTTGCCCGGTAGCGGTGGCCACACCCTGGACCAGGTTATTCAGCTGACCGATGGCTCGAGGCAGGACATCCACCTGGTCCGTTCGTGTCTTCCTCGCTCTCCTCGCAGATGAGGGAGAGCTCACACTGCCGGAAATGCTCCCAGCGCCGATGTCGCCGGATGACAGGAATGGCTCGGCAGTCAACGGCGGCGGTTGACGGATGCCATCTCTGCCGTGGTCCCTGCTGAGGCATTCAAAGCAGAAGCGATGAGTGTCGACCCCGGCGATCAGACCGGGGCATGACGGGCAAAGGCGAGCTTCAAGGAGCGGCGACTCCATCCGTGGAGGTGAAGGTCAGTGGGTGGTTCGCCGTCTGTCTGAAGAAAAAAGGATGCCGAGCAGTAAGGACACCGCTATTTATACGGTACGGACGTACAGTAGCAACGTCCAGTTGGTCGACTACTTACAGTATGCAAAATTTCAGTGGACGAGTATGTGTGTGTGATAGGAGGAGAGGTAGTACCCATAGAGTCCAGTAGAGGGCGGAGCCTGTTTAATAATATTACTTTTCCCAGTAACTAGTAGTGTAACTAATTACTTTTCTAAAACAGTAATATTATTACTAGTTAGCCTACTAATCCAAGTAACGCTGCGTTATTCGTTGCTGAACGCACCATCCTTGACGTGAATCCACTGATAGCCAAAAACTAAAGGAAGAAAGGAGAAGGAGGGAGAAGCGTTCTGTCCACAGCTGTAAGTAGGCCTAGCTTCTGCCATTATTGTCACAGTGTAAGATGCAAGATGCAAAGAACATTGTCGTCTATTGTAAACTCTGTGCGACCATCAAAAAGCTTTCAACCGCGAACATTTCTGCATCTGATTTATTGAAACATCTGCTGAAGCAGCACAGCAACATGAAACTTACAGAAAGAAACTCCGGCAGCTGATGTCATTGATGCTTGGACTAGTCGGGAGAGAGTGGCCTTAGCGTTTTATAACGTCTCGGGTTACGTATGTAACCCTGGTTCCCCGAGAAGGGGAACGAGACACTCCGTCGGTTACGACACTATGGGAACGCCTCTAGGCGTAGCAGGTCTGAACGTGAATGAAATCACTCCAATCCTATTGGTTTGTTGCTAGAACGGTAAGGTGTGACGGAATAACCGGAGGAGTATAAAGCACACCTGTACACACTCATGATTAGCTTAAACTATGAAGCAGGCGCTTCAGGCGGGGAGAGAGGTGGGGCGGGCCGACGCAGTGTCTCGTTCCCCTTCTCGGGGAACCAGGGTTACATACGTAACCCGAGACGTTCCTCTTCGAGGGAACTCGAACTGCGTCGGTTACGACACTATGGGAACGAGATACCCACTAATCCATGCCAAAAACCGCACCTGCCCCAGTGTGCATTAAAGTGGCACAACTAAGAGGAGAGCGCACGAGTGCCAGGTGCCGAAGGAAGGTCAAAACTGTAAAACCGAATGAATGTGTGCGGAGTGGCCCAGCCAGCCGCTACACAAACATCCTGCAAAGAGGCCCCGGAAAGGAGGGCTTGAGAGGCCGCCATGCCTCTGGTAGAATGAGCCCTCACAGCCACAGGTGAAGGCAAACCGCGCACCTGATAGGCCAGGGAAATAGTCTGAACAATCCAGTTGCTAATAGTATGTTTGGATGTAGGGAGCCCAGCCCTGGGGGACCCAAACACACTAGCAGCTGGTCAGCCTTCCTCCAACGGGAGGACCTCTGACAGGGCAGAGCAGATGAAGTCTCCCGTCCTCCGCCGTCACATGAAGTGGAGGATGAAATGCCTGCAGCACTGTGGACCCTGCCGCACAAGAACGCACTTTAGGAATGTATCCTGGACAAGGGTGCAGGATAGCCCTAATATTCCCCGGGGCGAACTCCAGGCTTTGCGGGGAAACCGAAAGCGCTTGGAGATCCCCCACCACCCTCCTCAGAGAGGTGATAGCAAGGAGAAAGGCCATCTTGAGCAAGGGTGAAGAACCCGGCCCTGCGCCTGGGACAGCAGGTCTCTCCTCAGAGACCCCCGGGAGCAGAGCGACTGGGGGAAAAGCGTACAGACGTAGCCTCGGCCACGAATGTACCATGGCGTCCAGACCCAACGGGGC
This sequence comes from Micropterus dolomieu, assembly GCF_021292245.1. Classification (NCBI taxonomy): domain Eukaryota; kingdom Metazoa; phylum Chordata; class Actinopteri; order Centrarchiformes; family Centrarchidae; genus Micropterus; species Micropterus dolomieu. Next base: position 15,446,071 of record NC_060150.1, on the reverse strand, counting down.
TGGAGGAACGAGAGAAAACCATAGCGGGCAGATCCACGTCTATGGGGCCGAACTCTCCGCACAAGAGCTCAACCACTTCGGGGTGAAGTCTCCATTCCCTGGGCCTCAGCCCCTGCCTCGACAGCAGGTCTGCTGCATGATTCTGCGTCCCCGGGAGATACATCGCCCTGAGCGATAGTAACCTCTGCTGGGACAACAGGAGGATCTGACGCGCCAGTCTGTACAGAGGGTGCAAGCGCAGACCACCCTGGTAATTCAGATAGGCTACCACCGCTGTGTTGTCGGAACGAACCAGGACGTGGTGGCCTTGGAGATCGGGCAGGAAACTCCTTAGAGCCTGGAACACCGGCAACATCTCGAGACAGTTGATATGCCACTCGGACCTGCCAGGATCCCCTTGCTGCGCCCCAGCCCGTGAGGGAGGCGTCTGTCGAAATGACTAGCCGGCGACAAGACCCTCCCAGCACGGGCCCCTGGGACAGGAACCAAATGTCCTTCCAAACTGATAGGGAACAAAGACACAAATCAGACGGAAAGGATTTCCCCTCGGGAGGGGAGAAAAGACTCCCCTACCCCGGTAGGGGTACCTCTTCCCTGAGCTCCGTCGGGACTGGATGACGGTCCTCAGATCGCGTCTCTTAGAAGGCTGAGGTTGAAGCGCTGCCTCGCTGCCCCAGCTCCTCGGGGGGGCCCCCGAGAAGCGACACTCTGCTTCCTCTCCTCTCGGTAGGAGCTCGTAGAGGGAAGGGACCTACGCCTGACAGCCTCAGCTGCCTTGGGTTCAGACCGGCGAGGGAGGTACTGGCGGAACGCTTCGCCCTGCGTCTTAACGTGCTGGAACCGATCCACCACCGAGTCCACCGCGTCACCGAAGAGGCCTGCCGTGCTCACCGGTGCATCGAGGAGGAAGCTCTTATCCTTCTCAGATATGCCCGCGAGGTTGAGCCATAGGTGATGCTCTGTGGCCATCAGAACCGACATGGACCGGACAATGGAGCGGGCTGTTTCTTTGGTGGCCCGGAGAGACAGGTCCGTGGTTCTGCGAAGTTCCGCCAGATCTTCCTCAGAGGGACCCCCCCTCTGAACCATCTCCTGTAGCAGGTCGGCTTGGTAGGCTTGAAGCACCGCCATGGTGTGCAAGCTCGCACCTGCCTGGCCCGCTGCCATGTACGCCTTCCCCACGAGCGTAGATGTGGTGCGACATGGCTTGGAGGGTAACGCCGGCTTCTCCAGGGAGGACGCAAGTCAAGGGGAGAGATAGCTCGCAAGTGCATCCTCCACACGAGGCATCCTCCCATAACCACGGTCCCTAACCCCCATCACATTACTGTAGTTCAGTGATCGGTGTGTGGAAAGCCGTGTAGAGAAGGGTCTGCCCCATGATTTACTTTCATCATGTAAATCAGGAAAGAATGGCAGAGACTGGCGTGGAGGTGGCGCATGGTGCTTAAGAAACCTTTCATCAAGCTTACCACTAGCCTGTGGTGTCTGCTCCTCCTGTGGCCAGTTGATGTTGAGCTTAGCCATGGCTCTCGTCACCACCTCCAGCAGCTCGTCATAGTCGGGCGCCGCCTAATGACGCCGCCCCGACACCTGGAAGTCATCGTCCACTATGCTGAGCACGTCCACCTCCTGGGAGTCGGATTGCTGCAGCGTCTCCGGATCCCAACCGCGAGCGGGAGAAGCCGAAACGGGCTCCCGAACGAGGAAAGGAAGCGTTGGAGCCAGCGGATGAAGGTCGGGAAAAAGCCTCAGCCGTCTCGAAATCCTCCGACAGATCGCGCTGTGAACCCCATGAGTGAAGCCGCCGGGCCGCCTCAGCAGCTGCAGGGCCCTCACCACGGGGAGAACACATCCGGCCATCCTCGGAAAAGAGAGCCGTGCGGGACCTCAGCACCCGCACGGAAAGGGCTTCGCAATGGCAGCCCCCTCGAGAGCTGCCCGGGCGTGCTCCATCCCCAAACATGAGACACACATCTCATGAGAATCTCTATCCGTGATGTACCGAGGGCAAGGAAAAACACACCTTCTGTACTTCTGGTTGCCGGACATGCTGGTAGACTTCTTCTTCAGGTAAGACACACTGCTTGTAGGACTGGAGCTTTCTTCAAACAACATACAGAGCGCCTGCTGAATAGAAAAAAGCTAATGATGAGTGTGTACAGGTGTGCTTTATACTCCTCCGGTTATTCCGTCACACCTTACCGTTCTAGCAACAAACCAATAGGATTGGAGTGATTTCATTCACGTTCAGACCTGCTACGCTTAGAGGCGTTCCCATAGTGTCGTAACCGACGCAGTTCGAGTTCCCTCGAAGGGGAACTGCTCTTATAGACATGTGCAACAGTAGTTCAGAAGTCGGGATTTACTTGCTTTATTCTTTTATTTAGGCCTAAGCTAAATGCTTTGTAAAAAAAACACCCCTTGCTACTGTTGAATATGATAGTCTACTGGTTAAAAAGTCGGGGGAGATTGCTTTGTTTGGGGGTGAAGTGGGGTGAAAGCAGTGTTTCCCATAATTAGCCTATAATTTGGATAATTATCAACGCTGACCGCCACATGTTGATTTAAAATCCTATTTGATTGAGGAGCTGTATTTAGGAGCATATTTTCATGCAGCACCTCCTTGCTCGCCACCCTCTTTCTATCTCTGCTGCACAAACCTGTCCAAAGTTACAATAACCCCCCACCAGTAACATGCGGTGAAATCTTGTCATGGGTAGGCTGTGACCTATCAATGTGGCATATATATATATTCACTTAATGCAGCAGCCTACGTTCATCATCACTGTCACTGTCGCTGCAGGGCATACAGTAAAGTCAGTCATATGTGAGGATAATAAAATGTACAATAAAATACAACAATCAAATTAATGGACACATCTATCTTATGACTTACACAACAAACAAATGTTTGTAAGAGAGAGGGGGGGCGCGGTGTCAGCGAATTTACACTATTCACTCCCACAAACTGCGCAAACACGCACAGCCAGCCACACACACACACACTAAGGGTCTGGTCACCAAGATTTGAATAGGCTACAGTCAGAAAACATTGTGTCAGCAGTACAGCTTTAGAGTACAGAACAGCTTATGCGCACCTACAAACTGCGCTCACACAGACCGATGCGCAATGAGCGTAACTACAAAACAGCATTTTAACCCTTACAAATTGCACAGACATAGACGTACAAATGTAGCAGAGGTGACGGGGCACCAGGGTGTGGAAGAGAGAATATTTTGGTGTCAGCGCACAGTAGGCTTATAGCCCACTATCATACAACCCTAAGATATGCTAAGATAACGGTTTAAAAATAATAAATTAATTAATAATTTATGTTTTAAGGGGGGTGCTTACTTTTATTTGTAGATGATTCAGCTCCTCCAGATGGTTTTCATTTGTAATGATGTTGTCATTAACACTTTAGAAAAATCTTCTCCTCTCATCTCTCACAGACGTCTGGTGGCGTGTCTCCTTATTGATCAGTTTTAGATCGTTACTTTTCTCTTCAAAGCGATCATAAAAACTGTCAAACTGCTCTCACTGATTGTTCAATACACGCAAGTGTGATGCGCACAGAGCATAGGCTAATGTCCATTGCCTTGTTTTGAACCAGACGAAAAATCGCGTCAGTCAAATTGAATATGCCATCGTATACCATCAGGAGAAAACAGGTGGATGCTTTTGAGAGCCAGAGATCAAATCCTGAGGCCATAGCGAGGGTCTCTCCATCCCAGTCATCTGAGTTCTCCATCATCTTCTGGAACACTTGGCGGAGATCAGGTAGGTGTTGGAGCATAGTTTGTACCAACCTAGAATTTGAATTCCACCTGACAGATGATGCTTTAGGGATGCGATATTTCACATTTTCGCCAGTAAATGTGTACGCTTGGTAGACTTGCTGAAAAATGATGCTAGCCCTTCAACAGTCTTGAAAAAAAACTTTACAGTCCAGAATGGATTTTGCTGATTGTGAAAACACTAGATTCAATTTATGCGCATAGCAATGCGTAAATAAGGTTTCAGGTACTCTCTCTTTGATTTTTGCCTGTAGTCCATTAAGCTCTGAGGCCATCACTGCAGCTCCATCATAGGTTTGTGCGGTCAAATTTTCAACACAATTATACTTTTCTAATACATCTAACATACTCTGATATTCCCTGAGCACTTCTGTCATTACTCACGTCATCAAAGCCCAAAAAAAAGCTTCTTTTACTTCACTTGCACTGTTGACATATCTCATCACTACTGATATTTGAGCCTTATTTGTAATGTCCGTGGTCTCGTCCACTTCCACTGCAACAAAGGATGTTGCTTGAATGTCATTTTATATATGGCCTCTGATAACCTCAGCAGTGGCTTCAATTAAGTCATTCTGAATCCGACTTGATGTGCCGGCACACATTTGACGAGCTTAAGTGCGTGGCTAACTTGTCATCTTTTTCTGCCAACACATGTAACAGTTCAACGTAATTTCCTTGATTGGCAGAGGTACTGCTCTCACCCTTTCCCCGAAAAGCCAGCTCTTGTTTGGCAAGGTAGCATGTCACATCTATGAGTTTTTAGGAGCAAACAATGGCAAAAGGAGTATTTTAAACTTTTAAAACGAATATTCTGACTACTTTACTGGAGTATGTTCCTGAGAATGTCTTTTACAAAAATTAATCTTTGAAATTCGTGGATCAGGGACTCGGAGGGCAGTCTGTGTTCTGAGATGAGAGGAGGTAGACTCTTTGTATTAAATCGATGATGCTTGGTGCTCAAACAAATTCAAGATGTCTCTATTGTGAATTATCATCTTGTTGCTGCTGTTTACATTCTCCCAGATCCAAATTCAAAAAATGCACTGCGGAATATTTGGGGTGAATACGTGTATGTTTACTCACCATCCACTTGCTTGGACCGGGTTGGACCCCCTTTTGCCTTCAGAAATGCCTTGATTCTTCGTGGCATACTTTCAACAAGGTATTGGAAACATTCCTCAGAGACTTTTGTCCATATTGACATGATAGCATTATGCAGTTGCTGCAGATTTGACAGCTGCACATCCATAATGCAAATCTCCTGTTCCACCACATCCCAAAGGTGCTCTATTGGATTGAGATCTGGTGACTGTGGAGGCCACCGGAGTACAGTGAACTCATTGTCATGTTCAAGAAACCACTTTGAGATGATTTGAGCTTTGTGACATGGTGCATTAACCTGCTGGAAGTAGCCATCATAAACAATGCTCACTTGGTACTAAGAGGCCCAAAGTGTGCCAAGAAAATATCCCCCACACACCACCACCAACCTGAACCGTTGATACAAGGCAGGATGGATCCATGCTTTCATGTTGTTTACGCCAAATTCTGACCCTACCATCTGAATGTTGCAGCTGAAATCGAGACTCATCAGACCAGGCAACATTTTTCAATCTTCTATTGTCCAGTTTTGGTGAGCCTATGTAAATTGGAGCCTCAAATTTACTGTTCTTCGCTGACAGGAGTGGTCTTCTGCTGCTGTAGCCCATCTGCTTCAAGGTTCGACATGTTGTGCGTTCAGAGATGGTATTCTGGATACCTTGGTCGTAAATAGTTGTTATTTGACTTTCTGTCATCTCAAAGCAGTCTGCCCATTCTCCTCTGACCTCTGACATCAACAAGGCATTTTCATCCACACAACTGCTGCTCACTGGATATTTTCTCTTTTTTGGATCATTATGTAATATCTGTAAACCCCAGAGATGGTTGTGCGTGAAAAACCCAGTAGATCAGCAGTTTCTTAATGTTGCATGGCTAAAACTTAGCTATGAATATTAATACATTTATGAGAATTAATACCCAATTATGAATTTGAATATTCAAAAATATATTAATCCATAAAAAGCTCTCGTTTAAAAAGGGGCACCACCGGAGTTGTTATTATCCTAGAATCTCCGGACCTCTAGGTTGCTTTTAATAATTATACAATTATTACTAGTGATCAGTTAGTTAATAATCGCTAAATTATCTTAAATCAGTCAGTCAGTCTCATATCTAAAGGGTCAATTCTCTTGGCAGGGACGTGGAGATAGTCAACACACACAGTTCCTTGATTACAGTGAATTTATTAACTAACTAAAGCGACATAAAAGGGTGGTTAAATACAGGGAAAATAAACAGTGGCTGAACAATGAGAAATGGAGGTTCGATTGTGGGAATCATTTGACTCATACGGCAGAGGAGAACTAATGAAAGTAAGCTATGAGTCTAGGAGTTAAAAGAAAATATTTTATGGGACATCCCTGAGCACAGAATGTTTGTTGGGTCTTACTGCTTGTCGACGGCCTGCTTTGGCCTGTTGCACTGGTCCCACGCTAGCTTTTGATCATTTTTTTTGCTAGGGATTCTCCGGAGTTCTCCGTGTTTGAAGAAAACCTCAAGGGTTGGCCGTCCTCCGTCTGGCAATTCGGCTGTTTTCAGGTTTCCTTCGTTGCCGCTGGCGAGACCACGTGGCTTGGTCTGACCTCGGTGAAGTTGGCTCGACAAAAAAGCTTAAAAAGGGAACTTGGTCGTTCCTGAATTAGACCAGTGTAACTTAATGGACTGATAACTTTAACAAAACAAAAGGAAAAAATAAATAAAACAAGTACAGTTGCTGGAACTGAGGGGCAAATCGATGTTGCGGCACTTCGCGTGTGTAGCTTCAAGCGAAAAAAGGCCTCGTTGCGCTGGTCGAACTCTTAGGGCGTTGCCTGGAGAGGCACGCCGGACACGTGCCGAAGTGTCCGGAGAGCAGAGCGGAAGACTAGAGCACAAGGAGAAGAGAAGAGCCGAGAAGAGAGAGAGCGACGTCGTGTGTCGCTCTTTTGTTGTCTGGGGCGTGGTTCCCCAGTGGGCGTTTCTGGTTTCCTGAGGGACTGCCTTTCTAAACTTTTAATGTCTAAAAAGAAAATCTATTTGCGCGTATTATAATCAAATATTTTCCACAATCAAACCTCAATGGTCAAACGGTTGTACCGTTCTAAGTTAAGCATTTGGTAACAGGAAAACAATTGTCACATTATTGGTCAGGATAAGTGGGTGACATTTATACATTAACGGCATTTCCGACGATGGTATGTAATACTTATTTCGTCCACTTGGGGGAGCTCAGGTTACATGAGGAAAGCTTAGATTAACCCAAAACAATCTTTCCTTAGGAACTGGGGAATTCAGCCTTAAATACAAGCTGGATAATTAAGAGAGTATAGTATGACATTTCTTTATCATCATTTCTAAAGGAATTGTGTGAGAAAGTATTGTGAACAAGTATTGGTTACACATAAGATGAAGGGGTGTCCTTAATCTTGCAGAAAATAAAAACACTGCAAAAGTAACTTCTTTAGATTCTTTTCAGCACTAATATCAACAACAGATAGCAACAACATGGTAACATAACTACTCAAATAGAGGCAAACGTAATCAAGTAACTAAAAGATTTAATTAAACAGTTAAGGCTTTGGGGTCTTTGGAGACTGCAGTCTTTGTTTATTTAAAGTTCGGCTGTCCCACACACAGAGCAAGGTCAGTTGCCACGGTTACATGTGTGTGGGGGGGCTGCCCCCCTCCAAGGAGAGTTCCAATAGGCTGTTTGTAATCTCTGGTTAATTTCCCTTTTGTCACTTTAAAAGTCAGGCACTGCGTTATCAGCTTCGGAATCAAAAAGGTGCCAGTTTTACAATCAACTGCTCAGGAATATCACTTTTCCACCCCCCTTCTGTTGAGGTCTCTTCAGCAGTCTTTGGAGTAGCTCCAAATTTATTTAACATAAAATGCACAAATCCACACCATTGTCCCACTATATTAAATACTCAGACAAGCCCGTCTGACATCAACAACCATGTCACGTTCAAAGTCACTTAAATCCCCTTTCTTCCCCATCCCCTTTCTTCCCCATTCTGTTGCTCAGTTTGAACTTCAGCAAGTGTTCTTGACCACGTCTAGATGTCTGAATGCATTGAGTTGCTGCCATGGGATTGTCTGATTAGCTATTTTGTTAACAAGTAATTGAACAGGTGTACCTAATAAAGCGGCCGGTGATTGTATATATGGTTATAAATGTTACCATATTTTAATATACACTTAATTATATGTTAAGTTCTGTGTGTGTAGCACAATCTTGTGCTGTATAATGAAAAATAAATAACCTTGTACATTGATAAAAGCTATAAAGGCACATACTGTAAACATTCAGAAGAAATGTTTCTATCTTAGGTAATTCTGGTAAATGACATGCTACCAAACACAAATGGGAAATAAACATTCAACGGACATATGGGGACATTCATTTAATGGGCTGAAGTGTGTTATTCTAAGCCTGTTCATACAGAAGAGCTTGCAAGAATGTGGTAACATACTACAATTGAAGGATTGCTCCTTCCAAATCAATCCACACTGTCTTCATCAAGTTATAAACTTGTACCTGTTCACAATACACTTCTACTTATTTGTTGCTAAGCAACGCCACACATGTTGTGTTTTACACAATTGCAGAGGAAATATGGAAACAGGGTGTCTTCGATTATCAAGTTAACTGAAGCACAGCCCAAATAGCTTATCATAAGGCTACTACTAAATAAAAGAAATGCAAAATCTCACCAGTTCATTTGAACCAATGCATCCCATAAGTCACCCCATTCTCAAAAGCTACCAGTTGCCCAGTAAGGGGCAAGTATGGAAGTGAGTTTGTGCAATGCGTGTACGCATACAGATTTCTTACTATTGTAGCTGAGCAATAGTTTGCAGATGGTATTACAACAATAAGGCACACAGTATTTTTTTCAATTTTTAAAGACTACAGTACATATTTGTGCATTCATGTCATGTTAGCCTCACGGATCCTCTGAGAACAGCTTGTGGCATGACTCAGCATTAAGACTACTGCCAAACGCCTGTTTATGTAATCTTGCGCAAAATGAAGTGTAGACATATTTTGTTTTACACTGATGCACACATTTTTTTTATATGTTGTGTAGATTTTTTAAAGCAACATTGTTATGAGTTTTTTAGTCAATAGCATGTTCAGCTCTGTCTCGGCTCCTTGTTTCTCCCTCTCAGAGGTGATTTTGAGCAGCTCTCTGCCCTCGACAATGTGCCTCAGGCTGTTGTGCCCAACCTTTACCTCCATTCGGCCTATTCTCTCTCTTCCCATCTTGTTTTCTTACTCTACTGCCTCCTCAGCTGCTGTCTCTGCTCTGATTACTATGTTGTGTGGAAAAGTTGCCTCCTGGGAAGTTGGGAGTGTCTTCTTTGCCTAGCTGCAGATAGGTCTCTTTGGGTCCGTCTTTCCCTCGGACTTATGTATGAGCCTCAGGCATTGAGATGGCATATCCCACAAGTTTTGACTCAAGTAAGTGGAAAAATGCTGATCTGACATCCACAACAGTGAGGTTGCAACTGAGTCAATATAATCTTTTCAAGGTTTCACATAACTTGGAATGTATCTGAAGTGTGGATAACATAGGCTTCACATGCTAAAGTCCGCAATAATTCAATTGAGTAATAGGTGCGATAAGTATGATTTTCTTCTGCACAAATGACCATTCACTGTTTCTGCATGGCTTTGAAATATTCTTAATGAATACTAATGACTTAGTGATTATCTGGGATTCTTATCTAAAGCTATAAAAAGTCCTTGGCAACCATACATTTCTCTGTTAACCTGATATAAATCATCATGGCTCTGACCACTCTGGGGTTAAATGGACGAGGAAGAGATTAAACTCCAAAACCACCACGAGCAGCCAAATTTTTTTTTAGCCCTGTGGAGACTTTCTATGATCTTGGAAATTAGTCTGCATGGCTAGATCATGGATCTAATCGGTACCTTGGCCATACTTTGCTGCAGATTTTAGATGGAAAACCTGCTTCTTGCACCAACTCTCAAATTTCAAATAATTGTAATCCTGTGCAGTCATGATACGACAGGGGAGATACAGCCTCATGGTAGGAGATAAGTGTGATTTATGCTCCATTTCTTCAAACATATTATGAAAGCAACATAATGGACACATTCTGAACATAATTACACATTACACGACGCCAGGGGCATTTTCCACATTATTAGAATGTGAAAATACCATCTGAAGTTAAAAAGAGCAATCTCGTGTTTTAGAGTAATTATGTCGATTAGCATTGGCATGATGAAGAGAATAAATCAGCAGATAAATACAGGAACAGATTTCTAATTGATGTTTAGAAAGAGGTTTGGGATGCAATTGGAAGGCAATATGATGCTAGAATAAATTAAAACAAACAAAAACACAATGACTGAATAAATGAATGGCTAATTGACCTTTTGCTAACCCTTCCCTGTTTCAGCAACTGTCCACAAGCTTAGCATGTCTGTCAGGCTTTGGACGGGGCAGAGGTAATAGATGTACATTAAGAATTTACCCTCTACAACACCAAAAATACTAGAGCTAAATTTCAAGGAATGGCTTAAACACTGTGTTTTTCAGCTCTTGCTGCCATCTTACAACAGTAACCCAGTGATATTTTCAAGGCCAAGGATGTATATACATTATTTTGTAAGGTTGCTGATAAAATATCTGTATATAATAATAATAATATAAATATCTGTTCACTAGTATATCCTTTGCAGTTTTAGTATTTTTGTCCTGGATGCTACTATAATGGAGTTAAGGTTATGTCCTGCTCTCTCAGGTTTGTTCACCAAACACACTGTTAAGTTCTCAAAAAAGCCATTTCTCTCGTAATTTTAATAATAAAACACACTGTTTGAAAATTATACAAACAATAAAGCTTAAATCTAACTGTTGCCTTGCTTGTCCAACTAAGCTAAGCAGACAAACCGTGTTGTTTGAATAAAATAAGTCTGATCTTAGGTTTTTCCCTATCATACCTCAATAACTCAAACTAGCTGTTGTTCCTTTTTTCCCCCCAGGTCCTCTTCATGGATTATCAACTGGTAAGGATGAGGACTTTTTGCCTGGACATGCAGCTGCAGACTGTAGTATTTAATACAAAAAAAATACAAAACCCCTTAGCATTCTTGTTTTAAAATGAATCAGGTGGACACAAAAAATTGGTTTTCAACCGACTCATGGGGCTCTGCTTTTCCAACATTAGATAATGGAAATTAACTGCTGCCTTGGGTAAACTATAGTGACTGGATGTTTATATTTTCAGGCCTGTACAGTATGTTTGTATTCTTGTGTGGATAGGACAGGCTCAGGCATATATATTAGCTCACTGATATGCTGTATTTTCTAGTTTATATTTCCAATCACATTTTCAGCAGAGCCATTCTTTTTCCCTTGTCATAAAATAAGTACACCCTTGAACAATGGGTTGGGTGATTATAGTTTGGTCTCAGGGTCTAAATTCTATTTGCAGGGCTTTTCAATCCCAATGAGAGTCCTTGTAAACAAAAATAACTGCAGCTCCATTAAGACACTAACAAACACACTGGTCAAACCCTAGGCCATAATATAAAAGAATCATCAAGCTTGGGGAGCTATTTCAAACTGTCGCCTTGTTTCTCTTTAGTGCAAGGGTGTGTGTGCAAAACAACCCATCAAGGTGACACGCTGCAATTAAACAGCACCGGCCTGTCATTACAGAGCTATGTCACAGGTGTACAGGGCAGCTATAAGCGTAATTGCTACAGGCCTCCGAGATGGAGCTGAGCCTCCATCTCCTAGCGGCGATAGTGGGCTTCACTGGAAGGCCAGCTTTAAAGGAGACTTGTAACACACTGACAAATGGTTATACAGCGGTTGCCAAATTAACAGTGACCTCCTCCCTTTGCTGTCTAGTGAGGGTGATAATGTGCAAAGTCCTGTCGAGAAGTGTGCTTAATGTTCAAGATAATCAGTCTATTATGTGAGTTCAACAACATTAGGAAGGGAGTGAGTGAGTATCAATTAAAGGTTTTTGACTTCCCAAATAGGAAGCATAATTTTTTGGACAGTGACTCAAGCAGGCAGACCTAATATAGATTTTGAATAAGTAGCCGTACATGAATATGAACATGAACTGAAAATAGCTCAAATTCTGTTACTCTGCAGCAGAAGCCCCCTCTCTAGATTACTATGGTGGAACTAGATGTGCTTACTAATTGAATCTCAGTGCGCTGAGGAGAGAGGGAAAAAAGGAGGAAGAGACAGGAGGGGGGTTTTCTTTTCATAAATAGTGTTTACTTAAAGCACCCCATCGCCTTATTAGTATTAATAGCCGTGACTTCAGAAAGCTCATATTCTGCCATTGGACAGTTTTGTATTATTTATGATTGAAATGAAAGCCTGGGAATGCAGCAGGAATATAGGAGCGCTGCATAGCAAACAACGTTGCCTATGCTAGTTTACATAACCAACACTTTGGTAAACAGCAGATTAAGTGCAGCACGGGGCAAGAGAAAAACGAGAGCAAAATGTTATATCCACACATTAGCCTATTTGAGGCGAGCTTTTGGAAGAGGCTAGGAGAACACTGCGGACCTTTTGATGCAGCCGGTCTTCATCTTCAAGTCCTTTTGAGCATGAAAGTACGGTGCGGTGCAGAATCTCGCCTCCAGTGCAACTTCTGTACTGTTGATCTTAAGAAGTTGGGTCAAAATAAGCATGCTGTAACTTGAGACCTTCACATCTTAATTAAAGACACCATCTGTTAAATTTGATTATTAAAGCTGTTAGAGTGAGCATTAGTGCAACCGAAAGGGGCTTTCATTTTCTGCTCTATTCACGGGCAGCAGGGTGGAATGTCGAGCAAAGAGATCTAAAGACTCCAGAGTTTCCCTACTGGGGTGAGCAAGACACAGAATCCCTGTTGGGGTTGCAGTTACATAATGGTCCCTTATGTAGCTGATTTTCTAGATACACTATTTTAAAGGATAAAAGGTAAATTTAAAGAGGTATTTCATTTCTAAAATTCAGTTTTTTTCTAAACCTAACCAAATTGCAACGTTTTACGATAACATGCCGTTTCAAAATGGGGATGTTTCGAAAAACACTAGCGTTTTATATTGACCGGATGTTGCATATTTATTGTTGCTAACTTTACCGGACATTACAAATTTCTTGTTGGTAAGCACTGCTAACTTGACCACGGGGCCTTAACCGTCGCTAAAGGGGTACCTAGGGCATTAAAAAGTGATGCCAAAGGGCCTTGACCAAGCGTCAATATGTGACGAGTTGGGAGTGAGAATGTGTTGGTTAAAGAACATCCCGAATTTCCTCTTGCATCTAGTCTGAATCAATTATTTACTTGAGCATTTACTTGTTTTTTTAGCTGTAAGACCCACAAAAGATGAACAAAATCACCACCAAATCACCACAACATATACCGAATCAATCTTTATTTATATTAAATTAAAAATATACTTTTGACAGATTCATGTAACAAACATGAGGAACGGTATTTCTATGATATAAAGCTTTGGGTAAATAACTGACTTGGGGGAAGGATGGAAAGCTAATGTAGGCCCGGAGGAGTTTCTGGTAACGCCTTTTCTCTACTACGTCCCCTCTAAAAGCATGCAAAACAAATCAGAAATCAAATCAAAACAGGTTGTACTTTGAAGGCTGTGCTCTGCCTTTCAGGAAGGAGGAGGAGGTCATACTTGGCTCAGTAATATTTCCAGTAGAAAGTAAGCAGAGAAGGTAACACTGAATCCCAAACGCAGTTCATCTGGGTCGGTTGGCAGCACTGGTTTCAGTTTTTTCAGAATTATAAATAGGGAGCAATAAAGAGGAAAAGAAGGTTGTTCACTTGTTGTGGGGTGTTCTCAATACTGAGTGACAAATGAAATGTGGCAAACATTGGGAAGCACCTCCCCCCCCTCTCTCACACACACACACACACACACACACACACACTTTTACAGTGTTCACCTGAACTCAAACATTACATGAGGACAGCCACAAAGCTCTGGAAAAGGGCCACTGAACAGAGTTTCCACATGAGAAAGGGTCAACAAGCACTTTTAAAATCAAATTCCCATTAGTCAAAAGGTACACTTACATAAAGCAAATATGTACGGCTCTTTTTGTACACGTTGTTATAAGCAGGAGACAACAGCAGATGTAGAGAATACCATAGAAATTCAAAGCATTGCCTCCTTATTTACAAATTCGCCACGCCGGCCATTTCAGTACTTTATAAAAATACTATTCACATTTGTTGTTGAAGTGTGTTAGATACGTTTTGGAGGAAACCCCAAAGATTCTGTACATTTTATACTAATCTGATCGTTTAAACACAGAAAATGAATGAGCCCCCCTCACAAGCGATGATTTGTGCAATTAAGATGCGGACAATTAAAAATTGCAGCTTGAATGACAAACATGTTCAGTAATGTACAGTAATAGACACAAAAGTGGAAAAAAAACCCAAATCATATAGATTCAAGTCTTTTTCCTTGAAGAAAAACATCCTTAATAATATGGAAAAAAACAACAACTCAATATTAAAAGACTATATAGGGTACTATAAACAAAACGATTTCAGAACTAAGGATTCCCGCTTTGTGCTACTCCCACGCTGTCCGCTCCCTGGACAGAAATGTTAATATAATATTGTCATCAATGAAGAGATACAAAGGTAGAGGGCAGTAAAACACTCACTTTGGGTACCATGCAAGGTGATATTGTACTATACACTGGACTGTATCGCAGCCTATCTGCTAGATAAGTGCTAAGGATGAAATATTGAAGTATTCACCTCAGTACAACATGGCTACATGCCTCTGCACCTTGGCTCGGAGGAAACAGTGAAACATATTAAAAATAAAAAAGTGATCCGTCTTAAACACCAGTTGCCACGCCGTGTTCTTGAACTGCCACGAGCCACAAGAGTGTTTATTACGGCTGAGACAAATAGCAGCAGGTAACACAGCCCAACGCCAAGGCAAAATATGTTTGAAACAAGAAAAAAGATAGTCAGTAGAGAGGAAAAACGATTGTTTCCCACAAAAAGAAAACAAATTAGGGTACTTTAAAAAGGTAACCAAGGCCTTTGGAAAACAACAACAAGTCAGACTTGGATCTTCAGGTACAGGAATGCTTTTCTTCCTTTTCTGGCGATGAACTCTTGAGAAGATTCAATTAAAAGCAGAGGGTTGCCAAGTGTCTTTGATACTCTGAAGTGCTCTCTCGTCGCATCAGTGTTTCAGTCTAATCTATTCTTGATTCAAACACATATTTTGCCTGGGCCTGCAGTATAATTTAGTCCAAACAAGAGAGAAACCAAGGCATGTGTTTTCCTTTTCACCGCCATTGTCCTTTTTCCCGTTTTCCCCCCCTTCTTGAAACCCAGATTTGGCAGATGCTTCCATCGCTCTGTATAAACAAGCTCAAACGCGCTATAAATATTTCACATTGATATTAAATGCTGTCTCTATTTCATTGAATTAGAACTCCAAAAGGGACTACAAAATACTCCTTCATCAAATAATCATGATATCATCAAAGCAGCATTATAAATACTGTTTGAAGCAAACAAAAAACTTAGAAACAAGAACATTCTTAAAGCTGGTCAGTACCACCTAAAATGTGTTATCTTCATGAACCCCGGGCCGCAGTACCTTCCTTGGACTTTTGCTGAAGCTTCTGCTTTCTGAAGTGGTAAAACGACCAGATAAACAAGTTGAATATTTCAGTAACGGAGGGTGGAAATCCTTTCTTTCTACCCACGAGTTTGATCAAAGTGCTCCATGGGGAGGACAAACATGTACAGCTTTGCATGCGCATACTCTCAGACAAACACTTCCACACACAGAGACATTACAGAAAATAAACATTCTACACCAGAAAACAGCTTGGCAGGGCTCTGCCACAGCAGAGTGATGAAAGGCTGTTCAAAAACAATGACAAAGCAATAATGTTAATGTTCCACGGATAATGGCTGGAAAAAACTTGCTAAAGAGTTCAGAACTACAAGATTTTGTTCATACCGATTGAACTAAGATGTGATTCTAGTGAGATATTGCAAAAGGACCTCTGAGGCAAACCATCATTACAAAATATTTCATCTTGATCTTCTAAGTTTGGCAAGCTTTGTGGTGTTCTCCCACCCACAGGTGTCTGTATGGCTTGGCGGAAGAAATAATGGCTGTAACACCAGCGCTTTTAGCAGCATTGACTGGCAGTTTGCCTGCAGAGGCATCAGTAGTGAGGGTTCGAACAATTCTCTTGAGAGCTAAGGGGCAATCAGTGCGCTATTTGTGATCTCAACAGTAAAACTCTGTTGGGATACTTATGCTGATGTCATTCTGGGCTAAGAAAAGATGCTAAGTCTTGATGGATCATCATAAGATTGGAAATTTTGGTGGGAAACATTTTACTGACACATTCAGTATCAATATTTTGCAACTTTGAACATTACATTAACAAAGTTTCCTCAATATGTTGATAAACTCCGGGCAGCGTTGTGTTTTCTTGAAAAAGTATTTGCTCATGCAAATCAGTTGTATATGATCAGAACAAATGTAAGGTTGGTAGGTTAGTAGTTTATCAAGTTTCAAACGATTGAAAAGTGGAATCGGCAAGACTATTGCTACTAATTTGGGTTAAAAATCAGCCTTATGAGACTACAGACATGTTCTTGATCTTTCTTGGTGATCATTTGTCTAAATGAAATAAAGTAATGGTTTAAAATTGTGCAGGTCTGCTTCGCCACCTTAGACCAACCCAAATAAATCACAACTGCGGGGTGGCCAAGCTGGCAACGGGCTCCTGATTTACAAGGTGCAGCTGATGAATCAAGAGCAAATGAATAACAATAGCTGAACACCAATGTGGTGGCAAAACTTTGTTTTGGAACACAATTGTGGAATAAACGAAAGACAGTGCATCCACTTCCTATATGTACAGGTGTCCTGTCCAAATCTGCTGCCATAACGAGAAGTGGCTCCAGACAAAAAGTGGGTAAGAAGTAAGTTACCAAGCTACCAAAATGGTCATGTTCCTTAGGAATGAACACTGGACAAACATTCTAAATTTATTATATTGGCACAGTTTTTAAATAATCACAAAACCATCACCCTCTGTTTATCAATAGAATCTGCTTATTTGAGGTCACACCAGTTTCTCTCTAATGTTGGTAAACAGCGGTACTGAAGGTTTTTAGCTGTCGACCGTGTCCTCACCAACTTATAATGCATGTTTTTTTTCTACAGATATTCCCTGTGAGGCCAAACTGGCTCGCTAATATGTGAATACACACACTTATTGCATTCACACTGACATAAACACAGAGACACACACACACACACACACACACACACACACACACACACAAAGTAGTCTGTTTTTACTGTGCTCTGCTGGTGCTGTCTTGTTCATTCCTTGAGGTCTTCATTAGGCGGCATGCATGAACTTTCCCTTCCCTCTCTGTAGATTTTTTTCTCTCTTTTGTTCTCTCCCTCACTCTCTGTCTCTATGATCACCATTTCAGAGTTCAGCTGCTTTATGGATGGCCTTTTCAGCACTCACTATTCAGCACTCTTATGGTAAAGACACTCTTTACTCATCTAAGTTAGCTTCATGATCTGAGTATAAAAATTCATCTTTTCAGCACTGCAACCAGTGTTTATAAAAAATGTTTACAGTGTTATTTTTCCCCCCTTTGGCTTGGAAAAAGGTTCTGATCAGCTTTTCCAAGTGGACAGCAGTCAAGCAAAAACAACAAAACAGTAGTTGCCCTGCATGTTTTCAGGCATGTTTAAAAGTCCGTGGTTGAACAACAAATGAAAGGAGGAGTCACTGTAGTTTTGACCATCACAGTATCACAGTTACAGTAGAAAGATGAGATGAGTTTCACATATTTGATGGAAAATTCGAGAACGTACGGTACAATCCTATAGGTAAAAAGATTGAATATGATTGATCAGCTTTAAGTGCTCCATCTTTCATGTTACGGGAAGTCACTCTCCTGACTAAACCTTTCAGTCTTTTTTCCTCCCTTGTTTTGCTGTTTCACTTCACGCTACAAGGTCATTCACAAAACAAGACATCTTGACATCTAACAGACTGCATTTCCTCCGTCTGTTTGCTTATTTCAGAAACCCTCAGAAGAGTTGTTCATCCTCAGACCTTTATACTGGAGAACAATAAAATAATAAAACATCTTGTTCTTATAAATCTGTCTGCAGTGGTTGGCAGTGAGTTCGGTTCCCCTAAGTCAAATCCATCTTATTTGACCCCGTTGTGGTCTACATTGCAGGGACGACACGGTACCTCCACTGCCATGTATCCATTGTTTGCCGAAAACTACCATAACCTTCACATTCTCAGTGACATGGAGCACAGTCTCTATCTACAGAGCAGAAATGGACTGGATTGGATAAAGTGAAGATGTGTGAGTCTGAGTTGGTTTGCTTGGTTCGGTTCTGTCCACCTCCTTCTGATGTTGCTACAGTCTATAGCAGATGGCACATTATTTGGAAAGAGTTGGGGGTGGCTCTGGTTGCGGCCGCTCCCCTCTGTGTGGAACAGTGGAACCGGAGAGGATGTCTGGGTTGTTGGAGGCTAGAGTCAGATTGAGGAGCGTATGTCAAGTGGAACGATCTAGACCACAGTGTTCCGCTGCCGGTAGGGTGGAGGCGGCAAGACGGTGCCAGATTTCAGGGATAACTCGGACATGTATTCAGGATTTTCAGCTACCACCGGCCGTACGTGTCCGTTCTGCTTATAGAAGAGCTTGGCATTGGTGGAACCTCCCTGGGCGCCGTCAGGGGCCGCCTGGTTAGACGATTTGGGAGGCAAGCTGTGCTGCCAGTATTCTGGATTGTCAAAGGTCACCTTCAGCTTCTTCCCACTGGCTTTGCCTGATGTCAGCCCTCCGCCCTTTAGCAAGCTGGCGGGGTGCGAGGTGGCGTGGCTCTGGTAAGCTGGCAGGCTGCCGTGCCCGATGGTGGCCAAAGTGGACAGGGCCCCTGACTGGCATAACTGGGCTTGTGCAGTAGTTCCTGTTTGGCTCTGGTTGGCGGAGCCACCACCTGGGATGCCAGGTTGTCCTGCAGGTTTGACGGTGTGGTGGGTGTGGAGGATGTGGGTTGGTGGGCCGTGGTGGCATGGCATGCCAGATGGAGAGGGTTGAGCCGTGGGGAGGGGGTAGTGGGGCAGGCTGGTCTGGATGGTAAGCGGGAGGTGGGAGCCTGAAGTTGTGGCTGAGATGGAAGAAGGAGGCTGGGTGGGTAGGGGTAGACCATTTCTTCTCAGGGCTTCCAGGCCCAGCTCAGCAGGACTGTGGAATGTGTTGAGGTAGAGGGGCTCATTGATGTACTCATCTTCTCCTTTGGGCAGGCTGTTGGGTGTGCTGTGGTAGCCCGGGTTATCCAAGGCGTGGATCTCACCGTTTTTACGCCGTGAGACAAATGGGTTTTCCTCAATGGGATTCAGGTATTCTGTAGCACAGATCAGAAAAAGGGAGGGAGGGTAGGAATGTGGAGAACAAGAGAAAATGAGTTTTTAAGAATATAAGACGGTCGTATAAAAGAAATTGACAAAAATGAAATCAAGAGAAGAGGAAACACAATAAATGGAAATTCAAAGACTCGCTAGTAGTAGTAGAGTAGATGGAGATGATAATGGCGATAATGGCAGCCACTCAGACCACATGGGCAACTTGCCAGCAGTTCTTTGGCACTGTAAACTCCATCTGTCGGGGGTGAAAATGCCAGCAAATGACCCCTCTTCACTGCTTCCAAGCACTATAATAGTGGGGTGTGAAATCTATTGATTTTGCCCACTCTTCTGCTCCTTGACATTGCATCAGATGCATTTTGCTGCAGGCTTTGTTATAATTTGAGCTGCTCAAAAATCAAAGACGGTAGTGCAAGAGCAGGGCTGATGGACTGAATTATGATCAAAGTGAAAACATGACTGTAGTAGCTGACATGCACCGTTAACGGAAACTCGGTAGGAATTTTAATCAATGGAATGACATGAAATGAGCAGGCAAAATAACAGGCAGAATATACTACAAAAGATCTTATTTACTCTGGGGATGAGCAAAGAGATGACAGAAGATAGAAAATGTGCACTGTGCTCGAATTTGTAGTAAACACAAGATGTATTTGTTTGTACAATTTGTATTGTTGTACATTTAAATAGTGTAGTTTTTCCATGACACTGTATTACCTGTATTTTAGAGACTGGTGAGAATATAATGTGCTATGGTTATTTTAAAGTTTAGCATCATCTACACCATGCTGTGTATTATAGCTTCTAAAATCCAGTGTTCACCACAAAATGCCTCGCAGGGCTGCAGGATTTCTACCTGGACGTATTTTTAGCTTCTGTAAAGCTATTCCTCACAAATCTGCTTGCTACATGAGCTCTGAATATTAACCTGACTTGACTTTCTAGTGGCTGCAACATTAATTTCACTGTACTTTGCTGCGTTTTGTGTTTCACTTAGAGTACCTGAGGAGCTCTTGTCCTTCATGGGTGTCATGTATCCATCCTCATCAGTGTCCCCTCTGGATGCCCTTTCCCCCAGGAAGATGGTAGGGTCAGCGCTGTATCTCTGGCCCCCACTGTCCTCTCCCCCAGCCTGGCTCAAGGTCTTCTTATGCAGGCTCCCATTACAGCGTTGGTCCTCCAGGGCTGGAACCGGGCCGCCTGTGGCTTCCTGGTTCACACAGGCTTGGGCACCTGCCACAGAGCCCTCGGTACAGTTTGGACCACCATCTCGATAGCCAAACTGGTTCTGAGGCAAAGGGTCGGTTGAAGGTGGAGACAAGAAAAAAACTCTTTCATATGACTAAGAAAACGGTGATTTTGATTTTCTCCAGTCTAAGCCACTCAGAAAACTTAGATTCATGTTGCATGACACTGTGCAGCTATTTGATGACAGAACAGCAGAAACCAAACTAACGACCAATTGAACCACAACAAACAGACACGGTGCGAATGCCAAAAAAAAAAAAAGTTGGAGTTAGTTTAAGCCATTCACCTGCGGAAAAAGAAGTGAGACTTTTAAGCACTGCAGTGGCCTGTTAAAGGTAAAATTCTCCAACAAAGTTCTGCTGCTGTAGTCATCAGCCTTAAGGGACTGTAAGGGGCAGCCAGGCAAAGCTACGATTCCACCTGAACCTCAAAAAAAAACAAAAAGAAACAAAAATCCCACAAGAAAACATGACATGTGAAGCAAAGGGCTTCTTGCGGTGCTGTGTTGGCTTGCCGTAGGCTATTTAACCCAGGCCTACTTCTCTGCACTCTTGCCAAATGCTAGCACTACAGCAGCAATTACAGGAAGCAGAGCTACAAAACACAACAGGAACAAATTTAAATGTCCTGGGGTTGTATCTGTCCACCTACTCGCACCGTCTTCCCTCCATTTCAATCAACATCCCCCTCTACCAAATTTCTCTGTTCATCCCTTCTTCAAACCCAGTCATTATCTGCTCCTCTCTTCAAGTATGCACGTGAGAGCATTTCAGCCCAGATTAGAGAACCGTCTGTATCGGACTGTGTCTGTAGCGGTGCAATCTGAATAACTAACTTTCTGTGGCAAAGTCAGCCAGTCGATGGATTTTTAACAATGAATTCCTTTTCCTGTCTGGGCATGCGGGGGCTTTTGACTGCATAATCAAAAGTTTCAATTCATGATAGGGGTGCTGACCTTGAACACACCGGATGGATTACCGTGTGTGTTTTTTTTGTACGTGTGTTCGTTGGGGAACAAAGAGCCGCTGGCAAATGGGTAGGTCACCGGGGTAAAGGTGCATAAGATGCAGAGCCGTGGGCCAGCAGCACATGGTGCATACTGCCGAGCAAACAGCCGAGCCTGCACTCATTGTCTATTAGTAAACGGTTCCGGCATTTTAAGAGAGCGCCTGCTATTTGCTTATGGAGCTCTGAGTAATGAAACCTGGGGCCTGGGGAGCGAGTGCATAAAGAGCCCAGGTTTAAGCCACACACGCTGGGATGGAAATGATGGAGGTGAGCCATTAGCAGAGGAAAATCATCAGTGTATTGGAAGTTTTTAACCACCTTGAGCACTTATAGAGGACAGTAAGTTCAGGGGTTATTGGACAGATTATGTTTTGAGGTTAAAGTCTCATCAGAAGACTTGAAAAGGTTTTCCTGAAGAGATATGATGTGGGATTATATTTAGAATATATTAAGTGGATATACAGTGGGTACGGAAAGTATTCAGACCCCTTTAAATTTTTCACTCTTTGTTTCATTGCAGCCATTTTCCAAAAATCAAAAAAGTTCATTTTATTTCTCAGTAATGTACACTCAGCACCCCATCTTGACAGAAAAAAACAGAAATGTAGAAATTTTTGCAAATTTATTAAAAAAGAAAAACTGAAATATCACATGGTCATAAGTATTGAGACCCTTTGCCGTGACACTCATATTTAACTCAGGTGCTGTCTATTTCTTCTGATCATCCTTGAGATGGTTCTACACCTTCATTTGAGTCCAGCTGTGTTTGATTATACTGATTGGACTTGATTAGGAAAGCCACACACCTGTCTATATAAGACCTTACAGCTCACAGTGCATGTCAGAGCAAATGAGAATCATGAGGTCAAAGGAACTGCCTGAAGAGCTCAGAGACAGAATTGTGGCAAGGCACAGATTTGGCCAAGGTTACAAAATTACAAAATTTCTGCTGCACTTAAGGTTCCTAAGAGCACAGTGGCCTCCATAATCCTCAAAGGGAAGACGTTTGGGACGACCAGAACCCTTCCTAGAGCTGGCCGTCCGGCCAAACTGAGCTATCGGGGGAGAAGAGCCTTGGTGAGAGAGG